>NC_022022.1:24010880-24020852 GCF_000317375.1 Microtus ochrogaster | reverse complement strand
TTCTTCTTCTTCTTCTTCTTCTTCTTCTTCTTCTTCTTCTTCTTCTTCTTCCTCCTCCTCCTCCTCCTCCTCCTCCTCCTCCTTTTTCTTCTTTTTCTTCTTGCTGCATCATCCCAAGAAATAAAAAAAAATGCAAGAAAAACATGCTCAAGTCAGTCAGTTTGTTCTCTCCCTCAGAAGCCAGTTTTCTCCCAAGCCAGTTTTCACTTGTCATAGAAGTCCTGTTCTGAGCCCAGAGAGAGAGCTGAGCCTGGTATTCAGCAGCTCCCCAAAAGCCTCTGCCTCAACAACAGTAACCAAAGCTTGAAATTACTAGACTATTACGTATATGACTTAAATGCTTAAAGGAATCTAAGAGAATCTTGTGATCCCATATATATAAAACAAAGATCCAGTTATACCCACTGCCTAGCCCAGAATGTCCCAGGTCAGATATCCTCTTTCTTAGACTGTGCTAGATAAACCACCCTTAAGTTGAAATTTCATTCATTCAAAAACACTTCCCAAGCACGTACAATGTGAGAGTAAAGTCTAGAGGAAGTTACATTCTAAGGAAGGCTAAGAGCTTGCAGTTAAACTTTCTACGATAAATTCACAAACCAAGATACATTCATAAGGATGTGGATATAAAAATATCATAAATACTTCACTTCAAATTGTGAAACTGCCATTCCATTCGAAATCGGCAAATAAGCTGAGATTAAGAACTATAAATTGCCAGACATAAAATGCTAAGCCATGCATGCCAGTGTGGGAGTTCTAAAATATTAAGTCCTTGTACAAGTGCAGAAGTCATGACAATCCTTTATTGTATAAGTGACTGAATTTCCCAGCAAATCTAGTGTGTACTGGGTTCGCTGATTCATTGTAAATGAACATTTATTTCTTTACAACTTCCTCAAGTACCTAAGCAAGAAAGGAGAGTTTTATTTGGTGTAATGTAATGTGTTGTCCTCATTCCCCATCTCTCGAACCTCCCCAACCCCTTCATCAGCACCCAACAGGAGACACACAGCATTTGCATTTACTAGTATAATTGAATGTCCAAGGGGTGCTTCATATGAGATGATAAAATATGTAAATTTCACTGTGTGAGCAGATGCATTACCCTCCCAAACGCCTACTCTCCTGAAGTAAAATAAAGCATTTAACCTTCAGAAATGCAGTTTCAGTGACCCGACAATGTCCATAAATGCATTTACTCCTACTTATCTAAGACTCTGCTCAGTTCATTGGGATCAATGTTTAGATTATTTCCTGAGAGGAGATGAAACCTCATCAATGCCTGCAGAATGTCAAGGGGTCATCTGAGTTTGAATCCAGGGCTGGAGCCTGGATGGAATGCATTTACTTTTAACAGGCTGCAGTTTCAGCCTGGGAAAAATTAGTATGTCAAGAGATAGCCATTTAAGGAGGGGTCATTGTAAAGTTACTCTACCATTAGCCCCATTGGAGAGAAAGAGCCAACACTTTAGCTTGGGAGCATTAATGAAGAAGCCGGTGGCATCCAGGCAAGCAGTGAACAGACCACCTGTGACAGTAAAGGTGCTAACCGGATAGGGGAGCAGGGACTGCAGGGCTGTAAGGCTCCTTGCTCTCTGTCTGAGCTTCCTGAAGATTCTTCACTGAAATTGCTTGCTGCCTTTCCTTAGCACATCCAGAACACATAGACTATATATATTAGCATGTTTTTATTAGCACCTAGAATTTTCTATTTTATTTATTATTTTTATTGCACTATACATTTTCTCTGCTCCCTTTTCTTCCTCGCCTCTCCCCTTCTAAGCTCTCCCATGACCCCCATGCTCCCAATTTACTCATGAGATTTTGTCTTTCTCTCCTTTATATTTAGATGCTTATACCTCTTTCTTAAGGTTCTCTTTGTTGCCCATGTTCTCTGGGGGTGTGAATTGTAGGCTAGCGTCTAAATGCCACTTATGAGTGAGTACATATTATATTTGTATAGCGGAATTTCAAATGTATTTTAATAAATAAAGATTGTCTGAAGATCTGAGAGTAAGAGAGTCTTACTGGTCAGCCTTACAGATTATAATAACACTCCTTTCATCTCATTAGCCATAATGACACACACCTTTAACTCAGTAGCCATAATAAACACATTTAATGGAAGTAGCCACACTAGTTGCCATAGAAACTGGGCGATGCATGCCTTTAATGACGGTGATACACACCGTTAATCCCAGCCCTAGAGAGGATTATAAAATAGGAGGGAAAAACTCTCAGACTCGCAATCTCCTTCTGAGATTACAGGAGGCAGGATCACCATTTTGGACAGAGGTCAAGGTAAGAGCCAGTTGCTGGCTGTTTTGCTCT
Source organism: Microtus ochrogaster (assembly GCF_000317375.1). Classification (NCBI taxonomy): domain Eukaryota; kingdom Metazoa; phylum Chordata; class Mammalia; order Rodentia; family Cricetidae; genus Microtus; species Microtus ochrogaster. The sequence continues at coordinate 24,018,518 of NC_022022.1, read as the reverse complement.
TTGGATCTTCAGGTTGAAACCCAATTTCTGACCCTGGGCTTTTATTTAGCATGCATCATATTTGTCTTTCTGGGTCTGGGTTATCTCACTCAATATGATTTCTTCTTGATCCAATCATTTGCCTGCAAATTTCAAGATGTCATTTTTTTTTTTTACCACATTTTCTTTACCCATTCCTTGGTTGAGGGGCATCTAGGTTGTTTCCAGGTTCTGGCTATTATGGATAAAGCTGCTATGAACATAGCCAAGCACATGTTCTTGTGGTACTATTGAGCATTCTTTGGATATATACCCCAAAGTAGTATTGCTGGGTCTTGAGATAGATCACCATACTGAATTCCAAAGTGGCTATTCAAGTTTGCCCTCCGACTAGCAATGGAGGGGTGTTCCCCTTACCCCACATCCTCTCCAGCACAAGTTGTCATCAGTGTTTTTGATCTTAGCCATTCTGACAGGTGTAATATGGTAACTCAGAGTCATTCCCATGGTGACTAAGGATGTTGAACAATTCTTTAAGTGTATTTCAGCCATTTTAGATTCTTCTGTTGAAAATTCTCTGTTTAGCTCTGTACCCCATTTTTAAAATTGGATTATTTGTTCTTTTGATGTCAAGGTTCTTGAGGTTTTTGTATATTTTGGAGTTCAGCCTTCGGTCCAACATGGGGTTGGTGAAGATCTTTTTCATTCTGTAGGCCAATATTTTGTCTTGTTGACTGTGTCCTTTGCTTTACAGAAGCTTCTCAGTTTCAGGAGGGCCCATTTTAAATTGTCACTCTCAGTATCTGTGCTACTGGCCTTATATTTATGAAGTGGTCTCCTGTGACAATGTGTTCAAGAATACTTCTCACTTTCTGTTCTATGAGGTTCAGTGTGCTTGGGTATAAGGGAACTATTAGAGGCATCACCATCCCTGACTTCAAACTCTACTGTACAAAGCTACAGTCCTAAAAGCAGCCTGGTATTAGCATAAAAACAGACAGGTGGACCAATGGAATCTAATTGAAGACCCAAATATCAATCCACACACCTAAGAACACCTGATTTTTGACAAGCTAAAAATATAAAATGGAAAAAAGAAATCATATTCAACAAATGGTGCTGGCATAACTGGACATCTACATGTAGAAGATGCAAATAGACCCATATCTATCACAATACACAAAACTCAAGTCCAAATGGATTGCATTTTCTGTTTTATTCAAATCTGAGGTACATCTTGGATGCCATTATTTGTGCCTCAATTACATTCCCCACTTTTCAGCACAATTGTAGTTCACAGAGTTCTTTACTGAAGGTTTGTAAGACATGTTTCATCTTTTAAAAAGAAAGAAAGGAAGAAATCACCTACTCTAAAATCATATTGCTGATCTTGTCAAAAGAAGTTAATGCAGGACTCTATAATGCAGTAATGAGGTCAAAAAATCAGATGTTTGCTCATGAGGTAAGCATTTAATATCTGTTTCCTCATCTATTACAAAAGTACCATAACCAACAGTTAGGAGGCAGAGGCAGGCAGATCTGCATTTGAGATCAGCCTGGTGTACAGAGCGAGTTCCAGGACAGCCAGGAATACACAGAGAAACAATGCCTCAAAACACAAAAACAAAATAAAACAAACAAACAAACAAAAAAGGTATCATAAGTGTTACTTTAGAAAGTCATTAGTAAGTTTAGTGAGTGTGAAAGTTTCCAAATCCCCACAGGTCAGCCCATGGTTATTAAAAAACGGTATCAAAAGGCAAGACATTCCAGTATGATTGAGCTGAAGAAATTCCCGAAGCAGCCAAAATACTTTCCCAAGAGAGAGTGTGCAAGAGTGTGCAGGCTGGAAGGCTCTGTCTGAAGACTGTAACAACACCAGTCTCTAGCATGTCATCTTTGTGAGGTACACTAGGTCCAGGAGCCACAGTTGAGTTGATGGAACAACTCAAAGGAAACAAGCCCTGGTTGTTCACAGAACAGGATGAGAATAAACGCTCCAATACCTGCAGCTCTCTGGTCCTCTCAGAAGGCTCCCGCAGTCTTAGGTGGACCATGCCCCACCTTACAGGACAGTCTGCCCCTGAATTGCAGCACTACAATATAAGATAAGCTTATGTTAAGCTGCGTTAAGCAACACGGGACTAAAAAGATGGCTCAGTGGGTAATGTGCTTGCCACACAAGCATGAGGGCCTGGATTTGGATCTCCAGCACCCACTTAAAAACCAGGAACAGTACAACTGCAGCCCTAGTGCTGAGGAGAGAGGGGAGGACAATCCTGAGGCACGTTGGCCAGCCATTTCATAAAGGTGGGCAAACTATGAAGTCGCTGTTTCAGGATTAGGATGTACAGAGCCTGGGTAAGATACACCATGCTCATGTAAACACACACACAAACCCACACTCTCTCTCTCACACACACACACACTCTCTCACAGACAAACAAACAAACACACATGAGATAGGGGGAGGAAGAGGGAAAGAGAGAGACTATTAAATGATAAAGAATGCTTTTGTAATGTTTGAATTGTGACTGGCTCCATGACGTGTGTGTGTGTGTGTGTGTGTGTGTGTGTGTGTTTGTGTTTGTGTACCTATGTGTGTATATATATATATGAATATGTATATATTTATATAGCAGAACTGGTTTTGAGGGAAAGTCAAAGCTCATATAAAGCAATTTGTACATTTAAAGCAATGTATAGGAAGATGTCACAAATAACGAAACTTCTGCTCTTCCATATCCTATTTCCCATATTGCCTCATGATGTTTCCAAATTATATAAAAGAAAGTGGACATTAAAATGGGCCCTCATTCCACAGCCCAGTTAAAACTCAAAGTGCAGCCTCCCAGACCTCGAGAGAAGGACTTGCCCTCCATGCAATGTCCCAGGAAATGCATTAGCTTTGCATTAACTCTCACAAGAATAAACAGGAAAATTCACCCGAGGAGTGCTGCCAGGGGCCTAACGTCAACCCACAGAAAGAGCTCTAGGCAAGCTTTGCTCCTAATAAATGTCCTGATATTGAATCTAAGGGACTCTAAATTTAGTTTGCAAGATTGCCAACACATGTTACAATGCTTCCTGGGGCCCAGCACCACTACAGAACCATTCTGAAGAGAGCCAACAGTAGTGGGTGAGACAAGAACTTTAAATCTGGATTTAATTTTTCATAAATGAAATAAATGTGTCTTTTTAAGGCTTTCCGTGTGCTATTGACAAAAAAAGAAACACTGCAGATTTACAAAGCAAGAAAGCTAAAAGTCTTTGCCACCGAGGAGCGAAGAAATGTTTGATGCTAATTCATTACAAAGTCATGCCAGAACATTCCAGATGATGATTAGAATTTATACTGAAACGAGCAGTTAGCAAATGCAGTAATCCAGACACGTTTTGGATCCTTAGATTTTTTTTTGGTTTCTCTCAGTGTTTTATTATCAAAGTGTATTCTATTTAACAGTAAAATAGTAAAGGTAATTAATTTTTTATTGACACCTTGCCTGATAAGATAGGTGAATGCAATTTTAGTTAACTAATCTATTTATTTATTTAGGCTTTCTTTCTTTGTCTTTTGTTTTGTTATTCTTATTGTTTTGAAACAAGTTCTTACCCTATATAGCTCATGCTGACCTGGAACTTGCTATGTAATCAAGGCAGCCTCACACTTGGGACAATCCTCCTGTCTCACTCTCTGGAGTGCTAAGAATACAAGCGTGAGTCACCATGCCTGGCTTTGCGGAGTATAGCTATGGGAGACTGGCATGTGTGGCAGAGAGATGTGTACTCTTTCACGTAAGGATCCATGTACATAGAGGATGGAGCTTGACAACCGGGGCTTTTCCAGTCAGTCTGCGCCTCGCTTTCTGAGACAGGGGCTCACATTGAACCTGGAGTTCACACAATTCGGCTAGACCTGCTACCCAGCGAAGCGCTAAGAGTGACTTATCTTTATCTCCCATCCAGCACTGGGGTGACAGTGCCTGTTGCTGCACCGACTCTTACATGTGTCCCGTGGATCTGAATGCAGGTCTTTATGTTGACAGCATGTCCACTTTGGCAACAGAGTCCTCTCCTCGGCAACTATGAGTCTAATTTTTTAAGAAAGTTTTTAAAAGAGAAGAAAGGGGCCAAAATAGGAACTATGATAAATATCATTAAACTTCTATCTACTCAGAAGCATGGATACTGTTTTGCCCAGTTGTATTCAAAGTATAGCGTAAACTTCATTTCCACCCCAAATGCCAAGGCATATAAAAAGAGACAGCCACTCCTGTGTGGACTTGTCTATCTAATAATGACTAGGGGTATGATGTATCACCGCACTGCACGTGACCCCTTTTGCGCAGGACCATTTGTGGACCAGCTCTGTAAGACTCCTCGGGAAAAGGAAGAGTAGAATATTTTCCCAGTGGAGGAAATAAATTAGCAAAATCTTCATCTCAGAAATTAAAGCTGGTGTTATAGGCCTCAGGTCAATGTCTTTTTCTAACAACTGTCAATAGCAGTGTTTGCTATTAGCTTCATCAATATGGTGTTGTGATGTGCTTCTAGGGGAAGACAATCAGCGAGGTTACACATTTGCCGATGCAAAATCAATACAAAATATGAAGTGTGCTGTGTCTCTCGGGGGAGAGAATTATTGTGCACAGTGATTCCCCTATCTTTTCAAATAGCTGTGTCTCTGAGTTGGACCATGTGCATGCGTGTGCCTGTGTGAAGTAAAAAAAATGTTCTTTCTGAAATGTCCACGGAACAGAAGAAGAAGAAGAAACCCAACGTATAAACAGTTTATGTCTAACGTGAAGGATCCCAGCTGCTGCTCCAAACAGAAGTGGCACAGGACCGCAGCATCACGGGCATCACCCTAACCGAGCCTGACAGTGCAAGGATCCCGAATCAGACGTAATCTTATTATTTGGCTGTAGGTTTGGACAGTTTCTCGGCATGACTTTAAAAACAGAATTTAAAAGATTACTTTCTCCCAAAGCCTTTCCCCCTCCCTTGGTGCTTCTGTTTCTCGTTTGCAGAGCCCCTCTCCCAGGCCGCTCTCTCCTGGCACCCCCTTCTCCACTCACCTCTCATCCTGTCGCCTGGCTTCTTGGCCAGTGGTTTGCAGAAAGGCAGGTAACACACTCCCCTAAGATTGCCTCTTTGCTGATCATGGCGCTCAAGGCAAATCGCCTCAACATAAGGCTAACGCTGGAAAGCCAGGCTGGAATCCGGCTTCTACACATGGAAAGTCATTGTTGTTGGGGAAAATGTGGGTGTGGGGCCAAATGTGTTTCTTAAATGAATTTACCAAAAGCCATTATCAAGGAGCTCGATCTTTGGAAACATTTATACAAAACATGGTGATAGTGAGAACCAGATGCCTCCTCTCTGCTGCAACACATTTGGGAGGTGGGTCCCGTGTCTGCCCGCGGGAACTAGAGCAAGTTTCCAGGCTTTATCGCCGAAATATTGCTGTTGGCAGTATGGTGCATGCCTCCCTTAATCGGTGCCTTTTATTGCTATTAATGGAGGAGAGCTATAAATTCCGCCTTGACACGGTTTCGGTGGTGTGAACCCCAGATCTTCTCTAATCCCCAGATTAGATACTGAAGTGAGGCTTCAATTGAGCGCTATTATCACGTCCTATGGCTTGGCCCCGGTTCACTCTGCAACATTTATTGACAATGCCTGCCACCCTGTTGCTAAGTTGTTAGCACTCAGCCTTATCTTCGGTCCCCTGAGTCTGACTAGCCAGGTTGTCAGAGGCCCCTCACTGCTAATCATACCACCAGAGACAACTGGCTTGTTTTGACCCCCTGACTTTAGCATGAAGCCCTCTCCCCCAGCAATAATCATCTATCTATTGACTCGGTTTATTTTTAGAGGGAGAAGGCCAAACCCCTTTGATTTGGGTGCAGGAGGTCGGGGTGGGCTTCTTTGCTCTTTTCAAATTCTTCTGTGTGTACACAAGGACTTTCTAGAAGTTACAGGGTGGGGTGCAGAAGAGTAGTTGTTGCTATTTAAATTCTTCGCCCTTGAAAGATTGCCTATGCCGACCTTCCTGGAACAAAAATGAATTAAGCAGTTGAATTAATCAACTAGACCTCAGGCCTTGTTACAGGAGATAACGAAGGTCACAAAAATATCCAATGACGTCTTAAGAGAATCTCAATAGTTAGTAGAAGTTGCCAGGCTTTCTGGATTACTGTAGTTTTACAATACACAACTGCAGGGCCACAGGGCACTGTGTACTGTTGGATCTAATCTACATTACCATTTAGGTGCCTAAGATTTCTATCACTACTGCTCTCTCTTCCAAACTTCTATGCTTCTTCAGAAGCACTGTTGCATTTTCTTCTCAGTTGGTACTTACATTTCATCCTTCCCTCTTCCAGTTTTTTCTTAACAATTGTCTCCTCTACAGCTACGTGTTTAATTAAAAAAAAATTAAAAAGGCCCAAGATAAAAGTTACACACAAAAAATCATAAAACATTTCATCTTTTATCCACCCATCAGCATTTCCTATCAAGTGTCGCATAGCCCATGGCAGTAGAGTTTGGCCCCTGTTGTTGAACATAAGGAAGCAATTATCAAAGATGATTTCGATGGAGCGCACAGTGAGATAATTGACTGGGGTATGCGGTCTTTTACATTTTCTTCGTTTCCCTTTCTTCGTCCATCTATCCTCTCCTCCTTCCTCCAAGTCTTAGAAGCAAGATTGTTTTCTGTGACTCAGAATGATGTAGAGTCTTCCTAGGTTTTTGATATTTAAGTGTACATATGAACAAAAGGAAAATGTCATAAAGATAATGAGAAAAGAAGCCAGAAATCAGATTTGTGTAAACAATGCCTACTGGGAGATAGCTAACAAACTTGGCTCTTAAGATTTTACAGAACCATTTCAGAGTGAGGATTTAATCAGTTCCAGGATTTCGCTGCCAAAAGGTTAACAAAAACATGCTTCTCAGAAACCCAACTATCTACAGTACTGAGATCAAAAAATGCCTTTTACCTCATTAAATAGACACTCTGAAATGGAACGATCAGAACTTTAAAAAAGTTCTCTAAACTAAATAAAACAATCAGTATAAAAGAATAATCCATGAGTATAAGAGCTATGGGCAGTTAAATAAAACCAAGCCTCTGGGAGACAGTCAAATCCCTGATTTTGCAGCCACATCAGTAACGTGCAGAGCAGTGAAGTTCAACATTAATTGAGGATGTTTCCCAAAATCGAACAAGTCACTACTGTTCAGCTCTGTGGTTAATGCAATCACAGCATGGGCTTCCCTTGATAAGTCAACAGAGTACCAACATATCCTAAAAATATGTCTAACTACACTAGAGCTAAATTCATCAATTTTGGACCTAAAACTACATAATATTTTTAAAGTATGGCATGTAATGAATAATAATTCTCTAATGTAGACCTCTGTGGGTTTCTTTAGGACTGAATGACTTAGTGACTGTGTGGGACAGAAACCACTGTCAACAAATGGTGCCAACATGGGTAACTATATTCACATAAAACCTGAGAGATGCAAAATATTCATCGGTAAGGCTATAGGATAGGATCATTTCAGGTTCCCTATCTTCAGCTGCCCCAGGAACTAACTGGGGACCTCTCCTTAGGCACCTGGAAGCCCCTCTAGGTCCAAGTCTCT
>NC_022022.1:23973490-24010085 GCF_000317375.1 Microtus ochrogaster | reverse complement strand
AGGCTGGGAGGAGGTGGAAATTTTTTTTTCTTTCTTAAAATAAATAAATAAATAAATAAATGGAAAAAAAAAAACCTGAGAGAGCTCGGAAGTAATTATAGACACAAAAGAATAGAGTTAAGCACGGCTTTTTGGTAGCAGCATTTTCTCAGGTGGGCTCTTTTTGCTAGATGCAAGTGATTTTCATTTAAGAGATGCTTCCTGACTCAGTTTTAATTGCAAAAACCTTGCAGCTCTTTTAAGAGGCTCCACCACAAAACACTTATGACTTTATGAGTAGCTGATAGCATGCTTCTTGGTGGTGGCAGGGACCTTGAAACTCCATAGAGTTTTGGCAATAAGCATGGCTCCTGCCAGTATCTCTGTCATGAAGCTAGACTCTCAGAAAGCTAAGGAATGGAGTGGATACTATTGAAGGAGGTCATTTGTTGGTTCCTGGCTGCTCAGCCCCAAAATAATGACACAGAAACTATATTATTTAAATCACTGCTTGGCCCATTATCTCTAGCTTCTTATTGGCTAACTCTTACATCTTAATTTAACCCATCTCCATTAATCTGTGCATCACCACAAAGTCATGGCCTACCAGCAAAGTTTCAGTATGTCTGTCTCTGGTGGCAGTTCCATGGCTTCTCCTAAACTCTGCCTTCCTTTTCCCAGCATTCAGTTTAATTCTTCCTGTCTAGCTAAGTTCTGCCCTGCTATAGGTCCAAAGAAGTTTATTTAATTATTAATGGTAATCACGACATATGGAGGGGAATCCCACATCAGAATACAGCCATCAAAAGCATGGCTTTAATCTTCACCATATCACTTAGCAAATTAAAGACTCATGTGGTCAGAAAAAGAGATATACAGAAAAAACAGATTCAGATGAAAAAAAACCCTCTAAATGGTTTATCATGTGTTTAAAAATCTATGTAGTCTTTGGAGAGAAAAGAAAAAGGATAAAGTCTTTTAAAAAACTAAAGAGAGCTGTTGAGTGTAGTGTCACACATCTTTAATTTCAGCACTGGGAAGTCAGAGGCAGGTGGATCTCTAAGAGTTCAAGGATAGCCTAGTTGACAGAGTGAGTTCTAGAACAGCCAACAATACACAAATAAACCCTGTCTCAAGGAACAAATAATTAAAAATAAAAGTAAAAGAAATAGCATTTAAAATAAAGCCACATAAAGATAAAAAAGTACACAGGGAACCTGGAAAGTGTATGTTATTGTGTTGTTTTGGAATGGTTTGACAGCTGAGGAAGGAACAACAGCTACTAAAAGACATTTGATTCTAAACGCTGCTGGAGTAATCCAACATATGTATTTGAAAATGCTTGACTTCAAATTTTAAGTCAAAATATATGTTACTTTGGAGAAGAGGTTTTGTTTTTGTTTCCACACTACATGAGAGGCTGTGTATTCATTCTGGGTTAAGAAAAATCAGGTTTGATCAAGGAAGGCCGCCTGAAAAATCTCCAATAGGAGCAGATGGCCCAGATGATCCAATATTTCAGAGGACCTCTGCTGGAGTTTCCTCTGCATTCTTCTTCAAGAACAGCCTCAAGACTGTTGGCTGAGACGATCAAACCTTACAGAATACTCTAGTCAGGACTTGACCATAATCCTAAATTTTCTTTAGGTCCCCATAAGAGTATCAATAGCCCCAATCAGCAGGAAGTAGACTAGAAAATTACACCCACATTCCCAAAAATGGAGCATGGATATTTGTCTTTGTTTAGAGTGTTGGTTACAAGTTGTTATGGATAATGCTCCAGAAAAAAAAAAAAGCTAAACAATGGAGATTAGATTGAGATTTCTTATTTAGAATAGTGTAAAAAAAAAAAGGTAAGTCAATGGTCTTGTACCCTGTAAAGATTTGTCACGTCTATTGGCTAGGAACAAGACAGGAGGTATAGGTGGGACAACCAGAATAGGAGAATTCTGGGAAGAGGAAAGGCTCAGTCTGCATTCATCATCCAGATGCAGAGGAACAAGATGAGAATGCCTCACTGATAAAGGTTCCAAGCCACGTGACTTACACAGACTAAAATTATGGGTTAATGTAAGATGGAAGAGTTAGTTAATAGGAAGCCCTAGCTAGTAGACCAACCAGTTAATAATTAATGTAGTCCTCTGTGTGTTTTGTTGGCACTGAACAGCTGAGAGACCAGAGGGACAGAAACCTCTGCTAACAGAATGGGCCCCTTTATAATTCTCTCACTTCAGCAAGTTCATCTTGGATGAACAGCTCAGCCTCAGTTGAACATCTTTTTCTTTATAGCCATGCACATGATGCCAGAGCCTGCTTGTGAAGTTACCACATACATGCTACTTTCAGGGATTATAATATATTTTCTAGTTTATTGATTTAGATGCATTCTCAATACTTATGACACAATCTTATTTATCAGTGAATCAGGTCAATTCATATGACATAAAGGAAGACCACCTTAAGGTTTTCTCCCATGGACACTGTACTCATAGAATTTCAGATGTCATTAGATGTCTTTTTGTCCATTACAGAGAAATGCAAGAAGACATGCCTGTTCACACCACATGGGAAATGATGCCACTATTGGAAGTGCTCTCAAGGATCTTCTATCCTCAGATAGCATAGCTTCAGTTGCATATATCATAAGCCCAGCCAAAGCAAAAACTGCCTCTCTTAGAATCCCCTTTAACTCTGTCCTGCCTGTATTTGGTGCCAAGTATTGCATTACATTTTCCTTGGGAGATAAGAAAAATTCTCTAGTCACCTCAGGTCAGGTACCAACTACAGACCAAAGAAATTATTCTACCAAAGTCCAGCTTGGTGAACCACTGTGTTTAATTGGCCTTAAATGACAAGAATGTGGGGCAACCTAAGGGTAATTACACTGCTAAGAAAAGCCATCCCGTGTCCCAACAATCATTTGCTGCTTGAATGTTTTGGGGGAGTGGAAGGGCCTAATGAGCTCCTCCACTCTCCATGGGCCAAATTTGGCAGATCTACTGTGGATAATCACAGATGCTAAGAGTTCGAGGGAGCAATGGCCATTTCACTCCCAGAGAACAGTATTCCAAAGTAGCTGCTTTGCATGGCTTGAGGCAAACATGAAACAGGTGACTGAAAGGGGCATACACGTGATTATAAAGGTTTACCAGTGCACTACACTCCTTCTGAGATGTCCCTACATCACTGTAGAAAATTATAGAGATGCCATTCTAGGAATTGCCACAGTTTAATACCAATAGCATGGCTTCGTTTCCCCTGAAACACGGCATTTTCAACATTTGAATATGGACCGTATAGCAAACTTATAGTTTGTAGTTATGCTAAGGGGTTAACACATGTCTAATAAGTGGAAGCAAATGTTACTATGTGGAAAGGTATTAGGAAGCAGAGGAGACAGCAACCTAAAACACTCAGCTGTGAAGTTGGCAATCAATATGAAGAAGTTATTATTTCAAGATGTACCAGTGACTCCCAAAACTCCATCTTGGCAGTTTGAAAAGATGGGGAATGAAATGAAAGAAAAACATTTGTATTAACAGGGTACTGAACTACAGGGCAACTAGGAAAGTTTTAAATCAAAATTTTGGTGATTCTGCCTGGGGAGATCCAATCATTGGAACTGAAAAGCCTTAGTTACTCTACATTTTTCAGGAGCCCCTCAGTCTGTTTTGAACCATTGTCCCACATGACAATGGGATGTTCATCAGCCAGTTGTAGCTATAGGCTAAATCAAACCTTCCACTAACGGGAGAGGTTGCCGAAACTATAACTCCCTGCATAATAAGACAGAACATCCTTAGGAACTGTGAAATGCTCGCCTCATCCTGCCTTTTCAAAACTACATCGAGAACCAAAGACCTCAAGATATCAAAGCAGAATGAACTGGGAAAACTGCCTTTGACAGAGAAGTCAAGGCCACTGCCCCAACCTGCACAAATGAGCTTCTTTTTCTGAGAAGTATTTTAGGACCAAAAGTTTGCTTCCTGTGTCTCTAGTCATTTAAAATGATATAAAATTCTGAGGTTTCAGACAATTTTCTTCCTCCATCTCCTTCTTCTTATTCCTTTCTGTTATATATAGGAAAAAATCTATAGTCAGAAAGAGAGCTCTGGGGGAGCAAAGCAAAATAAAGAGAAATCTACAAGTATTTTTTTCAGCATCCAAATTACATTCTGTTTTACTTTCTCTGGAGCTTATGTGAATCCATACTTTCCCAGGAGGTTGCCATATCCATGCAATTTCGCTTATTTATTTTTTAAAATGAGCGTGAGGGCTGGGAAGATGGCTCAGCAGTGTAGAGCACTTGCTGCTCTTCCAGAAGACCCAGGTTCAGTTCCCAGGAGCCAAGTGAAGTGGTTCACAAGCACCTGCAACTCCAGCTCCAGGAGATCAGATGTCCTCTTCTGCCTCCATAGGCACTGTGCGCACACACACACACACACACACACACACACACACACACACACCACACACACACAAAGCAACACTTCAAAATAAGTTTAAGAAGATTCCTAAAACTTACATCTTAATGTATCATAGATGTGTTCTTCAATTCCATGCGGAAATCAGGTATGCACACTCAGGCAAGTGTGGCAACTGTGAAAATGTGTGACTCGGATCACCTGTGGTGTGTGGCACGGTTGACAGGCAGCTTTCACTGCTGCATCCATCTGTGTAACCACCACTTTATTCCCATGGGCCGCGTTTTTCTCAGCCTCTTTCTGGACATCAAATCACCTCTGTGCTCCAGAAACCCTAGATTCTTTAATGAGCATCTTTGGTTCAGCATCCCTGGATGGTATGTCCAGTCTGAGAAGCTTCCCCCTCAAATATCATCTCTTTGTTCTCTCCCAAGCCAGGCATCGGACCTACAGTCCCACCTTGGACAGGCAGTAGGAAAGATGAGGGTAAAAGTCTGAAAACCTGCTTACTTAACCATAAAAGGCCAGTGACAAAGTTTCTATAGACTATTTCCAACTGAAAGGAAGTCCTAAAACCATAAGGTACTAAAGTACTACTATACTTGACCAGATTAATCATTTCCCTCTTTCAATCTGTATCTTCTTTGTATATTTTTGAAACTATAGACAAATGCATAAGTCTTCTGCCTATGATTAAATGTTAAATAAGTCTATTTTAATATTTAATATAAATGAGTTACAATGTGTAAATTTTGTGCATGTTATCAAAATTTTATAAAATATTTGGGATATCATAGAACCATCACCTTTTATTTATGAAGAGGAGACACAGAAAGGTGAAATAACTTCCTCAAGACCACATAGCCGGGATGTTACCGAGTGAGAGGAGAAATCCAGGCTCTCTGCTTTTCAGACCTGGAGTCTTATCATGCCAGGCTGTCTTTTCCTGCACTTTATGAACTGAAGAGATCTAGATGTTCCTCTGCTGATGCTCAAAAGTGAAAGGTGCTTCATGTTGTGTTTAAAACCCAACAAGCCGCCTTCGCATACTTCTCTTTGTAGTGATATTTCATTTGTATTTTATTAAACACAGCTTGCCTGAAGTTCAGAGAGTGAAACAGCCGCACTGGTCAGCCTTACAAACCAGGCAGTGGTGATACACACCAGTTTGCCATATAAACCAGGCCTTAGTGGCACATGTCTTTAATCCCAGCACTAGAGAACCATATAAGATGGGAGGAGACAGCTCTCAGACAAAGTCTCATTCTGAGATTCCTAGAGACGGGCTTGCCATTTCAGACTGAGGTAGAGGTAAGAGCCAGTGACTGGCTGTTTTGCTTTTCTGACCTTCAGCTTGAATCTCAATTTCTGTTTCTGGGATTTTATTAATCTTGTAACATCTCTTGCTGTGTGTCTTACTACTGTGCTTTGGGAACTTTGATTATAGACAAAAGAAATTGAATTGTTTCATTTTCCACGCTTAACTCCCTTATCTGTGTTGCTGTGATATGGTATACTTTGTTCTCTAGCTTCCCTCAACAAATATGATAATTACTTTCCCAAATATGTATGTATTCTGTCATTCAATAAGTATTGTAGGAAAAAGACATTCTGAAAATAAAGCTAGGCAATGTTTTTATACTCAATGCAGTTGATTATCTAGTGTCAAAGGCCACATAAATGCTTTTGAAAAGTATTTTAAAAGCCATAGGAACTTATGCTTGAGATATGATGCAATACTAAAAGCAACACAAGATAAAGTCTTCAGGTCTAAATCTTAAAAATTATCAATAGGAAGTTTTCGTTGTACATATTGTATGTTTGAAATTTATCTGTGTAGAGAGGTTGTTTAGTAATTCAATTACTGGTGCAAATGAATAGCTGTAAAATTGTTTGGGGTACAACAATTTTGCTTATTTTTCATAGGGTGTTTAATATTTGGATAACCACCAACCATTAATAGTACTCACTAGAAAAGACATGATTGCCCATCAAGTTCTAAAGATTGCACACTGCACTGTGGAAAGAAAACACAGCAACATCCCTGTTACAGGAGTGAGACACAGAACTCAGTAAGCCTTATGCTCCTAGAGAGCTTCTTGGAGAAGCAGCAACACAAGAGAAAAAGGCTACAAAAAACTGTGGTCTAAGTCACTCTGACACAGACTTAACAGGACACTTTAAATCCATGTGGTGAGAGCTGAGGAAGTGGCTCCGTGGATTAAGCACTTGCCATGCAAGAACGGGGGCATGGATAGGAACCCTGGAGCCCACATAAAGCTAGATGCAGTAGTACAGGTCTATCATTCCGGCCTTCCTGTGGCAAGATGGGAAGCAGAAATATGAGAAACCCTAGACATTCACAAGCCAGCTGGCCTAGTGTATGGAACAGGGAACAAGAAACGCAGATCAAACCAGGTGGAAGTTGATTACCAACACCTGGAGCTGTCCTCTGACCTCTACATGTTTGACACGGCATGTGTGCTTGCAAGCCACACACACACACACACACACACACACAATTTCATTTGATTTTCACCTTAATAACATTTTCACATAGTAAATCTATGTATTTCCCCTCTGCTTAACCAGTCCATGTCTTGAACTAGTTCATCAACATCTATGTATTTATGGGACCAAGCACTATCGGTCTTTCTACTCTTCATTTATTATTGTGTGCAAGTGTGTGCGTACACAATATATCACAATATATTTCACAGGTAGTCAAGAGGCTGTACCGTTTTTCAGATTATGTATTCGTTCTGCAATTACAAATCGATTTTAAAGACTGTCAAAACTGTCTCTGTGTTTTCGATGCTTGCACCAGAACAGCACAGGGCTGAGATGGGAACTCCGATAAAAGTAAGCTTCTTGCCCTGTTGGGTTAGTACTTTTCAGTGTTGGTCCCAGTTTGGCTTCCCATGACATTGCATAACAGGATTCTCCAGGGAGATTTACAGCTTTGGAATACAAAGGTGGGCTGCCTAAGCTCAGCTCCTGCCTGCTGGTTTCCATCAGTGGCTATCAAGCATATTTATTATCAATACAGAAAGTGTGCCAAACAGCTGTACTTGGTCTCCTGGAGACATTTTGAACAATTTTTACAGACCTATTAGTACAAATAATAACTATTAACATGAACTGATAAAATAGAAACAGATCTCTCTCTCTCTCTCTCTTTTTTTTTCTTTCTCCACCAAGAACACCATCTCCCATAGAGATGGATTACTGCCCCATTTTAAGTTCAATTTCTTAAAGCAAGAGCTCAACCTCAGCTCTAGTCTTGGCTTCTCCACCAGCAAAGAGGAGTGCTAACTAGTGAGTGCTAATCCAGAGGTGTTCCTTTGGCTGGCGTGATCATATCTCCTCAAAGTGTTCTCCTCCTAAACCGAGTGGGATAACTTTACCCATGATTACATAAATCTATTCCTTTTAAATATGACAGTGAAGCCAGATGAGGATTGCCACCTAATTGTCAGTGCCAATCATAATGTTTGAAATATGAACTTCATAGAAGTCATAGGAAATGCATATATGAATAATGTACCTACAGTACATGTATTAGTCATTTGTTGGGTGCTATAACAAAATTCCTGACAAAGACAACTTATAGAAGGGGAGGATTACTTTGGTTCACTCTTGGTGAGCCCAGTCCCCCAGGAATTTAAGATGGTGGGAGCTTGAGGTCATTGGTCACTGTGTGTCCATAGTCAGGAAGCAGCGAGAGATGCTTTCACATACAGCCTGCTTTCGCCTTTTTATTCAGTTGTGGATCCTAGTCTAGAAATTGTGATGCTCATGTTCAGGGTATATCTTCCCTCTACAACTAACCTCATCTAGACAACCCCTCACCGGCAAGTCCAGAGACTTGTCTCCTGGATGATTCTCCATCCTGTTCAGATGAATTTTCATGGTACATACATAAGATAGCATAAGTGTTATCTCACTCGCTCAACCATCATGTAAATCAAATACTATGGCATTTATTTTCCAAGGGACACAGCCAAAGTCACTCCCCCTACCCTGCATACAACAGCTAGGGAGCGATAAAGCCAGATTCCAACTCAGGCTCTCACATGACAGATACTTTCACTGCGTCATTTTCTAATGTTCTGTCCAAGATCAAAACTTTAAACAAAAGACCTAATGGATGCATATGAAGATGTTTTCCCCTTTTAAAAGCAATTTGAGCCGGGCGATGGTGGTGCACGCCTTTAATCCCAGCACTCGGGAGGCAGAGGCAGGCGGAGTGAGTTCGAGACCAGCCTGGTCTACAGAGCGAGTTCCAGGACAGGCTCAAAAGCCACAGAGAAACCCTGTCTCGAAAAACCAAAAAAAAAAAAAAAGCAATTTGAGGGGATCATGGTATTAGTGACATCTTAATGTGCATTGTTCAAACAAAAGTGTTCTTAAACTTCCAAAAGATCAGTTGAAATAGAACTTAAGGTACTAGAGGTTTTTAAATATAATTACAAATACTGTGTGAAATGATAGCTCCATTGTTTTAAACACAAGGTGAATTTGTTCCCTGAACCAAAAAGAAATGGCAACAATCTTGATTTATTGTGCAAAGATGGCTCACACTGTTAGAGATAGCTAAATATGACACAGGCCAGGGCCACGGTTACCAAAAGTAATAACATAGGTGAAGATAACTTTCTCCAGTTTAACAATACAGTGTCAAGCTTACATTTATTTTCAGTTCTGCCAGCAAGGTCCAGGGTTTCTGTTTCTATTTCCCCAGCACTAGCATTGGAGGTGTATGCCACTGTGCTCTACTTTAATGTGGGGCCAGGGGAGCACACTCGGGTCCCCATGTGCACACAGCAAGCACAATACCCTCTGAGCTATCAGCCCATCTCCAGCTCCATCTCTGTGAAGATAACAAAGTATCAGTCCTGTGTCACTAAGTAGATTAATAGAGTCTTGACTTTGTAAATAGAAAATAAAACTCAAAAAGACTCTAAAATCTCATAAAAATATTCACCTCAGCAATGACTGAAATGAGAAAGGGGTGGGAGTGGATAAAATTTCTGCTGAGCTAACTCCACTGCTACTTCTCTGTGTGGCAAACTCTTGAGGTTCTTCACGGGCATTAGACTAGCCACTGTAGGGTAGGATTTCATTTATAGTCACATCACAGAATAAGATTACTTTCGTTGACTGTGAGATTAGGGCCTTTCCCACTAATGTGTATTTTATAGCTACTGTTGGGTGTAAGCAATCATAGCTTAAAACTGGAAGCAAACACACAGAAACCGTCCAGTTGATTCAGACAAGAGGCTCTTAGGCAAGTCACTCTTCATTTGCCCAAGTCAAGATAAGCAGTGTTAACATTCTCATTATTCATCAATAAAACAAGAAGGATGAAAAGAATGGGAGGATACTGCATGTGATAAATGCCAAATAAAATGTTTGGGAAAAGTGATCGTAGGAGTCGGGTGAGGATTCAAAGCAGCAAATCCCTGGGTCAGTCAGTTAAAAGGCTGCGTCCATTTGTCAGGGAATTCTATAGTGTTTGGTGAGTGTGTTAATTATAGACCTAAGGGAATCCTGACATGGCTACTATAAACACCCAACCCTTATCGTATATCACCACCAACTATTATAAACTAACCCCAGAGAAACCATGTTTTCTTCCCAGCATTAAAAAATGTGTGAAATTTGGGGTCATAATACCAGCCTTCTCAGGGGGAATTTTCAAGGTAATAGTACTCGTGTCAACTAAGACTTTCGATAAATACTGAGGTGAAGAGGTTGATCAAGAAAATACGTTTTATTCCTATTTTTCATAGTTCAGAAGGTGAGTGCTCACTTCAATAGACAAAGAAGGCAAAGTCTCCTATGAATATAGTGCTGTTCTTTTGGATTTTAGCTGTTAAACACAGCGTTATTGAAGCTCAAGGAACATGTGACTGCCTTTGGACATGTAATCCACTACAACATGCAACACATTGAACTCCATGTATGCTAAAGTGACAAAGTGACCTTTTAAATGCTTCATGTTTACCAACAGAAGTACATACTACATGTAGGCACTTACCAACATTTTTGCTTACCCACTGCGAGCTAATCCAAACTCAGTAGAGTTAAGAAGAGAAATGAAGAAAAACAAATGACCTTCGGGCTCTGCTTTGGCATACTTGATAAACTGCACAGAATGAAGTCACTGACACTGGGGAACCTGCTTAGAATCATAACATGGCACCGACTTCTGCATGTATTAGCAACCAACAAACAATCCGAGTACGTAATGCGATGTGGAATGCATTCAGTTCCTAAGGAGGCAAGACGGAACTGAATACATAAATCAGACCATAAATTAAATATCTGAAAATTATTAAGGTTATATTTAACTAAGGTTAAATTTAGACTTGGAAATGGCCTCAATAATAAGTCTGAATCTATACTTCCATTTAACAACGACATTGAAGTATTTCAAGCTCAGAGTGAAAGCTTTTGTTTTTAAAATGAAAACTCCACAGAGTTATGCTGCTTTGCTGAAAAGCTCTAGAAACTGTGGCATCTTTTCCTTGCATCAAACCCTACTAGGACCCCAAGGGTTATGCAGTTTTGATGGGTCAGCAGTTAGGAGCTCTGACTGCTCCTCCAGAGGACCCGTGTTCAATTCCCAGTGACAACATGGAGTCCATAATTATCTGTAACTCCAGTTCCAGGGGATCTGACTGGTGTCCGCACACACATATACACACAAGCAAGACACCAATGCACATAAAATAAATAAATAAATATTTTTTTAAATAAAAAGAAACGTATTTTAAAGTAAGGTATTTGTAGTGAATTTTATTGAGAAATCTGTCTCTTTTGTATTTTTAAAGTTTAAATTAAAATTTCAAATGGTGCATAAAAGTTTAAAAGTTATATATACTAAGGTTCCATGTGATGTTGTGATATATGTAGTAATTATTAAATAAAACTAAATATAACTAGGTCATCAAATGTTTGTCCTTTCTTTGTGCTGAAAACATTCAAAATCTTTTGATTTGAAATGGGCAGTACCTAGTGTTATGGAAAGCCGCCCTACGGGCACACCCCTTTATCTAACTAAGACTTGAACTATTGATCAGACTTTCCCATCTTCCCTTTTCCTCTTTCATCTCCACACTGATGATACCAGCATTTTCTTCTCAACTTCTATGAGATCTATATCCCACCGATGAATAAAAGTGCATTAATCTCACGCTTCTGGACCTGGCTCATTTCATGTCAGGGACCATCTTCAGGTTTAACCTTGATGTCAGAAATATCAGGGGTGTCTTTGACTTACTGATTTCACTTCTTCATATATGCATAGACACAAGAGAGAGGAGTGAGAAACAGACAGACAAACTGACACACACGGGGTGGGGAAGAGACAGGTAGATAGACAGACAGACAAACCAACACACATACACACACACACACAGAGAGAGAGAGAGAGAGAGAGAGAGAGAGAGAGAGAGAGAGAGAGAGAGAGAGAGAGAGAGACGCATGCACATACACACCGGAGGGGCTCTGCTGTATCATATAGCCATTCTATTTGCAATCCTTTTGAGGAAGCTCCATGCAGTCTCATTTACAGTCTTACTAATTGTCACAACTTTCCCCTGCTTCCTAAATCCTCAACAGCACTCGTCTGTTTCAAGCAAGCAAGGATGTAGAGGAGAGGCACGCATGTGTGTGGCTTATATGTATATTACGCACAAGTGTGAGGCCAAATAAAGGAAGCTATGTGCTGTCCTGGCCTATACTCTCCTTATTCCTATGAGACAAGAGCTAAACTGAGCTCGAGACACTCCCTCGTGTCCTCCACAGTGGTGGGATGTTCGGTGCCCATATCCGTTCCTGGATTTTATGCGTATGCAGGAGATCCAAGCCTAAGTCCTCAAGCTAATGTAGAAAGTACCCATTCCCCCTGGGCTAGCTCTCCAGAAACCTAAGGATACTTTTTTTTTTTAAATCAAGTTAAGGGGAAATTACCTGAGGAATATTTAGCTTAGATTAACTGAAATATATAGTGTGGATTTTCAGAAATGCCTGTGCATAGTTTAGTTATTATTAGTCATAAGAATGTCTCATAAGTCCTCCTACTAAAATTTATAGAGCCAGATGCAGTATCACGATATAAATGTGTCTTTCAAGACTAAACATGAAAAATATGTGCATATTAGAAAAGGCAGAAAAAGAAGAAATGGGGGAGGAAGATGAGAGAGAGCAAGGTGAAAAGGGGAAGAAGGAAAGAAAGAAAGAGATGGAGGGAGGAAGGAAGAAGGAAGGAAGGAAGGAAGGAAGGAAGGAAGGAGGGAGGGAGGGAGGGAGGGAGGGAGGGAGGAAGGAAGGAAGGAAGGAAGGAAGGAAGGAAGGAAGGAAGGAAGGAAGAAGCCTCCTATTAGAATCTGAGTTTTTCAATCACCATGTGAAGTTCCAGGTGAAAGACTTGCCTCTCGCCGATGCCAAACAAAAACCTTCATTCTCTCAGTCAGGACAAATACACTCAAAACTACAGGTCCTAAACGGTAAGTTCTTCCAACAGTTTCTTTCTGAGAGTGATGTGAGATGTTACAGGAACCCTCTTTGGAGAACGCCAGCTGAGGAGTGCTGCTTCAGCTGGAATTTTTCTGAGTGAAATCACCCAAGCTCTGCATGCCAATATATGGGCTCATGTCTGAACATATCTAAATCTTTGCGGCCTGATGAAAACCTAAGGGCTTCAGACGGAGTATGGATCTGGACTCTGCAAGTCAATGTGCTGACATTGAAGGGTAAGGGCACGTAGCCTTCAACTGCGCAGTCTGCAGAGTTCCAGGGTTTGGCTACACATCTACTAAATCAGGACTTCTGATTTCAAACTAAGCATTCTTGAGCGACAGATTTATTCACGAAGGTCTGATTAAGAAGTAGTAGGATGGGCCTTTTTCATTATAGTCCACTCTCTCTAGTTAACCACATCTTATAATCCTTTGCCAGTGTCTGCGAGGGAGTCATCCCAACTGTCCCCACCACGAACTTTTCTAAAGCCCTCATATCTAACCAGGATCCCATATTCAGTGTTCTCTCCTAGTCTGGCCACCCCTGCCTGCATGTGCCCCATCCTCTAGGCTCTGACCAGTTTGAACTCCACCAGCCCAACCTCCAGAGTTTTGTGCTAGACTCAAACTCTTAGTCTATCACCTAACCAGTTGAGTACAATTAATCTTTCTCTTTATATATCCTCCCCAAACTCTAGACTTAGACCAGAGTGTGCACCCTGCAGGTCAGACTAGCACCCTATGCCTACCCAACTTCATTCCACCTAAGCCACATCCAACCTTTAGGTCCAGGCAGATCCACATACCCTGCCACATTATACATATCAGACCTAGAACTAACCAAACGTCCACTGCCCAGCTCTCATCACCAAAATGCAAACAATGTGGAAGTCCAAGGCAATGTGCTGCTCACTAAATATAGAAATGTTTGCGCATGAGCGTCTCTTAGATGAACCCCATGACACAGAATTTAAAAGAGCAATCATATAAACTCACCAAAGAACTCAAAGAGTGTAAAGAAGATACAAAGAAACAGCTCAGTTAACTTAAAGAAAGGAAATGCCTAAGGGATGTCCAAACAATGATTAGTATCCAAACAAGACAGTCAGATGAAGGAAGAGCATCCTTCTGTTATTGAGAAAGCAAATCACAACAACCAAAATAAACATGCCAATAACAATGATTCATTATGAGGGAGATAAGAACTTTTGGTAAGTAATGAATAAATTCAGTGCTTTGACATTACTAAAGGAAGAATAAATACATGTAAGCTTTATAAATGTTAAGTATTCAATGAATCACGGACCTATACACCAAGTTCTAGAATAAATCTTAGAAATACATTGAGAAAGGCTTTTTCTCCTGCTGACTTAATAAAAAATATTAATATGAGCAAAGTAACTCAAATCTTCATTCATACCCAGGCTTCAGAATTAGAAATCATCCAAGTTAGATTCAATTCTCTGTTCAGTAAGTCCCAGGAGAGATGATGTTAAGGTGTAATGAACCCACCTCTATCATGGAATCTTGGAAAAATTAAACACACATACTTTAGCACGTCATATTTTATAAGCTTCGTAATATAAAATGCTATTTGCCTTAGCAAGCAAATGATTTTCTTTTTAAAACAGCGGTTGCACAGGACATGAAACTACACATATATTCAAATGTGACTAAATAATAGGCTTAAACCACACAAATTGATGTACGCATATAGGAGAACTGCTCAAAAGTAAAAAGACAAGTCAAATGTGGCCCTGGATTACTCGCGGGATTATTCAGGCCATCCCATAATCACATGAAACTAACTCTGACCACTCAAAGCTAATTAATTTTTCCTGATCCAAAACGGGTCTGAAGTTTGGCTACCAAGAACAGATTTATTTCAAGCTACTCTGTTACTTTTCCCTATAAAAGTATTAGAGGGCTGTTTGAGAAAATTATAAAATAGTAAAAGATAAGTTGCAACTCTATGTATACATGTGCCAGTGATTTCCACTGACACAGCACAAAGGCCTAACTTCCTTGTGAAACATAAATAAAACTTGTGTCGTGATCTCACGGTACAAAGCACCAGCACCACAGACTCTCATCTCAGTTAGCCAGCACCCCCTCTGGCATCTGTACTGCCATTTCCCATGTCTCACCCACTATGTGTCTTATTATAGCCCACTGCTACCCCTTTATCCCAGTCTCTTCATCTGCTTTCTATCACCAACATAGTTTCGTTTCTGTGTTCTGTGCCATGTGTTATGAAATTTTCACTTTATATGGATTTCCTAAAGGGGAGAAGATTTGATCCCTTCCAGTAATATAATAATAATGTAGTTTAATGTTATACCTGTTGATACATCAGGTAGCGATTGTTTTTTTTTATCTTCTATATCCATGTTGACTCATAACTTGAAAGAAAATGTTTTGAGTTAAAGTGTGTGAGAGACATGGTTTATCGTAAAATCCAATTCATATTGGCCAGACCTTACTGCTCACATACGAGAGCCCTGCTGGAAAGGTCACCCACATGGTACCCGTGCCCTACAAGGTCCTCACAGGATTTCCAGCAGCACCTGCATGAAAGAATTCCAAGGGGAATCCCTCATACGCGCTGCTGTCCACTAGCGTGTGCGCCAACACAGATGCTGTGGTTCCCTCATTTTGGGACGGTCTCGTATATATGGCAAAGACAGTAGCAAATTGGGAGAATGAAGACAGAAGGATGAAGAGTGCATCTGCATCACTCTCACAGCCCATTGGCTAGTGCATTGAGCATCTTTGTGCTCACATCCATCCAGAAGGGAAGTCGTTTTCTGTGTTCCTTTAAGCCAGCGGTTCTCAATCTTCCTGAAGCTGCAACGTTTTAATACGGTTCCTCATGTTGTAGTGACCTCAACCACAAAATTATTTTTGTTGCTACTTCATGACTGCAATTTTTCTGATATTAATTGTAATGTGAACATCTGATACGCAGGATATCCGATATGTGCCTCTCAAGGGGGTCAAGACCTTCAGGTTGAGGACCACTTAGAGTTTATGTTGTGCATCGATGCCAGGTGACAGAAGTAAGAGAAAGAAAAGAATCAAAAATAAAGTTATAAAAACAACAAAGTAAGCCGGGCAGTGGTGGCACATGCCTTTAAACCCAACACTTGGGAAGAAGAGGCAGGTGGATCTCTGTGAGTTCAAGGCCAGCCTAGTCTACAAGAGTGAGCTTCAGGACAAGTTCCAAGGCTTCACAGAGAAATCCAGTCTCGGGGAAAAAAAAAGAATAGGGAGGCACACTCATCTTGTTATGTTTAGACTATGCAGTGCTCCAAAGGCTTATTGAAAAATAAACTTCTATATGAGATGAGATAGAATATACAGTTCAAAGGGAAAAAGACGATCTTATTTTTTTTTTTGCATAGGAACAAAGGTTATTATATTTTTTAAAGGTTTAAAAAAATACACGAAGCACCCATGGAGCATGATCTAAGTGCTCTGACGGCAAATAATTCTCACTGGAGCAATGAAGCAGCGTCTCTGTCTGTCTGTCTTCTCGGCCATAGGCTCAAATATTTGCATCTTCCTCACTGTCTAAGAAGACAGCCCTGTACTGAGGCAGCAGAGCAAAAAC
The DNA here is from genome assembly GCF_000317375.1 of Microtus ochrogaster. Taxonomy (NCBI): domain Eukaryota; kingdom Metazoa; phylum Chordata; class Mammalia; order Rodentia; family Cricetidae; genus Microtus; species Microtus ochrogaster. The sequence continues at coordinate 23,993,541 of NC_022022.1, read as the reverse complement.
GATATAAAATAACAAGTGGGCAGAAACATTCGAACTCAAATATTGAATATAAAATAGTCCGCAGGTTCAAATGCAACAGGAGAAAAAGAGAGGAAAGGAAGAGAATATAAATAATCAAGTCTTCTTTGCCTTTTATCTCTGATTCTCTTTTCAGGGCTCCGAGCTAGAGCTGGAGAGAAATCTCTGCAAGTCTTCCACCAGCGGTGCCCCATGCACACCTGTGAAACACCCTCTCTGGATGGTGGCACTTCTGGGATATGTTCATTGTGAACAACTGGAATAATCCAGGGAAAGACTAAATTCTTATCTAAACTCAATGAATTTAACCCCACCTCATCGGGTAATTTGGAGTAGATTGAGCTAGTTCCAAACCACAGCATTTCAGCTTTCACATGATCTTGTCTGGCAATGATTTAAATTTGATAACAAGCCAAAATTCCAACTTTTTTTTTAGCTCTGTCCTAAAATTGATGTAGAGGACTATGAATTTATCATACACTGAAATCATTTTTATATTGCTGTCTTATTATTTTATAGATGGATCATATTTTCAAGAAAAAGAAAAACTGATTTCATGTCCATATTTTCCATTTATAGAACCCATAACAAATACTTAACTTTCTGATGGCTAGATTTTGACTCTTTTTTTTTTTTTTTTGGTTAGTAGAAAGAAATGCGACTCTATTTGTGGCTCAGAAGGGCCCCTTGCATGGCATAGCCCAGTTTTGAAAAGAGACAGATGGAAAGAGTTTATTCTTAGTGTGAAAAGCTATAATTTATTCCTTGGTAAACAAATAAATTAAAGACCATTCGCATTTGGGTTTGACCAGAAACAAATGTGGAAGGCCTTTCCTGGGATATGACGATAGCTTTAGGATCCTTTTAAGTAAACAAAGCTTGAGCCTACCATTGACATTGGCATTTGGTGAATAATAAACAGGGGAAGGTCTTGATCCCCACTCTTAGGCTGTGACCATCTCAGTGTACAAGATCCATGTACCGTACTCCAGTAGAATAGTTAGCATTACCTTTGTATATAAAGAAGAGAATAAGCAGAACCATTTCACCCTGAAGGTCATCATATTGCATGGAAAAAAAATATGTAGGAACTGTTGAGTACATGCGTACTGAACTTTTTTATGAGCAACCCTGTTTCTCCAACTCCTTTGTTTCTGGTTCACATAAGTTGGCTTAAATAGCCCCAACATCTTGGTCATTTCAGAATAAATGCCCATCTATGTTTTCAGTGTGAAGCCCAGAGTGGCACAGTGGTGCGTGACTGTAACGCCAGTGAATTAGGAGGTGGAACAGAAGGATAACTTGAAACCAGGAGTTCAAGACAGCTAGGCGACATGGTGCCATCCCATGACAAGTGCATAAAGGATAAATAAATAGGTAGATAAATGAATAAATAAACAAACATTATCAGGTCTCAAAATCAGCATCAATATTTAGGTATAATTTGACTGTTGAAGAATACTAAGGCTATTAACCCTTTCCTGTATTTTTCTTTTTAGAATCGGCATTAGTTGCCATGGGATTTGTAAAAAACTAACAATCACTATTATCATTATCATCATTATCTAAAGAGAAATGATGTCATTAGATGACCTTTTATTATATATTCAAGAACTCTGCCTAAAATTGGAATGCTATCTGGCTGAGCTCTATATTCTATATTCTATACAGGATACAGTCAGCACTCAATGAATATTTGCTGATGAGTTCTTCTGTGGGATAGTGGAGTTGGATCAAATACATTATTCAAACATCCAGAGAGTTAGCGGGACATCGGTGGAGAAACTGGTTTTGAAGGACAGTGGAAAACTGACAGTAGAAAATTATCCACAATACCTGTGGCTGGACTCTTATGTCTTCTAGAGTGAACCTGTGGCCTTGTTCACAATGAGTTTGGAATATAAAACAGGAAAATCCAATGTTTATAGAAACTCCACCAGAAATCAACACACCTACACTGCTGGAGTACAGCGGAGTATGAGAACTGAACCTCTCAGATTGGGCAGTTACAAGTCATTGCCCTGTCCTGTTACTCAAGAGAAGTTCAGTTGATATTTGTACCATGAATTCTCCTGTCGTGTGACTATGTTACTCCAACAAAGGATGGACACCCTGAGCTCTGCAGATGGTTCAGTGAGTGAAGAAATTAGACATCAATCATAACGAGCTCAGCTCAATCTTAGGAGCCAGGTAGTAGAAGGAGTGAACTGACTCTGCAAGCTTCCCTTTGACCAGCATACAAGTACTATGCCATGTACACACACTTGTGTATGCATACACACATTAATTAATTAAATAATATTTTTAAAAGGAACTTATAGTTTTATTTAAACTATTGGAAACATATTGCATTCTAGTATGGATGTGTGTCTGTCTGTCTTTCTGTGCCTGTATGTATCTCCACTCTTACCTTAAACACCAGTTACTTTAATATTCACCTCTGTTTCTCATAAATAAGAACATTAGCCTTAAATTAAATGCAAAAACAAAAATTTTGCCTTCCTCCAAGAAACATGTAAAAATGATAGAAAATCTTTAACCATAATAACAAAAAATTAAATGTCTTCAACTAACACAAAAGGATATTTAAAAATTATACCAGCAAATGAAATGAAAGAGAGAAATATTTTGTATGTAAATGAATAAATGTCATAATTATCAAGATAGTAGATGGATAAATACATAAAGAGATAAATATTCCAAGATACAATTAAGTAAATAGGATCAAGTGAATTGGTATACTATATACATATAGAAACCAAAACTTTCTGTAAACAAGCCAGAATGTACGCCAACATTTCAGATGTTACATGTACAAGGCCAAAAGACAAACTGTAGAATCCAGAGTCCAAAGGCTCTCTAATATGAATGAAGAAAATAGAACATGAACTCATCTTTACTCTTAAGGTAAAGAAATATTACTTCAAGAAGAAAACAAAAGTGGGAAAGAAACAGCTAAATTACTAAGGTTATTTCAGAAAAAAAAACCTTAGTAGGGAAATTTCTGCTTCCATAGGTTTGTCCACGCCTGGCTTCTTTCACTTAGGAATATATAAATCCCATGGGGTGCGGTCATTCCTGTCCATAGTTCATTGTATTTGGAAGGCCGAAGTGGAATCTTCTTAATCCACAAAGTTGCATTCATGAAATAGGCAATACCAACAAAGAGAAAGAAAAAGGTAGAACCAGAAAAACAACAACAATCTAGGAAGTACTAAAAAAGGTGAAAATAATAATCCATTATGTTAGCAATTTCAAGGTTCAGAAAATGAATTAAACCTATTCAAGTAGAATCATCTTTTGGATTGTCTTCAATATTAATACATTATCAAAGGCAGGTATGCAACACAATACAAACATTAGCACCAAGTGATGATGAATAAGCCCAAACAAATACTGATCAAAATAACCTCCAATTGAGATGAACAAAAGACAAAAATATTAACAACATATTTACATATTTGCATATTTTACATAGTAAAAGGTGCAATACTTCAAGACTAAATGTATATGAAATATTTCCTCAAACTCGAAACAACAAAATAACAGAGAAAACTTGACAAGCCCCTAAAATTTCTCCCTGAAAGCATATAGGCTATTCAAAGGGAGTGTGTGTTTTAGCAGCACAATTTAGAGCTTTCAATCTAATGGTTATAATGTAGACCCAGACCACAGCAAATACCAGACTCACAAGTTGTCATATAGTAACCAACTACAGAAACGTAAACCAATCCCAGATGTCAATATCAAAGGCACAGCGATAAGGACAGAGACTTGCACTACCTCTGATTGAAAGGCACCAGGAGTGGGTAACAGCGAAGCGATGCATCTTTCCCAAGTTGCATGTATCATTGTCACTGTAGCACTGGAAATTAATTGGTGAGATAAAAAGGCCCAAGATGACCAAAGAGAAATGAGATTTAAAAAACAAAAAAAAAAGAAAGGATAATGAAATTAGCTTAACAGAGTTGTGAAAAACATCATGAATGAAGTGGCCATCTCATAAGAAATAACTACAAACTATGAGGTCAATGATTGAGAACACGGCAATCCTGCCATGGAGTTGTGAGCATCACATACTGTGTTTTCAAACTTTTTTGTACTCTGGGAAAGAACAAACTAATTTAAGAGGATTGGAATGAAGCCAACAAACGATCCAATGTGACAGCCAGGACGGGTCAAATTGCCAAGTACTTCCCCACTCAATCACTTTCTCACCTTCGGAAATGGACAACTGTATGACGCTGAACTCCTGGGGTCTTAGCTATCAGAACTGCTCCAGAGAAAACATATGACTCAGTGGTTAGTTACCAACACTGAGTTCATCTATCAAGAAAAAGATGTCAACCTAATTTATCTTCTTTTACCATGGATCCTTCTCACATTCCAACTTTTCCAAAGAAAACAGAAAAACCTACTCTCTGTTAGATTAAAAAAAGGTAAGTAAATAATGAAATGTGGAAAGAATGGTCAATAAGTAAGCTGTGGTTTCTCTATGAGCCTAGCGTCTGGTGAAAATTTCAAAGACACTGGCTCGGATCCAACCATCCACAGTCCTCGTGTGCATTTAAACCCATTCTTCTAACTTCAAAACTTCTTCCATGTCTGTCCGTTTCTTGTAGGAAGCTGTTACAAGTACCAGGATGTTAGCTGTTCCTAAAATCACAGAGATTTACAATACAAGGTTTTAATTCTGCAGTAACTGAAAGAATACTGTTGTCACCTTTATGCTTACTTTTTCCTTTGCCCCCCATAAAAACATGACTGATATTTAGACTAAACACTTTAAGGTTTCTCTTTCCAGGAGCATATTTTCCACCACCTCCAGAAAGCTTCTCCTTTACTCAATAAAATCGATGTCCTAGCCTTCTTGGTTTTCCACACTTGTCTTTCAGGAGACCTTAAGAAGGAAAATGTGTTTCCTTCATCTGCATCAGTGGTTCTCCGTCTTCCTAATACTGAGATCCTTTATTACAGTCCCTCTTGTTGTGGTGGCCCCCAATGAAATAAAATTATCTTGTTGCTATTTTATAACTGAGATTTTTGCTACTATTATGAATTGTAAATATCGGATATGTAGGATATCTGATATGTAACCCCTGCGGAAGGGGGTCATGACCCACAGGATGAGGACCACTGATTTGTATACTCTTCACAGCATTTGGAGTTGTCGATCCTGTCCTGAACTCTTCTACACTACTGCCTCATGCTGATAAAGTAGGAGAACTAAACAAAGAAACCTATAGACTCCTTAAACCATCCTAGACTCTCAACTGAAAACAAAAAAATGTATCGCCAAGATGTGACCGCTGAAGTGTTTGTTACATAACATGCTTATAAAAGGAAAACAATTTAGATTTCAGTCGATCGGTTGATGGAGCCAAAGAAATGCCTGGGCGTCCTTTGGGATTATTCTCTTCGACAAAGTCTGTCATGCTCGATAAGTTCCAAATGACAGTGTGGGAACATGTGAAATTGAAATTAGGCTGCTGAAGAAACATGAGAGGAGACAGGAAAATCAGAACATGCTATGCACAGCCCCCAGCTAACTCGCACAGTATTATTTTCTCTGTCAGCCACCTAATACAGCTCCTTCTCAAACCACCTACTCTTTAATTGCATTTTACTAAATTAGTAACCAGTGAATAAATCTAATAAATTATTTGAAGATTTAATATGTATAATGGAATGCTTTTCATACATCAAATATATCATAATGATACCTCATGACTCAAAATAACTCAAATAATACATATCAGTTTTTCACAGCATATAAATACGGTGCTGATGCTTCTAAATACACTTCATGCAATCATTTTATAAGGAGTATAGCTTTAGCTTGAAATGATTGTTGCTTTTTATTAGCCTTAGATTGTTACATGAATCTATTCTCAAGTAGATTCCATAATTCTTGTAACCTTGGAAACATTCGCTTGAACCTGACTAAAGCATGTGCTTATGCTATGATGCCATGTTCATATTCAATTCATCTTTTTAAGTCTTTAAAAGTGAACTTCTCCGCAGCTGGAGAATTCCCAAGTATTCAGCTCAACGCAGTCACTCTTGGCAGTAGCTCTGCCCACATGCAGACATATCTGCATGCTTCTCTGAAGGCTACTGCCTCCCAGGACCCTTGAGAAGGCAGAGAATCATGGCTGCTATTCCTACATAAAAAACTCATGTGGAAGAAATGTTGGAAAGCTTCTATCATCTGAAAGGCCTCTACATTCCAGAAAATTCAATTTACTATCATTTTAGCTCCCTCAGCCCAGCCTGTGATCTGCTACCACAATGTCAGATACAACAAACACCTGTGTCTGTGTGACATCTCAGGCTGGGGTCAGTTATTCTTTCCAATTAGTGAAAAAAAATCCAATAGTACAGTGATTCTTGCTTGCATCCTTTCCAGAAGAATAATGTAAAGCTCAGACAGAACAGCATAATCGTGGATTGAGAGCTCTATATCAAAATTTTAATTCTCAGCTCAGTGTTACTTTCATTATATCATTGAGTATTTGTACTAACAAACAGTGGCAAATAGCCTATATATAAAATTATAAATTAAAATACTCTTCTACAGAACCAAGATTGAATGATTCAAAGTAAGAGATATTTGAACAGGTCTGGAGAGACGTCTCAGTGGTTAGCAATATTGACTGCTCTTCCGGAGGACCCAGGTTTAGTTCTCAGCACCCACATGGCAGCTCACAACTGTCTGCAATTCCAGTTCCAGGGAACCTGACACCCATGGCAAAACACCAATGCACATAAAATAAATAAATTTGAGAAAAAAGAGACATGTTTGAGCAATAGATTTGGAGTCCTCACACTCATGCTCATGTAAAATATTATATTTTACAACCTAATTTTCCTATATGCTAGGATTTGCACAGCTTTATTCAGCATCTTGTTGGATTCAACATAACACTAGTGTTGCTTTATGTAACATCTCCTCCAACCTCTCCAATAACTCAATGAAATAGGACATTATCCCTGTTTTATGAGAGAGTAACTTGGTCTGGAAAGATTGAGAGACCAGCTTCTAGGCCAACAGTTTCATTGTTTTTTGCACAGAATAAAGTTCTCTAGCACTGCTCAGACTAACAACTAGACATATTTATTCTAAGAGATTTGACCCACATTGTGGAAAATCATAAGAAAACAAATAGTTATCAGCAAAAGAAATGATTCTAAAAAATTGCAAACATAAAATTCACTTCATCAACATCCTTGATTAACTTTCTTCAAACCAAATGGTTCTGGGTCATGTCCAATATTTGCCTCTATCACCAAAGATACAAGCAGAAAGAGAGAGGATGCATCTTACTTGTGTGTCACCAGGACCATGTTTAATTAAGGTCAATGAATAACCAACAAATTATTGGAAGAAAACCAATAAAATTCAGTATGTTCAATTAATAATGACAAATCTTTAGTTACAGAAATTAAACAACATAACCTAAATAGTCAATGTAGTTATCCCAGCTGCCTAAAAAGGTGTATTCCTCTCCATTATTCTTAACCTCAATATTTTCAACTTTTTTGTAATAGAAAATGTTTCTTTGGTGTTTCCAGTAATTTTTAAATATATTTACTCTATGACCGGTAGTCATTAAAATATCTCCCAATTTTTGTACTCTCCTGAGACCACACTAAAGCCTCAAGTAGAAGTTAAATTTTCTGCTATTATACGTTCTGAAAGATAAAAATGAATGATTACCTGTTGAGGTGGAGAAGGAAGGAGCCCATGACCGGAACTTCCATAAACCACTTTTATCCCTGAGTTGTGTAAATCCTCAAAAGCCCTTCCATTCATAATCACTGAGTGACTTTTCAACTTCAAATACCACCAGCATAGCCAGGGTGCCGGTCTAGACCTAATCATTTTCCCTCTAAGAACAGCTCTGTAGGATAAATGGGAAAGGGAAAGAAATGTGATCCGCAATTGATCCCATTTGGATTTAAATTAAGATACACTATGTGTTAAGAGTCAATCTCAGAGCTTAAAGGACAAATGCCTCTGTGGTTTGCTTCCCTGCACTTCCCTCCTAATGCATCACTGACAGCAGGGCCACCATCTAAAACAGTGGTGACAGTGCTGATTCACCTAAGGCCGCACTAAGTTTTGAACAACTGCTCCAATATGGAACCAGACATTCAGAGAGTGACAGTCACAAACTATTGCACCGTTTCCTCAATCTTTAAACCCAATTTGCGAGGCTACAGAGAGAAAATCGCCCACATTCAGTTCTTTGACGGGCCTGAGTAAGGGTCACAATGACAATGATCTTCAGGGTCAGGAAGTGCTGGAGCAAGGGCAGCTTTGAAAGCAGGTAACATTCAGCGTCCTAGATCGGTCGACACAGCTGAGCAACGCACGTGAAAACGCTGGAGATCTGCACCCACCCCTGAACAGTTTTCCGAAAACTGGAAGCTGTCTTTGGTGAGCATACACATGTGATTTTGCTGAAAGCGTGGGTAACATTAATCAAATAAGCCCCCTCATCAGTTTTCCCCATAATCTAAAGACTAGAAAACGTCTTGAAGAACCATAACACTACTGCTGACATGTGGTCGCTGGATGTTTTATGGACTGCCGCTAGCAGCCGTAAGTGAACACGAAATACATTTTTTAAGTTTTTCATGGTTGTATCTCCCGAGTTAGAAGCTGAAAGAGAATGATATAGAGCCAGGAAAGGGGTATTGGCTCTATATGTAATTAGGTGCAGAAAAACAGTAGACTAGCAGAGTCATTTCATGTGACGATAAACCACAAAACGCTAAGTTAATCTGCCTAATTCAGAACCAAGACCTGTAGCATATAGAAGAGTAGCAATTAAAATGACTAAAAACATAATTTATGAAAAAGTGTTAAGATAATAATCCTAATTACTTAGTTATCCCATACAGGTAGTTTAAAAGGTGAATATGCTTACTACAATACATGTCAGAAATAAAACCTGTTAGTCACATCTGATTTATGTTGTCTTGAAAATTACATTTCAGTGAATCCATTGCTGATAGATGATAGATAGATAGATAGATAGATAGATAGATAGATAGATAGATAGATAGATAGATAGATAGATAGATACATACTAGGAAATCTCTTTTAACAGCTTGAAAAAAAATGAAGAAAATAGGTCAGCGTGGCTGGTAGAGAGATAGCCAGGCAGCCATTGGTTACTGCATTTGGCTAAGCCTCCTCCTCTCACTCCCAATGCTAAGCTGCTTTTTCACCATCCTCATCCTTCCCCTCTGAGCCTGGGGAGCCCATCGTGCACAGCAGGAGCTTAGTGTTTCCACATGTTCTCAGGGGTTTGTTTCCCTTAGAAATCTAGATAGGGAGGCTGGCAAGCCAGCAGGCACACCCTTTCCACAGTACTGGCAAGCAATTTAGCAATGGTTACCAAGTGAAACTTGAATTTTCTTGCATTTGGTAAAATGAGAAGACCAAAAAGAGAGGGGGGGGGAGAAAGGAAAAAGTAACAGTTTTGAAAATCAAAGATATTCTTTTTTAAAAAAATTAATGTCTTGATTTTTAAAATGCACTTTACATAAGCAAAGCATGTCAATACAAGAGGTCAGCTACTTGATTTACTAATTTATCTTGATGAAATAAAAAGTTCAAAATCAGCTTCCTGATTCTTCAGGGGTTTTTTTTATATTTATTTATTTATTTGATGTGTTTCAAAAAGCCAGAAGTCTTGAAGTAATGGGGTTTACATTTCACATGGAAATAAGTATGTTTCCTTTGGAAAAGGTGCATTTAATTCAGATTATCTTAGTAATGGTGGCTTTCTCCGTCCATGTCTGTGTGTGTGTGTGTGGTGGCTTGGCAGCCAGCTAATGCATTTCCTAGATGTGACTGGGTGCCGAGGACTCTGACCTAAGGAATAATCCCATGGTCAGCTTATTAATAAGATTGCATTATTGGGCAGATAAGAGCAAGAGGTTATGGGGGGAGGGTCTTCGAAAAGCTATCTTGTCAATTGCCCCCCCCCCCCCCCCGCTTCTTGCCCTCCGGGATTAAGCCTCCTCTGTCACGTGTTCTCACCACCATAGTTGGCCTCTGTTAGGGACCAAAGTGATAGATGCAGTTGACTTTGAAGGGAGACTTCTGAAAACCTGAGCTCAAGCATTTTCCCTGTTTACATTGCTGCGCTCACCTGCTTAGCACAATTGTGATCAGTTGCTGCTCTCACTTGCTTATCATGACTGCAATCAGCTGACTAACATGCTGATTATCTATGGTTTCCCAGCCCTGAACCACAAGGAAAAAAATGTTTATTAGCATAATTATATAATATAGTTATTCTTAATATGAAAATGTGATTCTTAACCGTGACTGCATTGCATATTTAACATAAAGGTTTTGGACAATTTATCTTAAAACAAAAAGACCTGGTTTTAGTATTTTAGGAACATTGTAATAAGAAATCTATTCTTGGGGCTGGACAGATAACTTAGTGGTTAAGACTGCTTGTTATTCTTCTAAAGGACCAGAATTCACTCCAGCCCCAGGGATCTGATGCTGTTGGCTTCTATGGGCACCTTCACATATCCACATTCCATGTGCACAAATACACACACACACACACACACACACACACACACATTTACTTACTTAAAATTAAATTATTTTAAAACATAAATCTATTCTTAAGAATAAACCATTTCTGGTGCACTTCAAAATCTAGTAAAGAAAATATCTTTTATTCAAATTAGATTATAGTGTACACACAGGTAAAGAAAGATATAGATTTCTAACAGGACAGATACCAACCTAAAGTCTCAAACACATTTTCTACAGGCCTTTCATCCTTAATCATAATCAAATATCTGACATTCCCTAAAGCCAAAGTTTAATTTTAAATAAAAGTTATATGTGCTAAATGCCCAGAGCTGTATGAACTATATCTTTCAGCTGAATGTAAGAGCCACTTTTGAAAGATTAAGAGGACTGTAGTGTAGTTGTGTAAAGACTAACATAGAGTGGCTCCCTGCTTATTTATTCTTATTCTTATTATTATTATTATCTATTTTTAATTATACAATTGAACAGAATAATCAAATCACTAGCCACACTCAGGCATTTGAATGTTTGGGTCTAAGACAATTTTGAATAGAAATATGCATCATTTGACAATTTTGTCAAAGGAAAAGCAAGACAACACTGCATCGTCGGTATCTAAGAGGGGAAGAAGGATGCCATGTGAAGCAAGGGCAGGATTATAGTACTCTATCAAGTACAGTGTGCAACATTAACTTTCATAGTTGAGACCAGCCTCCCACGGACTGGGGACCACATTTTCACATCCCACACCCAATAACACAATGCATGGAAGTGGTACAAAAACAATTACATCAGCCCCATTTCTATTTGGAGATAACTTTTTAATAATGTGGATCAATATAATAGTGTTCATATAATCAATACAGTTTTGTTCATTAGTAGACAAATGCATCTCTAATGACAGAGGACGATGAGTATATTTTCCTGACAAGAATACATAAAGGATGAAACAGAAAAGTCCTGATCTAAATTACTCTAGATTGGTGCTAAGGTCTCAGAAATAGTGATAATTTTAAGAGTTTTGAAATCAGCTGTGACAATGAGTCTGAAAGGGAATGCTTGACTTTCTAACAATCTGATTGTGTTCTCTAATCACAGAAGAAGAAAGTAGGGCTTTTTGAGGAGCTAGCTTATCCCACCTCCAGGATGGAGGAGCAGCTGATGTATCTATGCCAACATTAGGGAGGGTTCAGTAACTATTGAAAGCATATCCACAACCCAGGAGACAAAGGATGAGAAGAGGAACATTGTTCACCTTCCAAGGGGACTGAGGAGGCTGAGAGAGCAAGTTATTTTGAAACTAGTTAGATGAAAGAAAATAAGGAAAGCTTTGGTCATCTTCTCGAGAAAATTTTAAAATAAAAATATACCAGGTAGATAGAGAGAAAATAGAGAACAAGAGACATTGTACATTTGAAGTTTAAAAAGTATTTTATATTTTCTAATTACAGCATAAATTCTTCTCATATTCTTGGTGCAAAATCACTCAACCAAACGTATAATAGCATTACTTTTCCAAAGGAATTTAGAGCTCTATGCTTCGACTGGTTGATTTTATAAAGATAAATGGCTCTACCATCTAATTTCAAACCTCTTAGAATCTATAGCTCAGATCGATCCTTTATAAGGATGGTTAAACTGAAGAACTTTTAATAAAATTGTTTTTCTTTTCAGTGGTTAATCCAGAAGACCTGAAAAAAATCCCTTAGACTTGATAACGTTTCTTTCTTTGTCTTGCCAGCAGAAATGAAGCCAAATAAAACACCCTATCCTAAAGTCCCTCTCAAGGCGATAAATGAGTTTAGTGGTGTCTTCCTCTAGCTCCCTATGATGCCTGAAGTCCCTGTGGACATTCATTACCTAAAGGGAACTGAATGTAGCTCCTCTTCTTAGTGTTTACGAGCTGTGTTCTTGTGTCTTTAAACCTGTGAGAGTAACAGTAAAAAGAAGACTTATTTCTTACAAAAAAAGAACGAGGAAGGAGGGAACAAAAGAAGATAGAAAGGAAGGGAAGAAGGGAGGGAGGGAGAGAATATTAGGATGAAATTAGTCACACCCCGGGATGTTTCCCAACAATGTTAGCACAGGATGCTGGCTCTGAGTTTTAGGGGTTATAAAAAGAGCTATGTTAGCCAGAGCACCCCAGAATTAGTAACATGAGTTTAAAACAAAGACAGCATGTTAAAAAGAAAAAGAGGATAAAAAAGGAAAGAAAAGTGGAGAGGTGCCAGAGAGAAGGTGTGGAAGCTATGGCTCTCATGTTCTCATTTTTCTACACACCACAGAGGAAACCAGCCAGAGGCTTCCAAGTAGGTAACTGACCACAGTCTTAATCCTTTCATTTTGCTCTTGCTAGTGATTTAACCCCCTTGACACTCCATTTTCTATGTGTGCAAAAACAATAGTAATAACAATAAACTTCATCAAGTGAAACAATAAATAAAAAGTTGCAAGTGTGATAAATACAGACAACAGACTGTTACATAGTCGCCATAACACGTCACTTGGAGAATTTAAAAGGTCATAATTCCACAAAAATCTTGAGTATCACACCCTGGGTAAGCATGTAATGTATTTATATTACTCCACTGAATTTTTACCAAACCCCTGAAATGTGTTAATACACGCAGACTCTTAAGAATATAACTCAAAAGAACTTTGCCATGTGCCCAAAGGCAGATATGTAATAAGTGCCCAAGATTTAAGTAGTAACCTGGCTCTTAGTGACTGAACAGTCATGCCCTGATGTCTTCACTATGGGCCCCATCTGAGTCAAAGGAGGAAGAGCAAGAAACAGAAGACACACGGCGCTGCTGAGAAACGATAGTAGTGCAGAAATGTTTCGCTCCTTAGTAACTGAAAAATGTTTAAGTCAAGTTGCTTTCACTTTGTTAAGCCAATAATTTCCGCATAGATGCAGCGTGCTCCTTATTAGGTCCACATTAGGGTGGAGAGTGGACGTCCTTACCCTGCCTGCTTCACGTAGACTATTTCAAGTGCTCTAAAACTGGCATACGCTGAAAGCGTTGGTACAAATGCAATTCAATCCTCTTACGGTCAACCTGAATTCATAAAATGAGTGGTACAGTTTCTCTAGAACTCTGAGCACCTTAGGGCTTTGTAATGCTGCCACGCTGTCTCCACACCAAAATGCCCAGTTAGTTGTTTGTCTGGAGCCAATCCATGCCCCTTCTCCAACCCCCTCTCATTTCCCCTCCCCTCCCCTCTCCCTTACCTTCCGTCTCCTCTCCCCCTTCCCCTCAGCTCTATTTTTTCTCTCACTCCACCATCCTGCCTCAAGGTCTCTGCACCAGGGTCTCACATTGCTGGGTTCTCTGGCAGAAAGAGTGGGGGCAGAGCAGGACCTGCTGGACTCTCCCTGGGGCTGAGCGGGATGGTCAATGTCGACAGACCCAGCCCGCCCCCCTGGCTACCTGGGAGAAACACATCCCAGTCTGAGTCAGGAGTCTGTAGAAGCAGGATCTCATTTAATGGTATCAGGCAGGAACTTATGTAGGGTTGTGACGGGGGGGTGGAGAATCTTGGGATAGGTCGAGGCGGAGCAAGGAACAAGGGCCAATAATATTCTGCCACATTTGCGGTGGCTGGGCAGAAGGCCGGCCTAAGTCCGGTAGCCAGAGACAGGTCTCCAAACTCCAGCTAGGCTCAGGAAGTTACACTGGGCCTCACACAGGAGCCTCATGAGGCCCCGCATCACATATGTTAGGCAGGAGGAAAGGAAAGCCATGAGTGTATGTTACCCATGCAGAGAAGGCAAGGTGAGTCGTCAGCGGGGCAGTGGGGAGTAGGGGGAGGAGAATAGGCCGGAGAGACAGATGGGAGGTGACTGGGATAAGTGCCATCTGCCCATGTCTCTCTCCTAGAGTTACAAAGATGACACACTCTCAGTCTTCATCTGGTTCATTTGCTCTGCCAGTTACAGAATTAGAAGGCAGGAAAACCCTCAGAAGCCACAGGGAACATTGGAGAAATCTCCCACTGTACCAACTGTGGAAACAAGGTGTGTATTGGGGGTGAGAAAATACAAACATACACATGCAGCAGACACACAGACAGAAAGACTCTCTGTTGAACAAAGAGAAAACTAGAAAACAAAAAATTCCAATCTCTTCTTGAGGGCTCTTTTGTTTTCAAAGCCTCCAAAGAATCATCTTCTCCTAAGCTAGAGGTGGTCAGTCTGAAGAAAGAGAGGATGGTTTATTAGCCCATCAGTCCAATCATAACTAAAAGAGTTATCCCACAAAGAAACATTAATTCAGTGGGGAGGCACGCGCCAAGGTAAGTGTGTGAGTTACACTTACCAAATCTTCATATCTGTTGGTGTGACTCCTTGACATAGTATCCTGACCCAGAATGGAACACAGGCTTTTCTATATCATTGGATAGTATTCGTGTGATCCTGCCTATTAGCAATCTATAACTTGAACTTGCTATCATTATCTGGTATAATGATGCTACTGATAATGTAATTCAAAAAATAATCAAGGTAGTTCATTAAAAAAATTTTTAAATGTGCTAGAAAAATTTTTGTTTCTCCTGAGAAAACCAATTATTCTTACAAACTATGTAGTTTTTCTCCTTTAATATTTTAAACATGTGATTCAAACCTACTGAAACCTTTTTTTGGGGGGGAGAATTCATAGTTTAAAAATCCCTGCTTCTAAGAGAAGTTTCCACTTGGGTCCGCAGAGATCTTGTAGCTGGCACCATATTTTGACAATACAATCATACAATGCCTCGAAATTTTCTAAATCGAATTTTCAAAATACATTCTCCAAGCTCACGCGTTTATTTTGACTAGCATTTACTCTGTCACACAGTGTGTAAACTGTGAACTTAGTTGGTGTGCTATTTTGACAGTCCCCATACTGTCACATAACACTCTCTCCCACCAGATATCTCAGAAACCATTGAAACGCTGGATCCATTTTATTCTCATCTTAACAAAGGCATGTGTGTGAGCGTCTTGACAGTTCACAAGATAACACAGACCTGTGAAGTACAAACAATGTTCACAGCCACGCCATACCATCCTGGAGATTCTGCTTTGTTAAAAATTTTAGTTTTACCCTGACAAAATCAGTGACACTTTGAATCGTGTGCAGAAATCTCACAGTGAGTTGAGAATGAGCGGTCTTTGAGCATGCTCCTGCTGATGGCTCGGCCCTTCTACCCACTCCCCAGGGTGTGAGAAGGTTTGACTTGCTGAGGGCCAGTGTCAGATCAGTTACTCAGTATGACTGACATTCATTTCTTCCCAGAAGTGTAAAGCAACATTGGTGCTATTTCCCCCTGTCTGAACACACAGCATCTTAAACAACCCTTGGGAACAAATTTCCCCTTTGGAGACCCTGGTTCCCTTGGGGTGCCCAAGTGACAAAGAAGTTGTGGTTGGGTGAGCCTATCACACAAACTGACACTGGAGATTTTGATAGTTATTTTCTAAGTAGACTCTACAGCTATGGCCTAGAAAATTAAGAAATACTTCACACAAATTTTGTTTCCATTAAGTAGTTTTAAGAATAGGTGCTTCATAGTTTTAAGAATAGGTGCTTCATACTAAATACATTTTTATTGTATTTGGAATGGCAATGTTTATTTTTTTTTATAAAAGAATATAGTAAGAAGTCTTGAGGAAAAGACTCTGTAGGCAGATATGTGGTCTTAAACATGTAGCTCAGCTTTGATAGTTCATGATTTCTGAAATTCTTTTCAAAGATGTTAGTTGCATAGAGATCTGTATGGTTACCAACAGGGTATTTTGTGGGATAAAAAGTATATTTTACAAAGCTCAACCAGGCAGAGTAGCTTTGTTTTTTGTAGGCTCTCAGGCCTGTGGGTTTCTATAGGCACCAGGGAACGCCCACCAAGAGGGAGTTCACACCAGGGGTTCCTTCTCCTGAGCCACGCCCACCTGACGCCCAGCACCAAGTCATTCCCCAGCTATGGAGTACAACACCTTCACAGGTATAATCATTTCTATGCATTTCCCTTTAAATAGCTAATTAGCATACTCTACCATGAGGACACAAATGAGAAGAAGAAACTGTGTATTCCTTTTCTCAAATACCAACTTCTGAAGTCTTTCTTCCATAGAAATTTCTCAGCTATTTTGGGCTTCGACCATACATGAATTTTATCTGAATTATGAATAATGTTCTTTGGTTGCTATCATTTTGTTAGTTAAGTTTGTTTGGAGTTTGTGTTTCCTTGAAGTAATATTTGACTCTGTATCCCAGGCTGGTCTGAACTTCACCGTGTTCCCAAGCTAGCCTGAACTGATGATTTTCCACCTTCAGTCTCCTGAATCTGAGGATCAGAGTTATATACTATCACCCTGGGAGTTGTGTTCTGTTTGGGGTCTTTTGTTTTATGTCTGCTTTGTTATCTTACGGTGCTGAGGATTTGAACCTAGAGCTTCACCCATGCCGGTCAAGTGTACTTCGACTAAGCTACAAGCCCGTACCTCCCCAAACTATTTTTCCCCTTCACCCTTTTCAATCTGGAATGTTCCCACTAGTAATAAAGTGTTTGCAGCTTATGAGCATGCCTGGTGGTGGTCCGCATTCTACAGATTTCAAAACCTCCCAGAAGACATTAGTCTCGTCAAGCTGACAAGGTTCACAGAGGTCTGTCACCATCAAAAATATAAAGTCAGTCTAAATCAATAGAAACACAAACCAAACTATTTTTAATCTCTCCTAATGATAGCCCATGGCTCGCACTATTTCTGCAACTTTCTGTCTAGCTAATGGTTCGTGCATATTACTCTCACCTTCTTGGGCTGTCCTTTAAAATAAAGTACTTCCTCTTAAGAGTAATATTTAAGTCCTCCATGTAAGAACTAATGGACCAATAAATTGATAAACTCCACCATTACAGGGAATTGGATGACTTTAATGCAGTGTTGTCCAGTTGATCTAGGCACAACCCAATCCAACAGTGCTAGTGACATAGTAACCGAGCAATCACACAGCCCCACACCCTAAAGGCAAATGGCTCTTTGTGTCCTCTGATCCCAGTGGATTTTGGTCACATATCTTATCATGGAATGTGTGAGGACATGGAGGCAAAAAATAGCATGGCCAGCAGTGGACTTAGAATGCCGCTCTCCTCCCCACCTCCATTGATGCTGAAGAAGCCTCTCTTCTTTCCCGGGAGCCCTGTTGGTGTTTTTTCGCCACAGCACTGACGTCACCCTCTGCATAACTATGACTTCTGTGTTTGTGTTCATTCATATTTATTTATTCACATTAACCTCAGGGGGCAGAGGCCTTGTCATATCTTTTGCTGCTCTCCCTTTGCTGACACTCACCTATTATTCACAGTATAATTTATTAACAGTTTAATACTGGTGAATAATCCACTGTCCTGCTCCCGAATATAGCCTAGAAAAGTTTGTGAGATTAAGCATTTTCCCTTTATTTTCCTTCTAAAACTATATCCTTTTTTTGAATTCAGTTTTTTTCCTGTTTATTGCAAATCAGATCTCTCTCTTCTCTCTCTCTCTCTCTCTCTCTCTCTCTCTCTCTCTCTCTCTCTCTCTCACACACACACACACACACACACACACACAATGATGAATTTCTTTAACTCTCCTTCCTCATGGAAGTCAGTTCTGAATTATTTTCAGCCATGCACAGTTACAAATGTACCAAGAGAGGGCAGACAGTCACACCTCCACCTTCCCGTGTTTCCCCACAGCACTCCAGCAGTCATGGCTCTGTTGATGCGTGTCCTAAGTTCACTTCATACCACACCCCCACCATATAAAAACAACTTTAAGAATCAAAATATCTTTCTTATGTCTGGAGACTTTGCTGAACAAGGTGAAGTCTTAAAAAAAAAAACTTCATTTTTATTCTAGTTCTGTCAGAAACTCATTAATATCTCCCAAGTTGACTTCTGGGCAAATAAAAAAAAGGATGATTTTTAATAACGAACTGACTTGATATTTGAAAATCCCTTGTACATATGGAGTCACAAACCCTGACTTATCCAAAATGGATCTTCTTAAAACTTCACGTCAGGTAGGAAAATAAGTGGTAAGCGGATGTGGTTGTAATATTGCCTCGGTCTGAATCTCAAATTCTCTGATTACTACACATGGGCCTTAAGCAAGTTAGCTTATTTCCCTGGTTGTTTCGGTTTTTTAAACATCAAGTCGTAATGCAGCTGTAACTCACAAAAAAATGTTATGAAAAGTGAATGACACAATTGGGAAGCTAGGGGATTACCCAAGCAATCAAGCAAAACCAGAAAAAGCTGGAGGCATCACCTTCCCTGATTTCAAAACACATTTCAATGCTACCGTAATTCTGAGCAGTGCCATCCTGGGCTGCAGAGGAAAACAATGGCAAAGAGCACAGAGCAGTTGTCACAGAAATAACCAAGTCTTAGTCTGGGCAAGGATTTTTGTCGCTAGGATTTTAAATGCAGAAGCAAAAAAAAAAATAGCAATAACAAACATTTCATCAAACAAGCAAGCAAAAAAAAAAACATCCGCCCAGCAAAAGAAAGTTAACAGAATAAAAAACAGAAATGCAGGATAAGACACAACATTTGCAAAAAGTGCATCTCCAAGAGACTGAAGTATAGAATACATAAGAAACTCAAATGACTCCAGAGCAAGACAACAATCCATCCCATTTACTTACAGGCAACTGAACTGGAGACAGTCCTCCAATGATAGTACATTAATAGCCATCTGACTATCCCCAACATCTCCAGTCACCAGAAAAAAACACAACACAGAGAGATGTCACTTCTCCCCAAGTCAGAATGGCTCTCATCAAATATGAGGGACAGCAAGTGTTGCCACGGATGTAGAAGCACCCGTTAGTATAGCCATTCTGGGAAATAATAGAAAGGTGAGTTAAATGATTGACAGCAATATTATCAGCAGTTCTGCTTTGGTCAGTGCATCTGTAGGAACTGCAACTAGTATGTAATTTACATATCTGTATTTCATATTCATACATCATAACTCACAAGATTACATTGCCATCCATGATAAATAGAGAAAAGGTGGCATTTGCATACAATGGAATGCCTTAAAAATATAATTCCTTCCATCAAAACTTGGATTGCAGTATGGGCCATTATGCTAAACAAGCTAAGTCAGACACACAAATACTCTAAGATCTCATAAACATGAGGTTCCTAAAGAGTGGATCTTATAGAACAGAGCCTAGAAAGTCAGCTACCAGAAGCTGAAAAGAGGTCAGTAAAGAAGAGCACTAATCAAATGGTACAAGATCTCAATCACACTCGACGATTATTTTACTGATCTACCCTACTGCATGGTAACTATAACTAATCACAATGCATTGCATATTTCATAACTGCTAAAGAATAGAATCTTAGCCGGGCAATGGTGGCGCACGCCTTTAATCCCAGCACTCAGGAGGCAGAGGCAGGCGGATCTCTGTGAGTT
>NC_022022.1:23950307-23973390 GCF_000317375.1 Microtus ochrogaster | reverse complement strand
GAAAAAAAAAAAAAAAAAAGAATAGAGTCTTAGCATTCTCACCACAATAAACAAGTGGATGCCAGAGAGGTGGTAAAGAAGATTGAGTTCCAACTTAGCTTCAGCTATGTTACAGATCAGCTTGGACTAGAGAGAGAACCTGTCCCAAAAATAACAGGCATAAACTTTGATAATAATAATAATTTCATGATGGGCTGGGCTGATAGTTCAGGGTTGGAGAGCACGTGATGTTCTTGCAGAGGACAGGGATTCCCAGAACCCACATCAAGTGGCTTAAAACAGCCTGTAATTCCAGTTCCAGGAATCCAACTCCCTCTTATGCTCTCTTCAGACACTCCATGCGTGTGGTGCACATAGACAGGCAGGCACACACACACACATAAAAACAAATAAAATAACCTGGTGAGGAAACTAATCTGTTAATTATTTTGATTTAATGTCTCTATAATGTACATATAAATGAAAACATCACATTGTGGTCTATAAATATACACGATTATTATCTGCCAATTATTTTTAAAGTGTTGAAACCAGTACATTTGCCCCAAATGCCTTAGATGCTGTTTCCGTCATCTTCTTCCCTACCAAGTGTGCTTTGGTTTATTTTTGTGCTAAGTCTTGGTCTCTAGGGTGGCACAGTTGGAGACAGTTGCTGTTGGAAATTTGGGGAAGTAGGGCCTGGGAAGAGGTTCCTTGGGCATTGGAGGTGTGTCCTTGAAAAATTTTTAGGGTATCAGTCTCCCCCAAGATCCCTGTTTAGTAATATCATGTCTTATGCACACATTTCACGTATGGTGTCACCATATATGACCCTTGCCAGGGCCAAGCCAATATAGCTAGCCCCATCCTGAACTTTGAATCTAAACCTCAGATGGGTTGCTCTGGTTTTGAAAGTATACTTAATACATAATATATAGAAGGTTTTTTTATTCTTGTACCATGTGTGTGTATTTATCTCAATGTATTTTCAAATTTAATTCCAAAGCTGTATATTTCCTTTTCCTGTGTTATCATCATCTATCCATTTTATTCATTTTTATCTTCCCCTGATATACTCAGATCTGCCTCTTCAATGTGACAGTAATTCTAATATGTATTTTTTTAAATCATTAAGCAAAACAGGACATGCCTAGTAACATATCTGTGTATGCATTTCTGTAAAATGGAGATTAAAAGCATAACTTTCTTATTACATTGAAAGCTCCTCAGTTATAGCTTTCTTAAAATATAAGTGATAAATTTACTCAAAGCTAAGGATTACTCCTGTATCAGTCGTCTCAAAAGTTCTACTGTGCTCAGTATCTTCAAATGCATTGCTCTGTGGAAGGGTGAGTTACAGTGTCAGAGCTCTGACACTGTCGTGGTCTTTACATTTAAGATGCAGTGTCTCATCACACAAAGGTATCCCATAAAGCCAAGGCCAGACTGTCAACACCGCATTCCCATCCTCTCCTCAGCAAACATGACTTTCACCCCGTGAAATTATTACCCTCAGATTCCATAAGGACAAGCGGGACACAAGAGAACAGAAACATATTTAAAATAACTCAAAGGCAGGGGGAAAAATACATCAGTGTTTATTTTGCCCATCTGGTTTGAAGAACTTCCTGATAATTACAGTGAAGCTAGGAACAAAGAATGTGAGTCCGTGCAATTCAAACTAAGTCATTACTGCAGCGATTCAGATAGGCATTTGTCCTTCTAGAGGTTCGAATCCAAAGACAAAAGGACTTAACAGGGAACGCGAAACTTAACTTAATATTATGATAACCGACCTGGGTGGCCATCAGCACAGTTCACTGAGCAGAAAGCAGGACTGGCATTTTCCTAATCTAAATTCCGATGCTGACACGTAAGCCTGATATATTGATGATGGAAAAGTCTCTGCCTTTCTGGCTATCACTTGGAATTCTCATTCTTGAGAGCAAAACATCTGATAAATCCCCACCTTACCTTGCTTTGGCTTGCTGGTAATTTCATTTCTCAGAGAGCTAAGGAGGCGAGAATGGAGAAATGGTATTTTGAACCTAATTTTACTAAATCCACCTGAGTCAAAGGTGATGTTCAAACTATTTAATAAGCAGTATTGAGTGGGTACCCACCGTCAGGTCTCTGTGACTCTCTGTGGCCCAGCAGTTAGTCCTTTAGCTATTGGAATGGAGGAGGGGTGGGACATGGGAAAGGCAAATGGCCTGAGCATCCAGTGAATTATACAGGGGACACAAGAGGGTTTCAAGAAAAACAGGATTTATCAAGCGGCACCCCAGTGATTGAACAGCAGTATAACATCTTTGTATATCTGCCCTGTACCAACTCTTTGTAAAGTCCCCAGTCCTAACTGTGTATGTTACTTATAAACTGTAAAGTCCCCAGTCCTTACTGTGTACGTTACTTATAAACTGTAAAGTCCCCAGTCCTTACTGTGTACGTTACCTATAAACTGTAAAGTTCCCCAATACTCCACACACACCCCTACTCTTATTACTTCCATCTCCTGTACTGGTCCCTTGTAACCCACAGACACTTTTTTTTTTTTTTTACCTAACCCAAACCACAGATCATATGGTTTCCACCTCTCTAAAAGGCAACCTGACTCTTCCTTCTAGTCTCCAAGGCACCATTATTAATCCATTTAATCCACTTCCTGGAGACTGAATTTGAACTTGATACAAAATCAAAATCTCCAGAATCTTTCTGATGTCTTCAATATGAAACTTAATAAGCTTATTGTGAGCATTAGGAGGTAAGTCTTCAACTCATCCAACATGTTGGAAAGTTTTGGGAATGTGTGTGTGTGTGTGTGTGTGTGTGTGTGTGTGTGTGTGTGTGTGTGTAAACCTGTGTGAGTACACATGTATGTGCTAGCTCAGAGACCAGAAGAGGGCATTGGATTCCCTCCCTCAGAACTGGAGTGGCTTTCCCTTGTGAGATGCTGGGCTTGTTAGTGAATGCCAGGACCCTAAATGTCAGCCTTCCTGAGCATGAAGCAAGAGTCCTTCCTTAACTGCTGAGCCATCTCTCCAGCTTCTGTCCCAATGTACTTTTGCAAACTGTTTTCTTGCTGTGTCTCTTTATTCAGGCTATATTAGAACCCAAACGAACAATCTGCCTCTCTGAATATAAACCACACTTTCACCCTTCTGTGTGAAACACTTTATAGAACACTTTAAATGCAATCAATCCTCACCTTGGCCTAAAGGCATGAATCTCTCTACGGCAATTTCCATATGGTGATGTTAAAACCAGCATCTTTGTACAGTTTATCTCATCTCCCTAGTAAACACACTTTGGGTAGTATCCAAATGAGATTTTATTTTTATACTGATAGTACTTGGAAAGAATACGCATACCACTGCCTCCTAATAGTCACCTGATAATGGAGAAATGAATATCACCTGACAGGAAAACAAAGGGAACCGACAGAACACTTGCAGACCGGTTCTCATCTGAGAATTTATCTACCTAGAGAAAGGCATGTTTATTTGGGTTGCTGAAAGAGGACATCCTTACGTTTAGTGAAAGAGGGATCAAAGTGGGAATTCTAAAACTGGAAATGATGAAGGGAGGTGAGAGTCCCTAGAAAAGAACCCTGGACATGAAAGGCAACTTAAGCTCGGGTGAGGAGGAGAACTGAAGAAACTGGTCGGCATTGTGTACTGTGAGTGGGAGGGAGGAAGTGCTCAGAACTGGCTTCCTGAGTACCAGAGCAGAAAAGATGAAAAGTCGATCCGAGCTGAGATCTCATTGATGTCCATAGCAACAGTAACAACACCATAGAACACATTGTCCAGCACACAAGGGAGTGTCAGGGCTTTATTGTTTGCACGGGTGATCAGTTAGGCATTGTGTAGTACATTTCAACTAGGAGAAGGAAAATACCCATGAGCAAGAAGGGCCAGGCCCAGTCTGGGAGAAGGTACCAAAACAATGCTGTTGATTTCAGCCGTGACAGTAGAAAAGGTAGGCCTGATAATGCCAGGATTTTCACATTCAAAACAGACAAGGAATCAAAAGCTGCTTTAACCAGGCTGGGCCCACACCTAGGAAAACCACATTCCAAAGGACTGGAGTCCGTTGAATCTTCTGTGAAGCTAGTGCAGTAACTGTAGAGCCATTAAAGGAAAAGACAAGTGTGAAGGGCGAAAAATTATGCCCCGTTAGAAACAGCAGTGGGCAATGGCTTAAAAACCAGCCTTTCGTTGTAGACTTTCAATACTCTATAGAAGTGAAGCAAGTTCAGAACATCAATGAAATCACATCACTTTTATTGATGTTGAGATCTTCTGTCTGTTTTTTGCCTGCATATCATTTTTTTTGACACAATTGTGCAACTCTTCTTGAGGCTTTGGATTCCTCTCTATTTAACATATGCTATAACATTAATTCGTTGAAGTTAAGCTAATGTAAAAAAAAAAAGGGTTTTTTTTTTGCACTTAACTATATTTCAAGTTCAAAAACAAAAGCTACAAGCAGATAATATGGCAAACACAGAGAGAGGAGTTCTTTGTTTTCTTTAAAGCTAAGGTCATATAGAAAATAAAACATTCATTTACAAATGAGTGATTTATCCTCTTCCCATAAACTTGGTGGTAAAATAATTAACGGGCTAATTAAAAGTTAACATTGCCAGACATGCAAGCAAAGGCCTTCTATACATCTCATACATTTTCTGAAGGGAAATGTTCCAATTATAAACTAACGTTTCTTGTGCGAACGAGAACACGAAGCTAAATATTCCTTTACTATCAGTAGTTGTGTGCTTTGATTAAACTCTTGTTGGAGATCAATAGTGTGTTATTTTCACTAGCCTAAAATGTCTTTCTTATTAACTCCACTTCTATACATTATTCTTTCCTAAAAATTAGGCAAATGCACAAGGACCTGCAAGGACACGTGTAATAATTGGAAAATTATTTTCAACAGTAAGGACTGTGAGCATCTTTTCCCCTGCTGTCACTTTCTGCATAAATGTAAAGCCATCATCCCCTTACACATCCTCCCACCTCACTGCTTCTTTTATTCAGTACTAGGGACCAATCCCAGGGCCCCTTCCTGCCCGCTAGCCATGATCTCTGCCAGTAAGCCACACGTCCACTTGGACTTAAGAAAAAGCACAGTGAGCAGAAACTGTGTGGAATCTAGGAGCACTAAAGCAGCCAGAAGTGCAGCATCTTCACAAATCTAGAGGATGTGGTCCTTGTCACTGGTGTCTGTGCGCTCTACACCAGGGGTGCATGCACGGCACTCAGTGTTTGTGCCATCGGAGTTATGGCCATATTTCTGATCATAGCTTTAGGTGGCTTAACCTTCGGCCTCACCAGCCTTCCCTAATTCTATGTAATATATAAACCTTCTAAACTATTCCTTTTATCTGTAAACTGTTCAAACTGCATTTCGTTATATGAAACCAAGGACCCTGGACAACACAGTCTTGTAGTGGAGATACAAGCAATTCACCATACAGTAAGTTTCCTTCGGAGTCATCAGACTTTGCGAGTACCGAGTCCGAGTCTCATTACCTACCCTGGGGCGATTCACAGTGATGGTTGTGGACTTTTGATGTTTCAAGTTTCCTACTTTGATTGGTTTTCTGCTCTACAAAATTTAATCTATAAACTGATTGTGCAAAAAAAAAAAAGACCCCACAAAGCTCATTTTCACTAATTTCAAAGAGAGTATACATGCTGACCCTTTGATGGGATAAAAATATCAGCAAGAGGATGGACGTGATGGCTGGTAAAGGCAGGCATCCTCTGTCCAAGCTGGCATTCACAGCCTCTTCAACTCTTGTGTTCCTAGCAAACACCTCTAAACCTCTTGCTCCCAACTGTATCATCGATTTGGTCCCTAAAACACCAGCATGCCTGTCAACTCTTCCTGAAAGCTGTCTGTGAAGGAAACACGCCATTACTCCTGAGGCAGGGGAATCATTAGGACAATTGAGGATTTGAGGCCCTTACATGCTACGAGCAGATGGGAGGGAATGAACCAGGAAACACATGTCGACACCACCCCCTTGACTTTTCTGACAGAAACCATCTCTCTGGTCTGCCATCTTGGAAATGAGAGAAATTGCACCTGGGTACGTTTGCTTTACAGGACTCCCTACTTCCTGCCTAGCTGTTAGTGTTTTCTTCTATATTCAGACATTGCGATTTTCATGTATCTGTTCATTAAGTCATTTTTTTTCAACGAGTGCATGTTAGTGCTCATCTCTTCTGCACTGGCACTTTCCTAAGATCTGAAGACGCAGTAACAAAAGCCATCAATAAAGGTTCCTCACTCCCATGCAGCTTGAGTGCAATGATTGCTAATGTTATATGCCCAAAAGGTTATGTACTTGATGAGATTATATAGATGTATAATTAACATCAAAGACTATTTAACCTATGTGAATTCAGAGGAAAGACTTTAAGTAAGATTTCAATTACAGGACTATTTGAACCATACCAAAGAGATGAGTTTAAGGGCCTCCATATAGACTTTTAAAAAGATATCAACTCTAGTGGGAGGCGTAAACTAACCTAGTGGATATTAATACATGTTTGGAGGGGAACGCCTTAGGGCTTGTTTTACTATTTTCACGGGATATGAGTCTATCAGGAAATGGGTGCCCAAACACAGTGTGCAATTTAGAGTTCCCTAATGGAAGAGTCATAAATGGCACTGCATGCAAAATGAACTCTAAACTCTGCCTATAATGTGAAATATCAAAACAGTGGTGCATATTCTTAAAGAAATGCCCCTACTCAAAAACTGTTTCCCCTGATCAATAGTTCAAGGAACTGGAAATTTTCTACCAGTAGAACACACACCTTCATGAAATTGTGATGTTTTAAGAATTTGTTCTAACAAAGAAGAATTCTGCCTTTTATGTGCAATGCTAAGGTGTCAAACTAGAATAAGGAGAGAAAAATTATAGAGACCTATCAGGGCGATCCTGGGTGGGACTGAACAGCAATAAAAAAACTCTTCAGAGAACCAAACTGCTTCCCCCAAACAGTGAGCTAGACGAAGCTGTGAGGACAACGGATCAGCCGTGAATGCGTTAGAATCCCAATCCCACACTAGTTCTGCATGGATGTAGACATGTTTGTGGATGACAAGGATGAAAAGAGGAGACTTTGTCTTCCATATATGTTAACAGCGTTGTGTGTTTTTTCATCTCTTGTCACTTCAGACTTGCACAAAGCAACTTCTCAAACACCAGTTTCCTTAATCTAGTTCATCTGTAGTCGTCAGCAGTGACTAGCAATCTCTTCCTTGGAGTCCTGATTATGTCTTAAGAACCAACCACAGGTAACCTCTAGCTGTATCTAGGAAAAATGAGGGATGCCGAATCTCATTTGCATCCAGGGATATTGGGCTTCCAGCCTGTGTTCTTTAAGCTCCTGGTGTAGGAACCGAACAGTAACAATTTGTAAATCTTTTCAAGAAAGGTGAAAATCAGCGAAGCGGCCGTCCTGAAGCCCTGATGGCTCACAGATTAGTGGCCTGCCATTAAGAAGCTCCTGGCATTGGGTCAGGGAGTTGGAGCCATAAACATTATCAGCTAACGCTGAGTTTCCTGGAGCCGTAGAAAGAAATGAGTTTGTTACTACTTCTGGTATTAATCATAGTAAGTGCTTTATCTAAGCCTGTCATGTTTAGTTTCTCGGTGCAATTTACCTCTCAGGCACACTGTTCATGGTATCAGCTGGCCTTATCTTTTAACTTATAGTCTTCAAGTGCCTAAATGTATTTCCTCCAACATTCCCACAGTTAACACGACAAAGTCAACATGTGGTATTTTAAGACAATGCCGGACCACGTTATGAAAGACAGAGCTGCTGAGGCCAGACCACTCCCGGCACCTGTTGAAAAGCTTACCAGACAGCTCTGGTTCTTGGGCGAATTGTGATTGTTAAATGTTGAGTCCAAACATGTGCATTAACAAATGCATTTGTTTCATGTGTTACTTTTGGCGAGAAAATGGAATAGAGATCTCCTGATCCTATATCCTGGTACCCTGCTCATATTTTCTCACCCGACACTCATTAGTCAATGCAGTCAGATGGCTCGTGAGGGATTGGAAGATGAAGCTCTGCTTCTCCAAATCACAGCCTAGCAGAAGGGGCACAGTCAGCCAGCAAGAAATTTAAGACAGTAACAGGGCAGAGATGGACATTTTGGCAAACGTGTCATGAGGGGGAAAGTGTGTAGTCCTTATAAACCTAGTCCTTAGGTCACAGAGGAGGAAGAGGTATACCTGAAAGAAAGATATGCCTTGAAGCTTAGACAGCTAATAATATTCCACTCTGCACAACCCTATTTCATTGTAGTCCTCTTATGATCTGCTAATAATCCTTTATAATTAAGCTTCCAAGATAATATTAAAATGTAATCCACATGAACACCAATCGCAGTGTCTTTCAAGGGCTGAAGTGGTTCTCGCTTCCAGCCCTGCATGACAATCACCATGCAGCTTCAATTTCACATTTTTAAATGGTTTGCCCCAAGATTTAAGGGAAGTTTATGACTTCTTTCAATCCATAAATGCAGTGGAAACAGGCCTTAGCTAAACCCACACTGTTAAAAGTTTGTCGAAGGTATAGGCATCATGCCTTACCATTTCTTTCTTCTCTTTCAAGCTAAAAATATCTGCAGCATCCCCACAGGAGAGAGAGGGAAGTCCTCTTTCAAGCAGAAGCCTGTGGAATGTTCACAGTAAAAAAAAAAGCTGATCAGGCCATACACTGCAAATGAATGGTAGGAAGCAATTAAGCAATCTGATTATTATATGTGAAATTAAACCTTGCTCCTCCATTGAAACATTTTCAGTTCTTCTCTTTTAGCATATTATCTCAATCAAAGCTTTATAAATCTGATTTTTTGTCCAATAACTGAATGACAACTTGAACCAATAATAATTATCAGGAGAAGCACATTCAAAATATAGTACTTCAAATCATGCAGGCGTATATTCCAATACAATTTGGTTATGAACATAATATATTGCGTAAATCTACTTCAGAGACTTGTTCCTGGAATATTATAAACATTGATGCTGGAGTTAATGTAGTGTTTCAAAATGTAACATCTATTTCACCTGACAAAATTCAGCCTATCGCAAAAGTCTAAGTCAATTCTCTAACCACACATAGAGACAGCCAGTGGGGACTGAAGGGGCCACCAGAGACCAGTCTTCTAAATCTGCCCCTCACGTTGCAATACTAGAACTGGGGTGACAGCTATAGCGTCCTCATTTAAAACCATGGCTTTATCACTAAAATAGAAGAAAATGGCCAATTATTGCATAATCTTGTAAAACGATTTTATTTAATTTAAAATCCACAGAAAACAAAGTGGCATTTGTGTAGACTTTTTCCAGTGTCAGCATGAAGTAGGAAAGCAGGATGTTCTCAGATGCAAAATAATGCTGCTATGATTGAATCTAGATTGGTGAAGTGCTAGGAAAAGAAGATTTCTCCTCAAGTAGCTGTTTTGGAAAGATTAAAATCAGACAGTTGAGAAAATTTAAACAATCCTGTCGAGGAGGAGCGTTTATTTATATATTTTTAAACAAAAGCAGTGGACAAAATTCAAAGGGCATGACTTATGCGCATCATTTAAACCATCTAAAATAGCTCACATCAGGTCAATGGTAACAACTCCCTGGTGAGTGCTCTAAGAAATATTGAAAGAGAAACATCTATTTTTATAGATGCTTTATATAATGCAATCCTCAGCATCAAGAACATCAGCCTGGGAATAGCAAAAGGGCATTTCGCATACGTTAACTATGTTCCAGGCACTGTGACAAATGATGATGGCATTTAAAAGAAGGAAGAGGAAGAGCAGGAGAAGGAGGAAGAGGAGGAGGAAGAAACCAAAGAGAATCCATCTTCCAAGAGCTGTTATTCTACAAGTCTTGGAGATGTGGGGGGTTGAAGAAGAAAAATGAGGAGACCAGAGAAAGAGCAAACTGCACACAGAACAGAACTCAGGTGCAGAGGTGTTTGAGATGGCACAAAGACAAGGTGAACTCTGAATTGGCTGAACGGAGGGCAGGGGGACAAGCAGAGACAGTAAATAACTGCAGAATACCCACTTTCCCCCCGTACATTTGAATAAAACATTTTAAAATATTGTACCTGCAGCCCCAGATAATCAGCCCAATGCAGCATACAGTTTACAGCCCATATAAAATGAAAGACAAAGTCAACTGAAGTATGCTATGCTTGTAACAAAATTATAAGTCAAAAGTACAAACCAACAGGAAACCAAAAACAAACAAAAAACCCACACTGAAAAGGCCAGAGGCAAGGTAAGAGCTAACTGAATCTTGACTAGCATGGGATAGTCAACAATTGGTAAAAGGTGGGTGCTATGTGATGTGGTAGTGCCCAGCCTGGGATTTAGAGTTCTGACACCTGCATTCAAATCCTATCTCTGTCGTTCCCCAGGGTTGTGAGCAAGGTAAGAGAGCTAACCTCTATAAGCCGTACTTTCCCTAGAGGTATACTCAGAATAAACCTTTCCCTCCAGCACAGACCAACTTTGGAGTTGATATCCGTTCCTTGACTTCGAATTCCTCTTGTATTATGACCTGTTTATTTATATCCTATTTATTCACACTCAGTCTTATGAACATCAGCTACAGATGTTCAGATGTATAGTGATTTTAGCAGTTTTGGGAATTTGCCAGCCATGTGCTCTCTTCTCATTGGAATAAATTTTGATAAATATTCCATTCGATTTAGCTTTAGGTGTCTACCATCTGAAAATATTTGGCTTTGTAATTTTAAACTTTGAGCTTCAAATGTTTAACCAGCTAATACAATTACCAAACATAATCGCCTAGTGGAATTTCAAAGTGGCCAGCTAATAATTAGCACTAACTGAATGATGCTTCTCTTCACAGTTTGACTCCAAGGGCTCCTAAGCTCAGCAGGCTTATGTAAACGCTTTCTGGTGCATTTGCCTGCCTGTTACTGACATATTTAAATTAATGCATTTATACTCTATTTAATTACTTTCTTTTGACTATGGGCATATGTTTATATTACACTTTCAAATTCTAGTTAATCTTTAAAAGTATTTATTAAAATTGACCCTCGTTTTCTTTGCAAATTTTCTTTGATATCGTAGATAATGGCAAGTAGTGTTCACATTGCTCTCTAGTTGGTAAGTAATGTAGCACTTAGGAGTAGGCTTCTTTTGGTGGTGTAAAATCAATCTCATTTTTCTAATTAAGAAGATTATCCTTAAGTCATTAACAAATTGAAATTTGCTTCTTCATCATCTGTATCATATTAAATCCATAGGCAACACAGAATATATTCATATTATTGAAATATTTATTTTTAAATGGTTGCATATGAAGTTACCAAGAAAATTCTAGAAGCCATTTTGTGAACATAATTGAATAAACTTACAAGAACAATAACAGTTAAAATTATAAAGGCTAAATAAGCAGAATAAATAACAACAATATGCTTAGCTCATGCATGCAAGGTTTTATTATGTATGTAATATAATATGCTTACCACATAAAGAGCTTTCACAAGTAAATAAAAGGTTTGCAATTCAACCAAGTAGTAAATAATAGAAAATAAGCAAAGAAATCAAAATAAAGTAATGGCTAATAAACTTTATTCGCTCTCAAAGTCAAGCAAGGACAAATCATATATAACAGATTCAAAACCAACAAAAATATGAAAGGCAAGCTAGTGGGAGAGAGACTGTGGGAGCTAATAGTAATATGGGGGCAAATCCGTAAGTGGCTGCCCCCTTTTCAGAAGGCATCTTGGTGCCGAATACACAGATACCATCTACTTTACTCTTTTCACCTCGAAAAATTTATTCTGAGGAAATGATTAAAATGTGTGCGGGAAGGAAGAATCAAAGGGATGGACAGTTGAAAAGCTGTCTTGTCTATCCCAAATTTGAATTAATGTCAACATAGTTATTTACAATGGAATACTCTTGCAATATATAAGCAAGTGGTTTGGGGGATAATTTTTAAAAACAGGTTACACATTAAGTACTAAATAATCCTGTTAACAGGAAGTCAAAACATCAAACTGGTGGGGGCTGGTCAGAGATAAAGTTCCATTAACTAGCAGTTTACCCCTTCTATTCAGTTCAAGTTTACAGTTCAAGTTTACTCCACCTTGTTGTTTTTAGTCTGTGATTTCATTCATGTCTTTAAAACAATTATTACTCCTTTAATAAAAGGGTGATACGTTTGTGTACTGGATAAAGTATCTTCAAGTATTAGATCAATCTGCAAGAGAAGAGCCCCAAACTGCAGGACTTCACTGGACAGATTTCATTTCAAATTGAAAACATCTACATCCTGCTTCCAGGGTTCTGAAGTTGCCCCATTATTCATGGGCAGAAAGCAGGAAAATTTTGATAGGAATTGGTTTCCTCATCTTACTACCTACCAGCAAGTATGGTTTCTCTGAACATTCTTTACTCCTTGGAGAAAATGTCCTATCTGGTTTATTCAGGGGGCTCTAATTATGTCAAATTTCACTAGAAACTAAAATCCACTAAAGACTTAAGTGTGATCAGTCTTGTTTACCACCGTTTAGACCAAGACTTCAAAGGTCCATGAATTAGGCCCGTGCTGTTTAGATTTGGTACCAACTACAAACATACCGTAATGTGCAGAGCTGATAAGAGATGTGATCAATAGCCAGATAACACCCCACAGCTGGCGCTGGAGAAAGGGGAGATGAGCAAAAACGACCTGATGTTCCCAGCGTTTGTTTATAGCCTATTGATCAATTGTGAAAGCAGAGTCGTGTGTTCCAAATGGCCTGACTGCTCAGGCCAAAGTTTCTTACAGCATTATTACCAAACGACAATCCAGAGTAGCTGGAGGACTTTAGTGTGTGTGTGTGCGTGTGTGTGTGTGTGTGTGTGTGTGTGTATGCATGTGCGTGTTGGTGCCTGTGTGTGTCTGTGTGTATGTCTGCATGTGTGCGTATGTCTCTATGTGTGCATCTGCATGAGTATATGTCTCTGTGTGTGTTGTCTGCATGTGTGTGTATGCCTCTGTGTGTGTATGTGTCTCTGTGTAATGTGGCTGTGTTTGTGTGTGGATCTGCATGTGTGTGTGTATATCTGTGTCTGTGTCTCAATGTGTATCTGTGTGTATGCATTATTTCAATTTAGTCGTATCTTCAATGATATATTTTGCCACTTACCTTAGAACCATTCTGAAAATACAATCTTTGCTATTTAAGTCAAATGCAAATAAAAAGTTGTTCAATTCAAGCTCTGAAATATCTCAAAACAAAGAGTATGAGAGATTTAAAATTAATTCACTCAGTATCTCAAAGAATCTAAATCACCTTAAAATGTGTTTATTTTATCTGCCGTTTGGAGAACTTGCAAGAGTCAATTCCCGCCGTTCTACCAGGTGGTTTTTTAGGCCGTCAGGCTTGGAGAGGCAACACCTTCTCCTACTGAGACATTTTGCTAGCCTATTTAAGCTTTTTTTTTTTAACATGAGAGCTCAAGATATATTTCTAATATGGAGACTAAGTATTCTTTTTTAGGTGAACCTTAAGCAACTTGATCCATTTCTTTAAAAATTTATCACTCCGTGATTCCTGATTATAGGGAATCAACACTGGGAATTGAAGTGAGGCTCAGTATATCTGTACTGAGTATTTGCTGAACTGGACTGATCGTATTCTATGTGTGAAACTCCACCTAAGCTTACACCAACAGCACCCACAGGAACAAATGCAATACCACTGGGAGAGATGCTCCCCTTGTCGAGGGGAGGGGACTAAACGATAAAAAGTAAGGTCTAGCCAGAGAATGGTAGAGTTGAGTTTGAAACAAGACAGTTCGTCTCTTCACGCCTGTGGCTTTGGAGAACCATTAAGAAAATTTTCTTGCACTTTGAATCTGTGTGTTAAGGTACGCATCTTTCACCTTCTTTATTCAGTATGTTCTTAAAAGTTACAAGTGCAGTGTGGAGGTTACTTTAAGAAGTCAAGGTATTTTTTTTTAATCATTTTTAACCTGGCCTCTGGTTCCAAGGGAAAGAATCAGTTATTACCCGTAACCAGTCCTCAGATTAGATTCCCCAAAGTATCTCAACACTAAGTTTACATTCACTGTGGTAATAAAGCTATATTTCAAAAGACGTTATGTGGGACTGGATACAAACTTATGGAAGAATTTTTAAGACTTTTATGACGGAGGTTGAATAAAATTCCATCTTGTCTCTCCGATTTTAGATTTCATTAGTTATCAAAGTAAAGCATCACAAATTGGTCAGCTTTAAAACAAGCTTTATCTGCCCTGGTGTTGTTTGACAGCCAGTCGCTGGTGTCACCTATAGCATGAAGTCAGCTGCAGTAATTAAGTTTCAGTCACTGGGGTTGAGAATTCTCACAGCATTAAAACAAATACTTAATGAATTAAAGGAGTAAAAGAAAGGACATAGGCCAAGGAAGAAGAAAGGGGAGGGTTGAAAAGAATGGCAACAAAAACAAAAGGAAAATGTTGGATAAGAATCCCCTTTTTAAGCATATTACTTTTACCTTTTGAGTAGGAAATAAGCCAAATGTTTATTCTTAAAACGATTTACTCAAGAAGCAAAATGCTTGTATTTGTTGCATAAAATGTAAGCTCCAATTAGAAGTACAAAAATATACCCATCGTCAAAATAATTAAGTTTGAGTAACACTTCAATTTGGTTAGGTCAGAAACCATAAAGTGATTCGTGTGTGTGTGTGTGTGTGTGTGTGTGTGTGTGTGTGTTTATATCTGCAAGTGCACTTACTTCACTGAAGGCACATCTGGGTGTTAGTTTTGCAAAAGAAGCATTCCTGTCTTTCATCTTTTGCTCTGTGGGTGGGAGTTGGTGGGGAGGGGGAAGGCTCGTCCTTCTTCGAGGAAAGCCTGTGATTAAATGGGACAACACCAAAGATGCTCATTAGAAGTCATAGTGATTCCCAGCACGCTTGGAGGAAAAGTTCCGATTCCTTACCCAGAGGCTGCCCTGAACTTCCTCCTGGAGACATCAGGATAACTCACCTTCTCCACACTGCAAGAGCTGACTGAAGTTTCAGTGAATTTCCCAGGCAAATTTAGTGGACCTTGAAATGTGCCTGGGAACAGTGTCTTCATGCAAGATCTTTCCCGCTGTGGACTCTTGATGCTGCAGAAGCAGGTAGACTCAGATGTGCTGGGAAGGTAGCGTGTTGTTCTCTTTGCCTAAAGGAAGAGTGCTCGTGAGGGCTTTTTTACCTTCTTAATTGAATTGCTCCGTTTTAATTCTTACTCAATTAGACGTCGTTGAGATGCCAGGCAACACTAATTTACATTAATGCGTTTGGAAATTTCATCTAGTTATTTGTTCATATCAGAATCATTTGAGACCTGTCTGTAAACAATATCCAAATTCACTGTCATGCCGCAAGATTTAGTGTGTGTGCGTGCATATACATGTGTTGGGGGAAGCAGGCGATAAAGAAAAGGTAAATTGGAAAAGTCATATCAGTAATTAACAAAGAGCGAGACCTTGTAACAACCAAATTGGTTTTCTTTTTGCCCTGCTCCTTCGTCTCTTCCTTGGTTTTGACCTCAGCCTGACAATTAGGATGTGTTGGGGGGTGACTGTGTGGTTCGGGGCAGGGGGTACATATATTTTCACAGAAGACTTCGGAGGATTAAGACCTCTCAGTGTGGATGATCCGTCTGCTTCTTCAGGGCCCATACTTTGGAGGCAGTGCCATGTGATTTCACATCGGAGTGTTCATAACCTGAGTTCTTAAGCTGTGTATGAAACAGATTTCAAGGGATCCAGCCCTGATTAAAACAGTTAGCCTGCTCACATCCCCCTATTTACTGTGGATTACAGGGAGGGAAGTAGGGGTTAAATCTGGAGGTCTTCCTGCTTCCCCAGAGGTTAACCTGGCAGCCAGCTTGGCACCCATGGAGAGCTGACAGGTAGCAGGATTTGTCTAAGCAGGCTGCCTGAGAGCCAACAAGGCAAACTGAAGCTCTGGATTAGTTCTGGATTATGTTGTCAGAATGAAGGCTGATGGACAAACTGCAGAGGAATAAAACGCAATCTGTTTGGGGAGAGAGGCAGCGTGTATAGCTTCCATTTTTCAAGAAATGACAAGAAAAATCATTAATAATTTGTAAATCCGTGTCCATTAACTTTTCTCTTTGTTTCCCAAGACAGCCTTTTTAACATGAGTTTGCCACTGTCCTATATCTCTCCTGCCTGGTGACAGATGGCAAGATAGATATGAAATTGGATTCATAAAATAATACCTCCGTCTCCATGAAAGACACTCTGTTCTCCTAATACCATGCTGTCCTGCACTTCACACCAAGGACAGAAGGCAACTTTGACACCGAGATAGCCAAGTACACATGTTCTC
The DNA here is from genome assembly GCF_000317375.1 of Microtus ochrogaster. Lineage (NCBI taxonomy): Eukaryota > Metazoa > Chordata > Mammalia > Rodentia > Cricetidae > Microtus > Microtus ochrogaster. Next base: position 23,956,984 of record NC_022022.1, on the reverse strand, counting down.
TCTCTTCCCTCTGTGATAAATTTTTAACATAATGACATCACTTAGTAAAATAACCAAAATAAAGTAAATATCATGACACTATTACTACGTGCATTATGGTGATAAAATGTGGTACACTGTATCTCCCCCCATCCCCCCTCCTTCTTTTCCTTTTTCTTCATGAAAGGACTTAAGAATTAGTCTCAGGAGCTATCTGAGGTAGCTCATAGCTATGAATATTCAATGGGCTTTACTAAAAATAAATATGATCTCTGTATAAGAGATGTTTTGTGTTTGTAGCACAGGAATCAGGAACTTTCTTTAAGAACTGTGAAGTATTTCAATTACTAACATGTCTAACATTCTTTAATAATTTCAGGGATTTGATTCTCTCTCCCTCAAAAGTTGAATAATGTACATTAGCACTTCCTGAAGTAAAAGCTAACAATTGTCATCAGACAATAATAGTTCTCTGATTAAGGTGAAACTAGAGAATAGAACTCTTCCTGAGTATCAAAACTGCAAGCATTTGAACATCATGGGTTTGATCTGAATTATCAAACTTTATTATTATTATTTAATTAAAGTAATATTATTACTTTATGATAGCTAAAGTAAACGGCACTTTGAGGATAACGAGACTAACATTCAAACACTTATCAGAAGTAGACAGGTTGTTTATTTATGCTCCTCTCGATGATTTTGTAATAAATTTCCTAAGTAAATTGGCTTTCTTCTTCACAGGAAAACATTAGGTTCCAGCCCCTATGACTGGGCACTGTACCCTATATCATAGAAAGAGAGGGTCCTATTTGGCTTGGGCATAGTTCCCTCTGGCCTGTCCACCCTGAACAGCAAATATTCCACAACTTTGCAAATAAATCAGTAGAAAGAATATAATATCCAAACTATTGAATTCATTTTAGTTTTAAAAAACAAGCAAGTAAATAAAGCTCTTAGAAATCTTATTTTTCACAACTTTGCTTGGCTGGATAATGCTAATACTTGAAGCACACAGAAAGAGTGGCCAGAAAAATAAACAGATCAAAACTACTTATTTAGAATTACAGAAGACAGAAAAGTTTTGAGCTTGAAGATATACAGCTGCTTTAATATAGTCAATTAATCCAGTGTGCTTACAAACCAATGTTCAAATCTGTGTTTGCTTCCAAACAAGTTCAGCATTGAATTGATTATCTTTATGCAATACATCAGTTGCACCAGTCAGCAACATCGGTCATGTCACCTGGGTGCACGTGACCCACTTGATCATGTGGTCACACAGCCTTTCCTTACTCACTAAAGGCAATGACCATTAAAGACATCTCTGACGTCTTGGTCTTCATTTTCCTTGTGTGGTATTGAATACGGCTTCATGGAGAAATCAGAGTTTCGTTTTTTCCTGACAAGAACCTTGAAGCCGTGTTCACTTTCATAGAGAATCAGGGCTTACTGCCTGTTTCCATCCTGTAGGACACAGAGAGAATCTTTGCTGCACACCTGGAACCCCTAGGCAGAAGACACATGTCACAGCACCCTAAAGCTCAGATCATGCATTCCCGTTCTCGTCAATCTCAGAACAAGCTAGCCATGAATTTAGTTGTGAAAGTAAAGAAACTAACCTTTTTGTTCGCTTGTTTGTTTCTAAAAATATATAAGCACTAAAAAAAAAAGCACGTTATTACATTTCATTTTGAGTGGTAAAATAACAATGAAGACAACTAAATCCACGAATAACTACTTAGAAAGTCATGTTGGAATAGAAGCAAAGCTTATGGAAAACCTCAAAGGATGTTTGTAGAATAAGAGAACTTTATTTAACTGCCATCAACTTTATGTACACAGAAGAAGCAGTGGGAAAACAAACAAATGGGCTATGGTTTAGAGTTATATTAAAAACTCCAAATATTTACAGTTTTAAATATGCTAAAAGATTGGCAGAGGAAAAGGAGGCTTTAAAAGATATTATATGGGCGGCAATTACGGAACCACTGATAGAACCCCTCTACAAGGAAGAATTCAAAGCAAGTTGTTGCCCTTTTCCATTTTCTGAAACCTAAGGGGACACCTAAATATTTTCAGTCAAAGGCTATCCGCCTTTTCCATGACTATGCAAATTGATATTATACAGGCTTAGATAAATCCTCAGTGCTGAACAAAGAAAAGATGGGAGGGTAGAAGGGACATTAGAGAATCCTGGAACTCTTTATACTAGTTGACTTTATTAGTGGGATCCAACCACTATGGTACAGTATTATCCCTTCCCTTTCCTCTTTTTGGCAGACCTCAGACCTTCAAAAGGAACAAAAACCTTTCCAGACCAGAAAGTGTCTGGCTGGAGGTGTGAATCCTGGTTTAATCACCCATCAAGCAAAATGATGCTTGAGTTGGCAACAGGCATATAAATTAAGAGTCCTTGGAAACTGTCCCATCCTCTCCAGACGAGATGCTGTCCTGGAGGAGAAAAGAACAGGAGACCGAGAAACCTACTCCAGTTTCCGGAAGCTGGCTCTTCTGAAGCCAGCTAAAATGCCAGAGCACAACAGAATGTTGAGAACACAGGTTAATTATTGATGCTATTGGCCTGCATATGATAGTCAAGGTCAAAAAAATAAATTATCTCACCAACAGCGAGCATTAAAAGAATTTTAAAAGGACATGGGAAAAATGAAACAAAGATTCACAAATGAAAACAAGGACAAAGAGTGACCACCAAACATAAACAGAATAAGAGCACAAACATTATAGAAAGCTGAAAGAAAGGGTATTAGGTCGAGTGTTAGAATATAAACTCACTAACACATCAAGGTCAAGTGTAGGAATAGAAACTCACTAACACATGCAGATCCGGGAAGAAGGCAGCAGTAGAATTCGTCTTACCATAGACCTCTCTTTCTTCGGCTTTATGCTATTACCAGTACAAGCATTATGACCACTTACCCAATAAATTCTGCTAAACTGAGCAATATTAACAGTCCACAAGGACAAGTTCAGTCAGGAGAAACGCATATTCTGTCCTTTTGCTTTGGCACGCACTAGTAATCTTGTGCTCTGCACAAAACTAGAACTTTGTCCCAGTACAAATTACAACTCTGTGATTCTCTATCCCCCTTTTTAATACTATAAGCACTAATCGCCTTGTGGATTCAATTGCACATATTGATAGAAAGATTGCAACCTATTTTACCTGTTAATCTGTACCTGACCTGTTAAAACAGCAAGCCTAGCTAAGCATCGTTTATCTAGGAAAACATCTGAAGTCTAACTTGCCATATGTGACAGCGTCAGTGGGTTTGACTAATGGGATCTCTAAGAAATAACAGTTTCTTCTGTTATTTTTTCTTTTCATTATGCACTTCTATACATGAAAAACAATGAAGAAAGGTTGAGAGTATTATTAGGCCCTTGCAGAGATAAAATGGCAGAGCCAAGTAGACTCCAAAAAGACATTGTTATTTATAAATAAAAATATATCTGAGAACAGGGGAAGGAAATGACTAATATTATTGAAAGAACAAAAAGCAAGAAGTGCTGTGGCCACCACTCATAGTGGGTCAGTCCCTGGCTGTGGAGTTTTCAAAGCACCTTTTTAGTATGTATTGAATTATGAATGTAAGCTATAAAATAGTCAGCATGAAATGCCATATCTACTAGTAATTATAAAAGTAACCATTACTATTTTGTGCACGTTTGATGAGGAAAATCAGTCATTATAAAAACATTCATTTTCCTGAGGCCATCTAGCTCAGTAAACGTGCTGTGAAGGAAACTATGCTTCTCCATCTTCATCTCCATTGCAAGCACGACACCCAGACCATTGAGAGTCTATGCAGTCCCAAGTAGATGATGTTTACTTTTGACCAAACCATATTCTCTAAGAAGCCATGATATCATTTTAAGTTAAAGCAATTAACTTAAAGTAAGTTTTAAAACTTCAACTAGGGAAAGAGGAAACATCAAAGTAACATTTCCCAGATGGCTAAGGATATGAAACGTCTTTAAAAGTTACTCAACCTTCTGTTTTAAATCTTTTAAATATTTTGTTTATAGCTGGGCTGTGGTGGTGCACACCTTTAATCCCAGCACTCTGGAGAGAGAGGCAGGAGGATCTCTGTGAATTCAAGGCCAGTCTGCTCTACAGAGCTAGTTGCAGTACCTCTAGGGTTGTAGCACAGAGAAAACCTGTCTTGAAAAACAAACAAACAAATTTCTGTTTATTTCATGCCCCACCTTTTAATTGTGTTGTTTACTTTTTGATGTTTAGTTTTATGAATTCTATGTATATTTTAGATACTAACCTGCTGTCAGATGAATAATTGGTAAAGAATTTTCCCCATTCTGTAGGCCCCTCCTCACTCAAATGATGGTGTCCTTTGCCATACAGAGCTTTTTATTTTCATGTGGTCCTATTTACTAATTGTTGATCTCAGTGCCTGAGCTACAGACATCTTATTCAGAAAGCCCTTTCTGCATGAGTTCAAGTGCATCACCTTTTCTCCTCCATCAGATCCAAAGTATCAAGTCTTCTGTTGGAATCAATAGTCCTGGGTAATTATCCAGTTTTACCAGCACCATTTGATGAAGATGCTATATTTTTTAATGTGTATTATTGGCTTTTTTTCTTTTGTCAAAAATCAGATGGCTGTAGGAGTGTAGATTCATATGTGAATCAGGAAAGGAGTATTGTTATTCATCCCTAGCATGAATACAAACTTGTTTAGCTTCTCTGAAGCTCAGTAAGAATGTATCTTTAAACTATAGAAATATATCTATCACATGACCCAGCTATGCCACTCTTGGCATCTACCAGAAGAATTCTATATCTTATCCATGCTCATTACTGTTCTATTCAGAACAGTCAGAAAATGGAAGCAGCCTAGATGTCCACCCACTAATGAATGCTACTGGAAATGTGACACATTTACACAGTGGAATATTACTAGGGCTTAAGAAAAATGAAATTTGCGGGTGAATGGATGGAAGTGGACACAATCACTCTGAGTGGGGTAGCCAAGATCAGAAAGATGGATGTTTCATATTTATCTCATTTGTGGACATTAGCTTTGACTCTTCAGATATGTTTGTTTTATTTGGAATACATACAAGTTGAAACATTAATAAGGGGTCATGTGGAATAAGTCTTTCTCTGTCCTACCAGCCAGCTCCAAAATAATGACAGGGAGACTTACATTAATTATAAAAGACTGGTCTTAGCTTAGTGTTATTCTCAACTAACTCTTACAGCTCAAATTAACTCAAGTTTTTATTAATCTAGGTCTACCACATGGCTTTTGCTTTTATCCCATTGTGTGTGTCTAACTTGTTCTGCATCTGTCTGGCATCTCTGCCTTTCTTCTTTCCAGAGTCCTCTGTGTACCTAGAAGTCCCGCCTAACCTCTTCTTTGCTATTGGCCATTTAGTTCTTTATTAGACCAACCACAGCAACACATCTTCACACAGTGCCCAAATACCCCACAGCAGTCATGGGATGGGGGGTTTTCAAAGGAGGGAAGATAGAAGGCAGTAACATAAAAAGTTAGAAGCGATAATGCAGCAGTGGCGCATGCCTTTAATCCCACCACTCAGGAAGAGGCAGGTGGATTTCTAAGAGGCTGTGAGGCCAGCCTGGTCTACAGAGTGGGGCACCCAAGGCTACACAGAGAAATCCTGTCTGGAAAAAAAACAAAACAACAACAAAAAAAAGTTAAAAGGGAAGTAATAGAATGAGAAATGTTAAATTGAAGGACTACTTAAAAGAAATCCCACACTAGCTCAGAACTGAGTTTAATAGAGGGTTATTTATTTGTGAGGAGACTCACAGATCACAATCCTCTGCTAGAACTGCAACCAAATCCTGCAGCCGGAAAAGAGGCCGGAAGCACGCTTTAAATCCGCATATATAGTAAAAAAGGCCACGCCTAAGTGGGCAGGTAACTTAAAGGCTACTAGCGGTGGGAATTCCTACAGCATTAAATTGAAGCTGGGGGTTTGAGGGCAGAGTAGTGGAGGTCCTACCCATCCTTGTTGAACTATGGACTCCTCTGGGATGGGGACAGACACTGTCTTCAGTTATGCGCCCACTGATGAGCCTACCAGAGTCCAGTGAAAGAGTTTCAAACCAATGGTCACAACAGACATCCCTGGTTAAGCACAACATAGGGTGTAACCCACTGAAGGATCTTAATGAATAGGTGAGCATCAATAAGCAAGATATGTGTGTGTGTCTTAACTGTATGCTAACTAATTGCCAGATCCTAAGCTGATTATTGAAGGTGTCATTGTGAGAAAAGCAAATATGGTAAGAGATATTATGAAAATCCCAAGTGACAATTTTCTATCAGTTCTCTAATGCAATAGAAGGGATCTCCAGTAGTCAAGAGATAGGGGATAGGTTCATAGTTTACACTGTGAAGCCTTGAGCATTGGACTTTCAAAGCCTTTTCATAGTCAGAATTTCTGTGTTCCCCCCCCCTACATTTTGGGGCCAGCCTAGGCTGTTTGTCCACACACCAACGTATATAAAGCATTTATTGACTTAGAAGCTGGTAGAATTGGACTCTTCCCACCTCCTTCCATGTAAATATTTGCTGCACATATATAAATATGGAAAGTAAAGGTTTCCTTATGCCTGCTTTCCTTTTTCTTTCACAATTTTAATTTTCATGCATTTCTTTTTTTTTTTTTTTTTTTTTTTTTTT
>NC_022022.1:23943562-23950207 GCF_000317375.1 Microtus ochrogaster | reverse complement strand
TGTAGACCAGGCTGGTCTCGAACTCACAGAGATCCGCCTGCCTCTGCCTCCCAAGTGCTGGGATTAAAGGCGTGCGCCACCACCGCCCGGCTTTCATGCATTTCTTTAAGGGTATTTATTTATTTCATGTGTGATAACAGTCTCTATACCCCACAGGTAATGGAGAGTCTATGTGCTTTACAATTGTCATTTAAAAAAAAAAAAGGTCAAGCTATCACATCTATCTACAGTAATCAGCAAAAATCTTTCTGAACCCCCCAAAAATTATAACAAAGTCATAGAAAACAGTTAAATATCTAGACAGTATAGTGGCACACATCCACAATCCCAGCTCAAGTGAGACAGGGTGTTGTGAATAGGAGGCCAATTTGGGATAAATGGTAAGAATTTGTCTGGAAAAAAAATAAAAGTAAAAATTAGGAGATGAAAATAATTGGAATATTTTTATCTGTTTTAAATTTTACATCTAATAGAAAAATTTTCTGACACTTGTAAGCAATTACAGACTGTTTTTTTTTTATTTAATGACAGTATGGACTCATAATAAAAATGCTCTAAATGTTTCCGGACAATTTGCTTTACTAGTCAGTTAGCACATTCACTTGACAAGTAGAAGCTGGACATGTGCAGCCAGCCTCTGAGTGTCTTTTCCCCTTGTAAGGTTCTGAGCAGCCTGAGCAGCTGAGACAGTGTCTTGCAGCCTTCTGCACTGTTCCCTTTCCCTGCAGGTCATGCAAACACAAGCAGTGACTCAGAAATGCCCCAACTGAAGAGAGAAGGGCGTAGGGTTAATTCTGTCTTCACTGAGTTGACAGTAGAATGCAGCCTCCATTGCAACATGTTTCTGGTAATCTTTTAATCCCAAATTAGGTCAATATTTTATCGGGTTAATCTAGCATGAAGATTAATTGCATTAGTTACACACATAGGCGCACACACAGGTTATTTGTTCTAGAAATACTTTTAGTCAAAGAGCAAACCGTTGGTTATGATGGCAGTTTCTCTCTCTGTCCAAAAACATAACACGTGTCTTTAAAACTTCATCCTTTTCCAATGCATATTTATCATGTCCAAGAGACATTGATTTTCCATTAATGTGTAGTCAAGACCGAAACAGGATAAAGGATGAGGGGCTTGTAATTACTGAAGCAATCACCGTTCATAAAACTGACTGTGAAGAATTTCTTTTGATTGAAATGTTTTTAATAAACTAGCTCCTATTTTAATTTATTTCTATTTATTTTATTAAAATATGTGGTTGGTCCTATAAGAAAGTTGGTTATTTTATCTTTTTTATCTTTTGTATTGCCAAGCATGTTTTAAAATACAATATTCAAAAGTATGGCCTACTATTTTAGACTATTTTAGAATGTTTCCCCCAAATACTTACCAGTTTTGAAAACTGAGTTAAGATTTCCATCCCCACCCATTTTATTATTATTATTATTATTATTATTATTATTATTATTATTATTATTATTATAAAACTAAGGTTTGGGGGTGGAAATATATGTATTCAAACAGCAGATCTGCTAGCAGAAGGCAAGATGGACAAATGCCCTCCTTTCTCTCAGGGTCTCTTACAAAAGTCTATCTGGCCACTGAAAACCCTAAGCACCATTCAAGCAGTTTTAGAGCCCCCAGCCCAGGCACCGGACGGGTGGTTTTACAGTTCCATGTCCACTCCTCATCATTCTGGTGGCTTTGCTGCCCCCACCCCACCCTCCTTTGCAAGGCAGAGCTCACACCCTGCTCCAATAGCCATCCAGTGGCCTTCTCCAAGAGTCCTGCCAATTATGAGGATTTCACAGACAGTGTTTGAGACTAGAACATGTCAGAATTTAGCTCTTGTCTTCAAATATTCGTTTTCTGGCATTCGTCATTAGTGGAAATGATAAGGAAAGGGATCCGGGAAGTTTTTCATATGACTAGTCTTTTGAATTAATGGCCAGATAAAGATCAAATCTCTCCTGTGAAGAACCGATGAGCATCAGCACTCTCGGGCAGCATGGTTGAACGCATTGGGAGGTAAAGTTCAGAGTCCTGAGTGTCAGCCTCATGGTTATTGCGTGGCTGTAACAAGCTGTTCTGGGAAGGCATGCCAAAGGGTCCTCTAATCTCCACTTAACCACGGCGCAGCGTTCTCACGATATTAAGAAAAACCTACTTCAACTTGTTAAAAGTTACCCGAGGGCATAGTGCACCTACAATGAAAACATGTTTCAGAAAAGAGCCCTGTAAAACATAGCCAGATAAAACCAAAAGAAAGAGCGAAAACCAAAACCAAGTATAAGGGGAGATGCTGGGTGTATTTGTTTACTCTGGTCTAATAAATGTTTTACTATCTATACGTATGTGTAACATCATGTTGATGGTCTCAAATGTACACCATAAAATTTATTTATTTGTTTGTTTTATACAAAGATAATTTATCTGAGTATAGTGGCTCACACTTATGCCATTGAGCGGCTGAGGCAGGAGGATTACTATGAGTTCCAAGCCAACCTGTATTACACAGCAAGCTCCAGGCCAGCCTGGAGTACACAAAGAGAGGGACTGATGTTTCAAAATTTTTTTTAAAAAAAAATCAAGAACAAGCAAACAAACAAACAAACCCTTAAAAGTACATGTTGATTTATAATGTCTCTTCCCTTTCAATCTCAAAAAATTTCTACATGAATAATGAATAAATCCTCATTTCTTACCTCAGGTCCCTAACCTGAAGTAATGTTAGATAACAGTGTTAATAGAAATATTCAGCCTTTTAGTTCCCTTTCATGATGATATTAATATAGCTATTATATACATACTCTTATATATTCAGTAAGTAATTGAAGTAAAATTATTGAAAGACAATTTTAATCTTTATTTGGTATTACAGACACAAAAATAAATTTTTCTTGGGTTTTAAGATTCCTGTGTGTAATACAGAGATATACATATATTTTATCATAGTAGTCTACATGTTTGTATTGTTAAAACCTTGTAAATGTCCTGCCTGAGCAAGACATTTTTATCTGCTCTATTATTTTTAATCTCCTGAGCAATGTGGCTTCATCTCTCTTAAACAACTGATCCTTATCAATTACTTACATGCCTGAGGATCAAATCTGTTTGATGTTTAAGGACTATAAAATGTAGTCTTGACAATATATCTTAGGCCAAATGTAGGAATAGCCAACAAACAAAAAGCAACAGCATCCTTCACATTCAGCATCCCAACTCCTCCCAGCTCCTGTGTGCTCTGGTCCTCTGAAGTATGAAGCCAGGGGTCATAAAGACCTGGAGGAGCTGAAACCCTGGGTGCCATCAGGAGGCTTTTGGCGATTTTTTTTTGTTCTCCTTTTTTCTTGGTTTCCTCATCCACAAAGCAAGAATAGCAAACTAGGGATAGCTTGGTATTTAAGGAATGAACTACGCTCAATACTCAATAGGAATTTAATATGTTTAACTAGCTAGTGTTATTGTCATTATTATTTAGACAAGAGCTAAACATAAAAAATTCTAAATATAAAGGCTGGAGTATTGTTCTTGCTAATTTTATGTTCTCTGGACTCAGGGCATAATCATCAGAGAGGAGGGACCCTCAATTGAGAAAATGCCTTCATAAGAGCAGGCTATAGGCAAGCTTGTGGGGCATTTTCTGAATTAATGATGGATTAGGGAGAACCCAGCCCAACATGGGTGGTGCCTTCCCTGGGCTGATGGTCCTGGGTCCTATAAGAAAGCAGACTGAGCAAGCTATAATGAACAAGCCAGTAAGCATCACACACACACACACACACACACACACATACAAACACACACACACACAACCTCTACATCAGCTTCCATCTCTAGGTTCCTGTCCTATTTGAGCTCCTGTTCTGACTTTCTTCAATAACAGACTACAGTGTTGAAGTATAAACAAAATAAACCCTTTCCTGCCCAACTTACTTTTTGGCCACGGTGTTTCATTGCAGTAATAGTAACCCTAATTAAGAGAAATATATACATTACACACACATACAGGAAAGAGTCATAAAGATGAGCCCTAAGGAAGAATTTAAAAGCTGCCTTGAGTGGGAAGAAGAGCAGAAAGAACTAGAAAACATACAGGAGAGGAATGCAAACACAGCACCAAGGGAGATAGATGTGGACCTGGCGAGAAGTTATGAGGAAACACTGGCATAAAGAAAACATTGTAAGCAGGAGTATCAGACACACCAGGCTGTGGGAAACTGCCTTTCACCCCGGAGACGTTGCACTGATTTATGAATGTTCTGAATGCTCATTAAAGGAATTTGGCCTTGATTCAGCTGGGTAAGTGTCAGTCCTAGCTCAGAGGAGGACTGACTTCTCTCTCATGTCTGTGGTTTTAGACCATGAAGGGAAGGAAGAATGACCCCAGTGGGGAGCAGCAAGGGAAAAACTCAGACTTGGGGACAACTCATCCATAAGTCTGTGGTCACAGCCGTGGAACTTTAGGGACGGAGGAGTGTTGGAATACCCCTGACTCACTCTGCTGAGAAGGAAACGGGCATTTGAAGGTGATGTCCAAGTGAGTTGACTCGGCTGACCCAGAACCCTAGTCCAGATGCCCTGACCCCAGCTTACCTCCTGCTTTTGATTCACATTTCTTCCTTATGGAGGGACTAATGGGGTAGCAGCAATATTTTAAGACAGCTCCCTGCGCTGTCTAAGTAGACTGGAGTAAGAAAGAAAAGCCTTGAGGAAAGGGCGTGGCGGGAGACTGCAGCAGCAACAGTGTCGTGTGAAGTCCCCAGTGAGGGCAGAGGCAGCACATAGACTAAGAAGGGATACAGTGCAGAAGGAAACCAGCCACTCTTCCTCACAGCCCAGGCTCAGTTCTTACACAAAGGGAACAGCGTTATCAGATAGTTGAGCAAAGCGCCTAAGTAACACTGTCATTGTTCCTCCTACACCTTATGGATGAAGCCCTTGACACACAGGCCACTGCCCCTCATATCAGAGATCAGACTAATTCGTTGCTGTCTCATCTAGCATCTCCATCTGATTTCTTAATGGCTGAACTTCGGCCAAATTTTACTTGATTTCCCTCTGAATGGGTGTGTTCGTTACAAACTTAACGTTTAGAAGGTTATCTTGCACCAAATCATGTGGGGTTTCTTGCTGTTGTTGTTGTTTTACTTTTTCTACTAAAAAGAAAAAGAAGTGGCATTTTAACAGCTGACCCAGAATCCAGGGCTAAGGCAGCAAATGTGGAGCTATAGAGTCAAGTTAATAACTATATGGAGGATAATATATAGGATGTTGACATGGCTCATGCTCAGGATGGTTTAAGGAGTGAGCTGCATTGCAGAGAAAGTTCCAGGATAAACCCTCACAGGATTCTGACCTCTGTACACACACTTTCTCCCAATTATTCAATCAACCACTAACCTAGAAACTGCTGTGAAGGGCTTTTACAGACATAATTAAGGTCTCAAATCAATTGACATTAAAAGAAAGCGATCATAGAGCTGGTCCTGTGTTAACACAATCTGTCTTCACTAGCTGGCTACAGAGAAGGAAGTTAAGAGACTGGGCAGCATAAAAACCTCCCATGAGACTGCACCCTTATAAAAGCTGAACAGCATGATGAAGTTGAGAGGGACCTGTGGGGAGGATATTGACACAAACATAACCATGTCCAGGAACCCAGTGGCTCAGACCCATAGGAACAGCAAGACTTTCCTTGGGTCAGGCTCAGAGGGAGGGCAAAGCCTTACCCGGACTGACCTCAAATATTGATCAACATTGACCTTTATTTAGCTAAGGAGCAGTGAGTGCCGAAAATATCAATGATGGTGCCTTGTCCAAGACGTTGGCATCATAGGCAGAAACTGTCACCAGCAACTTCTTCCTCTGGGGGTGGCTGCAACCTGAAAATGCTCCCCGACAGAGACCTCCCACCAAACTCAGCTAATTCTCCTCCTCCTGGCTCACCTGTCTATAATAAACTGAGTTTTTTGGATATTGTTGGCTCTTCTCGGTCATAGGGTATAACTACCCAGTTCCAGTTGTTCTGGATGTGACTGTGGCTTCTTCCTTCCCAGTTGCTCCAGTTAGGTCAATTCCCTAAGCCCTGTGGGTTGTAACACTGTAGAGCTGTGAGCTGAATGACGGCACAGGAAGTGGAAAGTGCCGAGTCAGTGCTCAGCATCGCATAGACAGTTTCTGGTGACATATCATGAAGCTGGAGAAAATAAAGGGTGTTGACACTGAAATAAGTTCCACTCACGTCAAGCCACTGCAAACATCCTCTATTAGGTGACCATGTTTTTATTGCTTCAGTCTGGGATGGTTTTCTTTTTTCTCTTTATATTAAATACTGGCCTCTTTTTTTTTTTGTTCATCAATTTCATAAAACTTTCATTCATTCATGTGTAGCCAATTATGCATGTGGAGGTCAGAGAACAACTTTTGCATAGACAGCTGCAAGCCTAAGTTGAAGTATCGTGCGTGTGTGGGAGTAGCTGGCACAGTCAGTGTGTGCTGAACTGCTAAAGCTCCATATCCACGTCCATTGTTTAATTTGTTCTGTGATTCTAAAAAGACAAACATACTGGAAACAGTTTTCTCTTTTTTAAGATTTATTTATTTTATACATATGAGTGTTTGCCTATCTCTCTTTCTCTCTCT
>NC_022022.1:23935677-23943462 GCF_000317375.1 Microtus ochrogaster | reverse complement strand
CATATATACATATATGCACATGAAGGACTTAGAGCCCATGGAACTGAACTTGCAAACAGTTGTGAGCCCCCATGTGGGTGTTAGGAACTGAACCGGGCTCCACTGTAAGAGCAGTGGCTGTGGTTTGCCACAGAGCCATTTCACTAGCCTTGAAATCCGTTTTATTTTTGTTTTCTGTTGTTTTTGTTCTTTTGTTTTTAAGTCGTGCGCAGGCTACACATTACCCAGTGAGTTGGTTTCTCTGCTATGCTCACATTCCCCCTAATTTCAATGCACATACTTCTTTGTGGCAAGTTCCCTCACATTAATTAATTTTAGCAACTTAATAAAGTTTCCTGTCAGTAATGGCAAAATGATAATCTAGAAAATGGCCAACTCTTCAAAGATCAGTGATTTGATTCATCTTTACAGAATTTAAATTAACAGACTAGGGATACTCTAGTAAACAGTCCCAGGGTACAATTCCACTTCTTTTTTAATTTTATTATAGTATATTTATTGAAGGAAAAGTAGGTTTTGGATAAACATTCACTAATGATTCACTTTTTTTTCCTTCAACAGTTTTGAAAACTTCCACACCTACTGAAAATTTGCAAGAACTGCACATAATAGACCAGAGGTCTCTCCCTGGACTGGCTGGTCCCTCACATGTGATCACATTTGTATGTTCATGTTCTCTCCTTCATTGCCTGTTGCCTGCACATACTCACATACACAATAGGCATATGCATATTTGCTGCTCTCGGCACACATCGTAGGTTTGTACAATATCTAGGCACAATTATACATCTGTGTGGTGCTAAGGAACACGGAAATCAGTGAACTAGATAGTCAGGAGCTTATTCCTTAGGCTACTTCTTACCCACTGGCTCCAGTGAAATCACATTTTTGCCTCTAATACTTAAATACACTGACTTTCTCATGAAACTTTAACAAAGCGTATACACTATAATATTTATAAATGAAATTTTATCATCTTTGTCTCGATTATCACCAAGTTAAATATATTTTAGTTTAACCTAATGTCAACAACTAGCCTTTCTGATGCCTTTCTTCCTCCCCTGGACCCCCACTGGCAAGTGTAGTCTCCATTCCAGTTAGACACCATAGGAAACCAGAATAAGACCATGCAAATTGTTTCCTCTGTCCACCAGATATTGACATGCACATTTATCAAAGACCTACAGGAAGCTGCACTGACTCTCTGTACCTGAGGACCAGGGCCATCTCCGCCTCAAGGTCCCTTGGGCCCTGCTGCGACAATCCTTCCCAAGTTTTTCTTGGTTTTCTCTTACTGCTCTTTTCGATACTGACCTAAATATTATGTTCTCATGTAGAGCTTCCCTGTTCACTTCCTTATCTCTACAATATCATAGATTTTGTTTACTCATCCAAATGGAGCAAAGAGTCAATGTCAGTATTGATTGCCTTGACAATGTCATTGCTAAGCTCCTAGCCCTGCAAAGATGTAAATCATTACTATGAAAAATGTAAGTCTTGGGCTACTGAGATGACTCGGCAGGTGAAGTGTTTGCTGTCAAGCCTAGAGACCTGACTTTATTCCCTGGTACCTTCTTGGTAGAAGGGGAGAACTAGAACAACCCCCATATTTTGTCCTATGACCTCCATACATACACCATGAGACCCAAGCACCTGCGCACACAACTATGCACGGGAAAGACATCACACAGACAAACACACTGAGCAGTGATTCTCTGTGCACATCACAAGCTCCCTTAAAAGCCAGTGAGGGCAATTTTTCCAATGATAGACAGCTTAAAAGTGGTCAAAGTTGCCTGCTCATTGTTTTTTCAGGTTACTGGTGTGTGTGTGTGTGTGTGTGTGTGTGTGTGTGTGTGTGTGTGTGTGTGTAGATATGCTTAGGTTTTTAAGACAAGGTCTTGCTGCATAGCTCACTACTCATTACCTGTTACATAGCTCAGACTAGTCTTAAACACTATTCTCCTGCCTCAGTCTCTCAAGTGCTGGGATTTCATGCTTGGCTAACAATCATAATTACCCCTCCTCCGCCTACGAAAAAAATCCAAGAATTACATTTTTTACTTTTTGTACCACATGCGGCTTCAGTACTTTATGTTCTCACATTTACTGTGCTAAGCAATCCACAAGTTACAAATGCTTATAATCGGCATTTTCAAGATTTTTTTGGGGGGGGGGGGATGAAGACTGAGCAGAATTAATATAACTTCTGCAGGTTCAAACATTGAAAATGAGTTAGGGCTGACATTTAAGGCCTGCGATCTGGGTGCACAGCCTGGTTTCACAACATTCTCACGTCTGTGCTTCTCAGTCATGAGAACTAGAGTTGCATGGCTGTCTTCAGTTTATCAAATTCATCTTGTGATGCTTGAACTAGCAAAATAATTCTAATGCTGTGGAAAGGTCTGATAAAGACACCCACACACTAGCAAAAAAAAAACAAAAACAAAAACTCAAATTAAAAACCAGGTGCCTGAAGAGATTGTTCATTCAGTAAAGTCCCTGGCATGCAAACAGAAGGATCTTAGTTGAGATGCTTAGAACCCATGTCAAAGCTAGGCATGGGGGGTGCCCCTCTGTGATGCTAATAGACCAGATAGCTGGTCATTTAGTCTAGCTAGTTGCTGAACACTAAGTTCAATGAAATGCCTGACCTCAAAAAATTACATAGGAAGAGCAATTAGCCAATTCACCCAATGTTAACTTCCAAACTTGGCCCCCCACATTCATGTACACACACATGTATGCACACACATACATACACCACACACACACACACACACACACACACACACACACACACACTCACTTTATTCACTCTGTTTACTAAGCCACAGTGAGAAACAGCAAGACAAGCTGATGGTGTGTTCAGATCCGGTCTGGATAGAAGGCTCAGCTCTGGCTGGGGTGTTCTTGGATCAGTGTTGTTTTGTGCATACCAGGGATTAGACAGTCACACACAGAGACTGCCAGTCAGTGTTTGGGAAAGACCTTTTCTCCTCCCTTTCTCTCCTCTTCCAAATGGCAAGAGGTCACATCAGCGGACACAGTTTCTAAAACACGATTGCACTTCTTAAGCAGTGACATACTTAAGGCAGACCTACAGTAATCCCCAGAAACATACTGCCTGGAGGGTCTTGTTGCTTAATTCGAGCTGGCACTGAGCCACTTCTTCTCAGCCTTGAAACAGTGCAAGAACCATGGAAAGAGCCACTGCCGTAAGAAGGGTTATTTCAGGAGGATAGAAGGTGATGGCACCATGCCAGTCAGCAGAAAACAAAGCCAAATACCCCCAGCCACTGCAGCCAAAAGTCAAAACAACCAATGTTATTGCAGTCCGAGATTAGATCCACCACCATGCCCATACCTTGGCTTTAAGCATGATCTCTGTTGTAGTAAAAACTGTATAATCCTCATCACAAGGCAGCAGGCCACGAAAGTACCAATGAATTTGCAAATATCACCAAAAAGCAAGCTGCAAGAATCTAGAAGCTGTATGCTGATCAAGATCACATACTAGTCAATTATAACAATAAATGTAACTTTACCCCAAAACATGTACTGAGCAATGAGAGAAGTAATTATTAGGGTTAAGTCAATACATTTCCCGCCTTAATCAGCTTATTGTCTTTTCTACCGAGGAGAAGGAGGAGAAGGTACTCCTCTATGACTGAATTGTGACATATGCTCGGAGAACTCAATAATCATGTGATGTTGTCATTGTATGGACATTATACAGAGTACATCAAAATTAGATGGAGTCTTTTCCAAATTCCCAGAAATTGACATTTTTTTAAAGTAATTAACATTTGTTACGTATGTAAACATGTCAGCTTGTGAGCAAATGGCAAGGAGAAAGAGGAAGTGAAGCCGGAAAATGGATCTGACACCTGATGGAGCCTTGGGTCTCTTCAAAGAGAAAAACAGCTGCGCAAAGTGTGAGAGAGCAGGGTGAAGAACCGGAGTGCTGCTCGACCTTTATCCCAAATACATTTTGCCAGGCAATGGCATCTCTAGTCAATAGTCCCAGTAACACCTCCAACAGGACCAACCCAAGTAACGTCTTCTCCAACGGGTCATTCCCAAGTGATGGAACCATAAAAAAGTACGATGAGGTGCTGCTCCAATGGTAGGCCCAAGTGTTTTTATCTCCCATGGTAGCGTCCAAAAGAATCATCATCTCCACAAGTAGGAGCACAAATAATGGCACCTTTAATGGTGGGGACCAAAAGAATTCTGATTATTCATTAAAATAATTTAATTTAAAAATTACTTAATTAGTCAAAAAATACTTTTTGATTAATATGCTCAACTTCCTTTTAACAAAAGTCAAATCAGGCCAGAAAAGAACATCCCGGGCATAGATATTAGAATAAAAATACTTTGACTTCTCAAACGTAACGTCAGGTAGATTCTGGAAGCTGCAAAGAAATCCAAGGGATTCCAAGGAACATAAGCCATTCCAAGACACACGTCAAGCTGTTCGTTATTTTAGAAGGATCCTGACACTTTTCAAACCGTTAAGAAATATGGTGGAGCACTTCAAAGATAGAGTCCAATGGCAAGAATGGCTTTGAAATCTCTGCTCTCTGTAAACTGCTATCTCAAAGATTTCTCTGATAAGAGCTCCAAGCATCCAGAGGCAGAACACCGTTTTATCACCCTCGGAGGATTTGGGAAAGCGGTTCTGGCAAAAAACAGTCCAAGACTTAGTTAATGCTGTTTTCTCTCGGTGGGAAATAGAGAAGCCATGCTATGTACTTTGTGGCCAGGTGGAACACCATCTTATCTAAAATTTAGAGCATGCTGGTCTATTTAGAATCAACCTCAGCCAATGGGAAGGATTCTGGTAAACTCTTATTCCTCCTCCGTGTGGGTCTTGGTTTTGGCAGGCAGCACCAGGCTGGTAGGCAACACATCAGTGAAGGTTAACTGAAGGAGCCCCTCTTCTTGGCCCTGCTCATTTGAGAATGTCATCCTCGCGGGCAAGACATCGACTTCTGAATCGAAACACGCCTGGCTTTAGCTGATGCAGTTAAGTGTGCTAAGCGCCTGGGGTTCTTAGAAGGGATTATCTCTTGGTGGAAAACCTTCTTGCTTCAGAGGTGATAAAGTTCAGTCTGGATATGAAAAAAGTCCTGGTTGGTCCTGATCATGTGACCCTGAAAGCAGCAAGCTTACTTACAACAAATCCTTAGAAATCAAGCTCCAGAATCACCCACTGTTACGTGCAAGTGAAATGAAAGTTTCCTATGTAACAATATAACCCTTTTCCCAAAACGACTCCTGCTTTTGTCAAGTTAACATAAAAACTAGCTAGCATGTGTGTCGTATAAAGCATTGTCACCAGTATGTAATTCTAAAGGCCAAGGTAGCCCTGTATCCAGTCCTTTTCAATTCAATAAAAAAATATGTTCACCGCAAATGTTCCAACCAAAACAATAATATCTTACAACAATAGTTACTTCGCACCCTACAGGCGAGACAAGGGAATGTTTTGAACCTAAAATAAGAATCCTTAAAACGTGAATATGAATGTCAAAGAGAAAGGGACATGAACATTTGAGCAATGAAAAAAAGAGGTAAGAAAAAAGAAAGACTGTGTCAGTCTATGACACAGTCAGGAATGGAGTCTATGAAAGTATTAATGAGGGAATCTGGCAGAAGATGGACTGCCCAGATCCAGCTAAACCCCTAAAGAATGATGTTATGTAGTTTAACTCCAAGTTCAGTCTTGACTGTTTACAGAGACGACATTCAGAAACAGAGACCTTCACGGGCACTTCTGCCCTTCTTTAAATATTGTATGTTCCTCCGTCATAAGGCACTGCGGAAACAGAGGACAAAGGTCTTGACAGTGTTGGAATGGCCCCGCACAAAGCATCTCTGGGTAGAGAGAAGCAGAGAGCCGGTGATGCTACGACCCTAGGTACTTCCTGGTATCTGCCCAAAAGGGCTGTTCTTGGATTTATGTGTCGAGACATCAAGTTAGCACTGATGTTTCGGGGAAATATCTCCAAAGCTTGGGTTTTACTGGATCCTATCAAGTGAGGGAGAAGAAACAGATGTATCTTCCCAACTGGGAAAAAGACAGGGTTGTAAGTCAGAAGGAAACTATGCATGATGCATATGTGTCTGATTATACTGCGGGGCCTTGCCTTTGCACATATATCTAGAATATGCAGTTTACTTCAATGTTTATGAATTGTGGACATTCTATCAGCTTGGGAAAAAATTGACTGTTCCTATAAATGTCATGGTGGAATGGAATTATAACTTGTTTGTTTAGCTAACTAGCTGTTTATCTCTATGCCTCATTCTTATGCTGACTAGGGAATCATCCCTCTGCATCACCTCTGTTCAACCTCGGAGTCAAAAAAAAAAATTAGCAGTGAGTTTTTGTTTTGTTTTGCTTTGTTTTTATTGTTTGTTTTCTCTCTTTGGAAGATTTGAAAAAAATATCTTCTTTATAATTGCCTTGTATTTTGAGAGCATTTTAAAGCCTACACATCACTCCTCATATTTTGGTGTCCATTCAGAGTTATGAACTTCCTGAATGGAGGTTTTACCTTTCCACTCAGGGTCAAAGGCAGCCAATGGTACAAAACACTAATGCTCTTCCCTCATCTCTGACCCTGAGGAGTGTGGCAATCTTTATGTTTAGGATGACAAGGGGACCATATGAATCCGATTTCCTATTTACCACTGTTGTGTGTAGGGATCGTCTACTAGTGTATTCATCCTGAAACACAATCCACTAGCTCAGAGGCAGTCACTCAAGAAGCTACCATTTTTAACCCTCTAGTTATAATCCGCTAAGCCTAATTCCCCTTCTTTCCCATGAATTCCATAGACAAAATACATATGGAAAATTTTTGCCTTCCCTCCACTCTCCCAGCCTTCCTTCATTTCTTTTCTTTTCCCTTCCATCTCTTCTCCTTCTTTCTTTCCTCCCTTCCACTCCACCTTTTTATTTATGTGAATATATCACTTTTTTTAACAATTTAAATTCTTCTACAAACAAGCTGCTCTTGGGACTACATGGCTTGACAGGTGTATTCTGACTTGTCTCCCAATATGTAACACTCTTCTAATTATAGAAACAGTAATTTTCTAGCATCATTATGGTTAGAGTGTTTGTACATTGTCTTTCGATTGGCAGAAGTTACTGAATTACTTATACATTCCCTTACCTTGCTAGATTTAGTCAACATCCAAAAAAATCAACCACTATTATTTAATTGGGTATTAATGAGAAAGAAGGTGAATCCATATAGCCATAAAATTAAGCTGGTATTTCTAACCTTAGCTTTCTCAGATGTTTAGGCAATTTTGTTGCAACAGTCATAGGCCCGTTATACTCTAGTCTACATTTACCACTTCATAATAAAGTACGTATGGAGTTTTTCTTCCAAAATAGTCATAAAGTGGTTTTTTCCTTTAAAAGTTTGTGAAAAAAATAATCTTAGGATAGTAATTTAGTTTCCTTTCTTTTTATTTTTTTTCTTCCCTTCGCTTTTGAAAGACGGACTGTCTTTGTTTTTACTGTAAACACCTCTTCCCTGAGTTTCTCCTCACACACCAACAGCCTCTGAAAGGCTTCAGCCCACAAGACATAAAGGAAATGCATTTAGATCACTGTTCCTGCTTCTCCACATCCAACTCCAGCTGAAATAACAGGAAGAAAGAGGTTTAAATACACATTTTAAAAAGAAGGAAGAGAGGGAGGAGGAAAAGAAGGAAGGAAGGAAGGAAGGAAGGAAGGAAGGAAGGGAGGGAGGGAGG
>NC_022022.1:23920518-23935577 GCF_000317375.1 Microtus ochrogaster | reverse complement strand
GAGGGAGGGAGGGAGGGAGGGAGGGAGGGAGGAAGGGAAGGGAAGGAGGGAGGAAGGGAGAAAGGGAGAAAGGGAGAAAGGGAGAAAGGGAGAAAGGGAGAAAGGGAGAAAGGGAGAAAGGGAGAAAGGGAGAAAGGGAGGCAAGGAGTCTATTTCTATTCCAAGAACCACTTTTTTTCTCAGCTGACCAAAATTTACAAAACCTGCTACTAATTTTAGAAAACTGAGCTGAAACTTTTGAGAAACTTCTGTGAGGTTTACTATTGTCCCACAGGTTTGCAGAACTAAGCCAATGGCTGGGTTGTTAAGGCAATGACACAACTCTACTTTCAGGCTCTGTTCCAGTACAGCTTTTGGTTGACTTTATGCTCCATTCATGCCAGAGGACTCCTGTTACATCCCATAATACCTCTTGAAGGTCAACCCCAAGGCCAAATGCCTGCTAAGCCCCTGCTGTACCACTGAGCCACACTCCCAACCTCTGTTGTCATCCTTTATGGAATTATTCTTAATGTGACAGGTGCGCCCTTAGTACAAATACACCAAGAATAACAGCCTGCAAAATAAAGACACAGAGCCCTTGTCCAAAAGCTGTGAAGAATGCTGATGCAGTTGCAGCCCCTTAAAACCCAAACCCAGGGTCCTGCTGAATGAGAGCCCCATGTAACAGTGCATGCTGGATATGGGGAAAGATACCCTAATGCCCCATAGGCCAGCTACTTTCCCAATCCTGGAACCATCTTCCCTACCACCTCTGTGCAGAGATGGGCAGCCCCAAACACCTAGAAGTCACTGCTTCTATTTTCAAACAACAAATGAATGCATGTCTTCCAAGATCACTCTGGAAGGAAACTAAGGACTTTTGCTTTTGGTTCTGTTTCTACTTATCAGATACAGTAACAACATATTTATTCTTTGAGAAGCTCATATATGCAAACAGTGTATGACTCTCTTTTCTTTTTAAAATTTCTTCTGCTCCTAGATTCCGGACCTAACTCCTTCTTGATGCTCTTGTAAGATAGAACGCCAGTCTTCTGGGTGAACATGGGACCAGGCCTGGGGCAGCTTGTGGGTCTTCCATGGATGCTTTTTCATTTGTGTATCCCCATCTGTCAGATACCATGAACTGATACAGGTGAAACAGCGGGCTCTGCTGAGACAAGACAGACAGGATTCAAACAGTAGTTTCGTATTTTACCTATGAGCATCTCTGCCCCTGGCATTTACCAGTGAGTCAGGGGAAGTCCTGGGTAAGCACCTTAACTTCTAGTGTGTCACACCTTCCTGAAGAAGGTGGCCCCCAAAAGAAAAGGCTAGAGGGCTGTCTCTAAGGTGAATGCTGCCATCTAGAGAGGCAGTTTGAACAAAACAAATCTATAGCTAAGGAGGGGTATGAGAGTGTGAAGGTTCTCCAAGGAGGCACCATCCCTCACGGGGAACCATCATTTCAATGAAGGTGGCATCGAGGATCCCCTGGCATGGCAGGAAAGTTTATTTCATAATAATTATAGAGAATGGGACCCTCCGAGATCATTTAAAGATTTTAATTAGGGAACAAATGATGATTTCCTTGAGGTTTTTATAAACTAACTGCTTCCCACCTGATTGTTTTACCTATCTGGGGAGTAAACGAGATACAGCTTTGCTTGTAAGTTCTCTTGAAAGTCATAAGAAAGCTGAGTCATCTGTGGGTGTCCGTCCTCTGACCTCCTTGGCAAAACAATACAAAGCATCCAGCTTTCCCGAGTGACTCTAAATGAGAATGAATGGCAAGGCACAAGAGAAACACAAAGATCTGCTGAAGGTCCTTCAAACTGCAAGGCAAAACCAGGCTGCCTCCCCCCAGATTACACACACAGCCATTTAAGCAACCGGGATGTGAAATGAATATCTACTTGCTGAGATGAAAATTGCCAATCTACATATCTCCCGAATAACCCCAGGGACTGGGATTGTCTAAATCCCCAAATTCTTATTTAAGAGAGATTCTAAAGCATTTCAGTTTCAAGCAGTACAAACTAAAGGACACACAGATCCCTACTTGAGCTACTCAGAACATATTTCTCCAGCAGTTATGAACTTTACTATTATATCATGATTCCAAATGATTCAGAACAATAGACGTGTATGCTATATACATTTTGCTATATGTATACATATAAGTATATTATCCTTGTATTATAAAATTCACAAAACAGTACACAAATTGAGATCTGTCATTTTAATTTTGTCCAATGGCTCATGTCTGCTTTGCAATGATAATTTTGAATGAGGCCATAAGCATGCAGAAAATTCTTATCTGCTACCCTCCAGATTTGGTTGTAAGTGGTGGGGAAGTAGCAGTGAACAAATCATACACCCCATAGTAAGTGAGTCTCAATGTAAGGATGATTGCCCAGGGCTCCTGGTTACAGGTGGGATAGCGCATATCACAATGTCTTGACTCCTATATAGCAATACCCCTTCTTGCCACAATGAAAAAATTTGAAGAAATGACTTGATGGCCAATGCTTCTGAAGCTATGAAAGATGAGAATATTAATGTGGGCCTTAGAATCTCTGTTTTAATTTACTGAAAGCACTTAAATGCTTCATAGACACCATCACGAGTCCTTAGGGATGGCCAAGATGAGATGATATTTCACACCCATTGGAAAGGGTGTGATGGAAGGAAAAGGGGGGAAGGGAACTGAAGGAAAGAATAACGAATGAGCTTATAAAGAGGTGAAAAGTTGACCTTGTGTAGTGCTAGAAGGGATATAAAGTGATGAGGCCACCATGGAAAACAGCTTGATACCATCTCCTTGAAAAGTTATATACAGAGGATTATAATTTTGATATAACGATTGCACTTGAGTATGTACCTAAACAAAACCAAAGAAGACACTGAACATAAATCTTTGACTCAACAAAACACTTAGAACAATAGCTCAAGGTGAAAACAGCTCAAATGTCCATCAACAAAAGAAAGACAGAAATGAGACACACACATGTAATGGGGTATTAGTCTCAGAAATGGTGGCATTCTGATGCTCACCACAACAGGGTAAAGCTTCAAAACTCCATGCCAGATGAAATAAGTTGGCATGAAATTGTTAATTATTGTACGATCCTGCCTACATACGGCACTGGGAATAGATGATCCTGCCTACATACAGCACTGGGAATAGATGATCCTGCCTACATACAGCACTGGGAATAGACTCGCTGAATTGGAAAGCTGAATAAAAGTTTAGAGTCTGAGGATCAGAGGGAGTGAAAAAGTGACTGACTGTTCAGTAGTTATAGAGTTTCTATACCAGGTAATGCAAAGGTTTACCTAGAGGCAGAGGTTATGAAGCAATATGAATATACTTAATAGCACTCAATAGTTTACTGGAAATTGTACAGTTCATGTTATGTGTAGTTACAGTGCTTGTCTAGCATGTGTGAGCCATAGGCCCAATAACTATCACACAGACACAAATGTAGATACACACATACACACACACACACACATACACACACTTTTACAGGTCTTTTTGACTGCAGCAGTGGCTCAGTGGGCAAATCACTTGCCATGCAAGTGTGAGGACTTGTGTTAAGATCTCCAGAATCCATGGAAAGATGAACGTGTTTGTTCATCTGTAACTCCAGCCCTCCCACAGCGAGATGAGAGGCAACGGAAACCCCAGAAGTTCACAGATCAGGTAGACTGGCTTACCCAGTAGCAAACAGCACTGAGACATTTCTCAAACAAGGAGGAATGTGAACATGGATAGGCAAGTTTGTCCTCTGGCCTCCGGCATGCACACACCATGGCATAAACATTTACACACACACAAGCATGCACCACAGAAAGATGAAAAACATCTTTCCAAGACATAATACAGAACTCTGAGTTCTAGAAAGTGCAGAGAAGGGAGAAACCAGGATAAGGAAGACAATGAGGTGCCCACATATGCGTGCTAAGTAAGTACACCCAGGTGTCTTCCTACTGCACTATTTAAGAAAGTGTACCCTCCAAATATGCATCATAGAATCAATTTCTTTACTAAAATTTGTCACTCATGGAAATCAGAAACACACACATATACATACACATGCATTTTTGGCAGTATAAACAACTAGATCAAATAGTGTCTGAGGTTACGCTTTATATTTGGATAATGTTCTTCAAGCTATTTATTTGAAAACTGTTTGAGTTTATTCTCCTTAAAACTCACTGTATTGAAGATCCATGTGAATTAAGAATTTCTAAGTGAGACATACATAGATCTAATCTACATGGGAAGTAGAAAAAGACAAGATCTCCTGAATAAATTGGGAGCATGGGGACCTTGAGGAAGGGTTGAAGGGGAAGGGAGAGGCAGGGAGGAGAGCAGAGAAAAATGTAGAGCTCAATAAAATTTAATTAAAAAAAGAAAAATAATAATAAATAAATTAAAAAGGATTTCTTTTCTGAAAGTAACTTTGTATTATACAAAATATAAAGATGTGAGACAAAAAGCATTAATGTCTCTATAAAACTAACCCTAGTACATAAATTATGAAATATTCCTGTCAGAGACTTTAAAAACTGTTGATCCACATGAGTCTCAAAACAAATCTGTTTCTGGGGCTGGAAATCTGGCTGTTTGTAAATCTCACTGCTTGGTTCCTAGCACTGATATGGTGGCTCAGGACTTTTGCAACTGCAGTTCCGTACGACCTGACCTCCCTCTTCTGTCCTCCTTCAATTCTGTACACACATGGTGCACAGACATGCATGTAGAAAAACATCCATACATAAAAAATAGAAATAGTGTTTTTTGAAATCTCTTTATATGCAGTACTTCTATACATATTGACTTAAATCCAGACTAGAAAGCCTAAATTAAATTGTCCTGAGGAAAAAAAATTGAATTTCAGTTCATCTGAGAAGGACTCTGCAGTTGCTCATATATTTAAATTCACCAGGATTAATATTATATCATTATATGATATGTACTTATTTTTAACTCAACTGAGAATGAAAGGAAATAATGAGAACTGATTGATTTTCTGAGTCTGTAAGTACATATGCAGCCTCTGTGGTTTGTGCGGGTGTCTGTCTTAATCTTCAATTCGCACTTTAAAAAGCACTAAGGGAGAACGATGCTACAGTTTAGACACTCGTGAGTACAGAAGCAGAAATGGTATTGGAATGGTAACTCCTGGCTCAGACCCTGGCTGTGCCATTCACAGCATGACTCTGGACACAGCCCTTTCCTTTTCTTGCCCTAGTTTCTCATCTGTAAAATGAGAATAACAACATGCTGCCGTCATGCCGTACGTCTAAAGCAACAATGAAGAACTCACAGCTGTGACACAGAGTAAGTAGTTCGTGTTAGTGTCACTTTCCCATTGGAAGATGGGACATTACGTATGGAAACCGTTTGCCAGCCAGAGTTACACATGTGGTAAGGCTTAGGGTCATATTCTCATTTTCTGCTAAATGCTGATGTCTAGAGAAGAGGCATTGCATCATTGGGAAGCAGGAGTTTGTAAAATGACATCAACTGCATTTGTTAGAAAGATTTAAATAGATTAATCTTATCGCTTGTACTTAGCATTATGGTAACAAACTTGTATTGGGGAAAAGAGAATTTTCAAGATGAAATGTTTCTTCATTCAGACAAACAAAGGCAGTCATTCATAGAGTTAAGGGATTATTTTTTCTTTTGTAACTTTCTTTGTAATGACTTGACCACCTTACCCAGAAGCCAAATGAATGGGAAATAACAGGAAACAGATGGGCATCTGGCTTATTCTGCAAAATGTTCATTGCTTCCATGAGAATGAAATCAGGACCAATCTCCTCAGGTGGAAGACATTTGGGTCTGATGTTGGAAAGATCTGATGCCTCTATAGACTTTATGGAATCTAGCCTAAGCCAAATTTATTTAAAGGTTTTTATATTTACTCCATCCCGAACCATGTGAGACATAGGGTAGAAGTTTCCAGGAAGGCAGCGAGGACTCGGTCACTGACAGAGTGTTTCAGGGCTCTCCAGGGCAAAGCCCGTGTAGCCTTCCCCAAGACTGGTGTGATGTGATTGATCATAGTTTGGTTGTGTTTGCTTTAGGGCTGAGTGTGGTGTTTGTTTCCTATCTGTCATGATTTTGCTCCCCTTCCAATTGATAAACTCTGCATTCTCCTAATCATATAAGCTACAAAAAATTAACCAGGTTAACTTTTATGGGCTTGCTTTCTTGAACTACAAACATCAGATGAGGGCAGCCTGACTCCCTATACCATCCAGCCCTGATTAGAATCTACAGAACGTTTGTTCTCCAGTCATTGTTTAGAGACCAGAGGAGGAAATATCCCTCTCCTGCTGCAATGAGTGAGTTATTGCATTGCTCAGTCAGGGCTAACAATGTCCGCTTCACATTTTAACTCTGTTAAGGTGATTTTTGTAGCCATCAAAAATTTAAAAACCTTCTGATCAGTTTGAGTAAGTTTCGGTTTTCTTTTTTGACCCCTCCCTCACCATCCTTTTCAATTTTATCAAAGTTCCTTTTAAGGAAAAAATGTTGCTATACTCAAATTCTTTCAGGAGTCTGGATTGGTGGTTGTATAATGAGAAGAAAGCGACTACAATATCTCAACTCTAAAAATCATCTCAAATAAGATAGAAAACAAAACAAGGAAACTAACGCCAGGCTGTAACAAAGGAAGTGCTGATAGAATAAGCCAGCCTTGGGCCAAATGGTGTAGATGAACAAGCCACATCCCTGGGATATGGTGATTGCCCAAATGGCCCCATCAGGACCAACCCCAGAACATGTTAGCTCATTTATTTGTGGGCTTAGCTTAGGAAAACTTTACCCTTGCAAAGAACAATCACATTTTGGGTTATTATTTTTTAAAAGTGATGGAGTTTCTTCCAATTGATACATTTTACCAGAAACTCAAGTTGTGTCATTGTTCTGACTTTGGTGTGTGTGTGTGTGTGTGTGTAAAGTGCATCATTTTGCACCCCCATGATATATGTCATTGCTGCAAAATATTTCAAGTTTTAAAAAGCAGAATTATATAATAGTTGAACAACGTTAATATGTATCTGCCTAGCCAAGTAGACATAAATTAATCAATTTTGGGGGATAGTTGTTCAAACTGAAGGAAAACTGTCAAAATCCACCTTGATCAACAAATGTCATATAGTCACAACCAGGTCCTGAGAATGTCTCATAAATACACTGTAACATCAGAAACAAAATAAAAGTGGCAACACGAAAGACTCGGGTTTGGGGAAAACCTTTTTATTGAGACAATTTCCCAGAACGTTCGCCAGTTTAACTAAGTTGAAAAGCCACCTGGCTACTTCTATATCCTTCTTAAATCATTAGTACATTCCTTTGGTGAACTTCCTGCCATGAACTATAAATGAAGCCTGTCAAAATGCACTGGCAGGCAAAGCACATGTGTATTTGAGTGCCTTCCATCCAAGCTTGTTAAGACAGACCATCAAATACACCGACCATCACACGAGGCCAAGACCAGACGCATTTGGCTACATTCCAGTTCTTCTCTTTCTGCCTTCATAGAGTCTCTCTGAGCACAGCAAACAGTCAGCATGCGATATTACCCAATAACCATTTATTGGCATCCTTCCATGCACCAAGTGTGCCAACATGAAATGCAGGCATTTAAGGTATCAAAATGTCCTCATGAAATTCATACTAAAGCAAATGGAGACAGTGCGCTTTTATTTTCTTCGGATATATCTGGCACTAAGTGTGCAAAAGAAAATATGTCAGGAAGAAAATCTATGAATATATAGGTTATTAATACAGGCGTCGCAAATTTTTCTAGCCCTAGAAGTAGGAGAGACGTTCAGGTTGATGGTAAGACAATTCCAGGCTTTTTTTTCTCACCCCCTTATCAAATGAAGCACTTAAAATTATGCAGAAAACACATGCAGAGTATTGGTCTACAGGCTGCCAGGTAGAAAAGGCCTTTACCGGTAGAGGAGCGATTACTGATGCAGCCTTCCCTGTAGAACACTATACTATACATCACTACAGAACACTTCTGCACTAGGATGCAGCTTCCCAGGGGGAGATGGATGGCTGCACCAGCAACTGACTCTAGCCACTGACACAGACTGACTGATGGAAACTTCTCACAGCCCTAAGACTTTAAGCCTTGATACAAGGGTTTACATCAGGCCCTTCACAGAAGAGGAGCCACTTAATCCTAGAATCACGCTAGACTTCCTACTGACAAACTGGGTATTTTCCTTGTGGTCTATTAATTCCCAAAGAACAATAAAACAATACTTTTATATCTCGGTGTTCATGTTTGTTTTTCTTTTTTTCATGTATAATTGTGTATCTGTAAAGACGGGTGCTTAATATTGGTGACAGATGGAACCCCAATTTTTTCTCTGGACGGCACCTCCTTCTTATGAAGAGCTACTGCTTGCTTAGGTCTCTGGCAATAATTTCTACCACTTCATTCTGAAGTGACACGCAGGTTTCATAACATAAAAAGAGAAAGAGAAAAGGGAAGTGCCAAGGGACTCTGTGCCTAGCTTCCCAAACAGGGATGCAAAGGTTGTGTAATTTAAATGGAAGGTGAACTAGAGCTCACATTTGCCCACATGCTTCTTATTAAATTACTGAAAGGTTTTCGTATTTCTCTGCAGTTTGAAATTCTCAAATCCAACGTATATTTTCTATGTTTTCATACTAAATGCGGAAAAAAAAAGAAGAAGAAGGAAAAAAATTCCCAAAAGATTGCATACCAAAGACCAGAGCCTCCTGTTCCTGGAGATTGATGTATGTTTATGAGGAAAGTCAGCATGCAGTTTTCAAAGCCTGCAGGTTCACTGTGAGTTAAAGCATGTGGCCTCCATACAAATCATTCCATCTTTTCAAAATCACTCATCAGAGCTCCCGGCTGCCCTCTTCCCTGAGCCTTGCTGTGATGCTCTGCCCCATCAGGCTCAGGTCTATGTCTGTGGAGTCCATGAGAGGAGGGAGGGTCACCGGGCATCGCATTGTAACCCCATTCCTGCTCACCCCAAACACTGTTCTGTTTGTCGATTGTTTCTTTTGTTTTTGAATCAAACAATTATTAAATAAGACAGAAAACTTTCCTGAAGAATCACATATTTTTTTTTGATTTGTGTGTGAAGGTGTGTAGTATGTATATAGATCAATGCATTTGTGTGTGTGTGTGTGTGTGTGTGTGTGTGTGTGTGTCTGTGCCAAAGCTTGTGAAAGCCAAAGTCCACATTGTCTTCTTCAGCCCTCTGCTGTTTTGGTTTTTTGAGATATGATCTCTCTCTGAGCCTGAAGCTCACAGATTCTACTAGACTGCTCTGCCAACAAGCTCCCAGTGATCCTCCTGCCTCTGCATCCCCAGCACTGGGATAACTGTCACATGCCACCACACTCAAGGCTTGAACCCAAGACCTTTCACTGAGCTGTCTAACAGGAGCGCCAGCATTCTGTGTCATTGGGTTGCAAGACTGCAGAACACGGTTTGTTTCATAACAACGCAGATATGTTTGAAAGTGTGAGTTCATTCAACACAGCAGGAGTAAATTACAAGAGCATCCTCTCTCAACAGTTGTTAGCATCCTGCTCATGACCACGGAAAATGTCTGTGAAACAGCAAAGGTGTGTTCTGATTTGTCACCTGTTTTTTTTTTTGTTTGTTTGTTTGTTTGCTTGCTTGCTTGTTTGTTTTGCTTGGTTTTCATTTTTCCCGGGTTTTTTGTTTCGTTTGGTTTGGTTTGGTTTGGTTTGGTTTGGTTTGGTTTGGTTTGGTTTGGTTTGGTTTTACACAATTGCTCAGCATCCAATAAACTGAGAATTCCATACTAACACCAGAAAATGACTCCTGGCCTTAACTTAGGTAGAGGAATTGTTTCGTTTTACGCCTCTGTGTAAGTTTGTTTCTTTCCTCCTCATGTTCCACTTGCCTTGGGATATGCCAGAGGGGCTCAGACTCACCTAAAACCTCAGATAGCAGGTGTTAGCTGGTGAGCACAGGTTGGCTTTGACTGGGGACATAGTGAGGTTTTCTGGGTCCTAAGAGCTGGGACTGCACTGTCGGCAGATTACCAGCGACTTGAAACCCTGAGCTGCTGGGGTACCCTGGTGGTGCAGGCAGCCAAGAGGCCAGTGCCACAGCAGCAAAAGCCATCCTGGACTATAGCACAAATGACACACAGCTCCTGCATACTAACTAGCACCTTCCAGGGGAGCTTGCATTCAGCATTATGAGATGTCACTCCGAGCAAAGAAGAGCTCACACTCAGAACAGATAGGGCAGAAATCAGAGGACTCTAATGTGAGTCAGCTGGAATGCTCTGCCTTGTGCAGAGATGTCTTAAATGCCAGAATCCTCTGTTCTGTCCTCCTTGGGCTACAGTGTCTCCATAAATGATAGATAAAGAGAAGGTATCCCCATGATAGGTTCTGTTAGGTTTTCCAGGACATAACAGAGACCATATCCCACACTGTGTTTGTCCTTTTGTGACTCAGCATGTCCTACCAAAAACCACTGGAGCGCCATCTCCATTTATGATCCTGGTTAAGTCTGGAACAGAAAGGTGAGGTTCAACGAAGTGCATTTGCCATGGGAAAGGAACTTAAAACAAAAGCATGTCACTCTAAGCAAATGGGGGGATGTGTCTTCTACCTAGGCAAGAAAGGTCACCAGTTCAATTCCATTTCTGATGGTAGCACCTACCCACACAAGAGAGGTAGACTCCAAACAGCCGAGCAACGCAGGTGGCAAGGAAACCTGAAAGGATTTCAGGTGGTAATGAGCACAGCCGAAGGCCAGCGGGCAAAAGAGCGAGATTCTAGCAGCTACAGTCTCCTACTTTCAAGTGGATGAGGGTCGGGCAGTTATCGCCTGGTGATGGCGGTGGTGGCGCACGCCTTTATCCCAGCACTCGGGGAGGCAGAGGCAGGCGGATCTCTGTGAGTTTGAGGCCAGGCTAGGCCTAGTTCCAGGACAGCCAGAGCTGTTACACAGAGAAACTCTGTCTTGAAAAACAAAAACAAACAAAAAAAAAAGGGGGGGGCAGTTATTACTGGCTGAATCTGCACTGCAAGTAGATGCCCCCATGGGACATAGGCACAGCACATTACATCCTAAGATGCTGTGTTCTCAAAACTACAGCAGGTAAGCCTGCAATGCACGCACAGTGC
Organism: Microtus ochrogaster; assembly: GCF_000317375.1. NCBI lineage: Eukaryota > Metazoa > Chordata > Mammalia > Rodentia > Cricetidae > Microtus > Microtus ochrogaster. The sequence goes on along the minus strand of NC_022022.1, from coordinate 23,924,401 downwards.
GTGCACGTGCTCCCAGACAAAGCTGGATTTTATTATGTAGATGGAAATGACTGAAGATTTCAAACTGGGGGGGGGAGCTACTCTGAAAACAGGAATATAATATTATACGTTAAAATGTAATATATCTCTATGTGTAGCTATATCTAGACCCGTGCACCTATGTGTGTAACACAAAAACAATTAGAGTCCCGTTGAGTAGTTCACTTGAGAGCTGTGTAGGATAAAGGATTTAAGAAGTATTTAAACGTGTCATCCTTAATCCCATATTTTCTTTTGTACTAATTCCTGCAAAGTATCAGAGGCCCTGCTCTTAGCTCCAGGAAGCTAAATAGTCCCCAGAGTGCAATTCTCAGGCAACATTTTATCAAACAGTGATTCAACAGAGGCTTACTCCCCAGATGATGAGGTCACAAAACACATGTCAGCCCAATCACCACCGACAACCTAGGCCTGAACTAGGAGAGCATCCCCGAAAGCATGGAGCAGGATGGAGAAGTTGGAGGCTGTTGAAGCAAATTTGCAAGAGATGGAGAGAGAGTAGTGGCAAAGGAGACCCAAAACACTTGTCCCCGGCAGGATATTCTGCCAATCCAAATGGGAAGTGATGAATTCTAATAGCAGGACCAGCTTGTCCTAGACATAGCAATTAATACTGGCCAGAGAGGCATTATTGGCAGGTGGGAAGCAGTAGGACCAGTCATCTACTTACAAGTTTACTGATAGAGAACTGGGAGAGGATCAAGAGGTTTTTCCTCTGGCCATCACCTTTCCTGTGCACAAACCATGATTGATTGCTACAGCATTACAGTGAGCCAGACCTACAGTGTGCAGTGCTGAGCTTTCTGTCCAAAGCTTCTTGTTCTGGGACCTGTCCTCAGAGTAACTTCTCTTTGTGTGAGTGTGTGGTGGGGGATGGGAGGGATGTGAAAATGGCAGGAGCCTGCCTCCCTGTGTGCTCTACAGTGTGCGTGGGTAGGCTTGGCTTGGGAAACCTTCTTTGATGTGCTCAGTAAGTCCTGTGGAGGCACTGATTAGAACACTACCTCTCCCCTCAGCTAATGTAGCACCTAATTCTTTCAATCTGACTGACTGGCATGTGAGCTTGGTACCACAAACCACAGTTAAGTTAGGTTAACTGGAAATGGCACACCCAGCAGAGGTCCAAAGGCTGCACTTAACCACCATTCTTCTAGAAACTTCCTGAAGACTTCCTTCATCCAGAGTCGTTTACTCCGAGAGGCAGTTGGAAGCCTACTAAGAAAAGCTGTATCTACTGAGAACTCAAGAACAATGGCAATGGGTTTTTGATCCTACTGCACGTACTGGCTTTGGGGGAGCCTAGGCAGTTTGGATGCTCACCTTACTAAACCTGGATGGAGGTAGGCGGTCCTTGGACTTCCCACAGGTCAGGGAACCCTGATGGCTCTTCGAGCTGATGAGGGAGGGGGACTTGATCGGGGGAGGGGGAGGGAAATGGGAGGCAGTGGCGGGGAGGAGGCAGAAATCCTTAATAAATAAATAAAGTAAAAAAAATAAAAAGAAAAGCTGTATCACCTGGGCAAGCTCCTTTACACTTCTCTGAGCCTTCATTCCCTCATGCATAAGATGATGAGAATGTCAACAATCCCTAGTTCACGCTATTGTTATGAAGATTAAGAGGTGTGTGTGTGTACATGTTATACTCGTGTACTCCAGTACCTGACATGTTACTCAGTAAGCTATGTAAAGATCAATTCTTTTTACTCTTGCCAAATACCAGTTTCCTTACACTCCCCTCTTAATCGGAGGAAACATGAAGCAAGTACATCGCTTATCATAAAAAAGCGCAAAGAAGACAGGGTTTGACCATGCCATTAAGGGGAGGGGAAATGGAACGTTGCTCTGAGATGAGTCTTTCTGTCTGAGCATTAAGAGAAAAGGGCGAAAATTCGATGTCTTTGCAAAGTCCTGTGGACAATGCTTTCCTTCATAGATGTGAAATTTTTCAGTCTCTATGGAAATTCTTGTAACAAGCAGCCCGAGCTAAGAGTCATAAAGACGTGGCCATACCAGTGAAGATGGCAAAGGTTTGGGCAAGGGTGGAGAATGAGAGGATCATGGGTAATTTCAGTCCTTGGTGTGATGCCATATAAAGGGAAGATGGCCCTGGTTGTCATTGTCTAGTTTACTCCTTCATTGTAATACTACATTTCTCTGATGGGTGTGAATTAGCTGGCGACTTACAGAATCTGTTTATACTCATAGGCATCCAGTGTATATCAAAACCTTCAGAAAGTAAAGCAAATGCAGAACATTTCTGGGAAAGGCATCAGAGGAAGGTACCCTTCCAAGGGTGCTGAAAGGGACTGGGCAGGCTGAGAAGAGGGATAACATCAGGACCAAACAGCCTGGGTCACAGTTATTTTTCTGTTCCCATCAAACCTATCCTGTGCATTGGCCTTGGTCACTAGAGACCAAAAAGTATCATCCATTGTGTTTGTTGGGGTTCTATTTTTTCCTCCAGAGTCATTAGCATATCTGAACCATTCTTTGAGAAAGGATTGCAAACAATATTATTAAAAATGAGTGACATTTACAGATAGATGCGTGTGTATGTTTAAAGGAAAGTTGTGTGGACTAGAGACTGCCTTCGTATGCTTCATTTACAAAAATAGCAATATGGCCTTGCTTTGTTAACCAACCTCCCCGATCACTTACCCAATAGAAACTGAAAACACAGTGGCTTATTGCTAAGAAAGAATTGGCTATAGGCAAAAAAATAAATTTTAGTAAATTTACAGGTTAAATATATGTTCATATGTTAGTCTCACTCACAGTAAGTGAACCTATCACTACCTGGTAGTTGTGATTTATATACTTAAATAAATACAAATTAGCAATTGGAATATACCATTCCTGTTTGAAATAAACCTGACATAAATACAAATTAGTAATTGGAATATACCATTCCTGTTTGAAATAAACCTGACATTTTCTTAATGATATCTATATGTACTCAATTATAAAATTTAGTTTTAAATTGTCATTCATAGTCAAATAAGCATAATAGTTAAACTTTCACCTGTCTAGAAAAAAAAATCCACTATTGTTTATACTCAGGGCACTCAGTTTTAATATTACTAATCATCACATATTCTAGAATATCAGCTTCTGGACTTCATTTTCAGAACATTATAAACATTGTTATCAAATATCTGAAATTAGGCCTATACTTCTAAGTCACTATTTCTCCACTGTTGTAAGATGGGACCCTGTGGGTGAGGGCCAGGCGGGAGAGAGCTTTGAGGTGGGTCTCAGGGCAGTGGGTCCAAACTGGTGTGGGTGAGAGAATACTTCATGCAGACAGAGCTTGAGTGTAGAGTTTGTTTGAGATAAAGGGAAGGAGAAGAAAAGAGAGAATGGAGGAGAGGGAGACAGAGCAAAGGAAAGAGACAGGAAAAGTCAGGCCTCCCCCTTCAGAGGAACAACTGGAGAGAAACACAAGGGAGTGGGGTGGAGCTTGTGTCTTAAAGGGACCTTTGCACCTTTGCACCTGCTTACAGAGTAGAACCCTGGGCTGGCCCGGGTACTGCCTGGATACATCCTGCAAGATGACAAGGCAGGCCAGAATAATGTCTGAATCCTAACATCCACTGCATTTAAAAAACATATTTTGGAGTGGGCAGTCTAGGTGCACAACTTTAATTCCAGCACTTGGGAGGGAGAAGCAGGTGGATCTCTGTGAGTTCAAGGTCAGCCTGCTCTACTGAGCAGTTCCAGAACAGTTAGGGCTACACAGAGAAACCCTGTCTTAGAAGAAGAAGAAGAAGAAGAAGAAGAAGAAGAAGAAGAAGAAGAAGAAGAAGAAGAAGAAGAAGAAGAAGAAGAAGAAGAAGAAGAAGAA
>NC_022022.1:23910825-23920418 GCF_000317375.1 Microtus ochrogaster | reverse complement strand
AAGAAGAAGAAGAAGAAGAAGAAGAAGAAGAAGAAGAAGAAGAAGAAGAAGAAGAAGAAGAAGAAGAAGAAGAAGAAGAAGAAGAAGAAGAAGAAACAAAAAAAAATCCCCAAAACATAGTTTAGTTTATAATTGTTTTATTATAGCAAATGAATATCGGCTTTATGTGCTTGACGAGAGATGATTAATAAAAGGTGACGGAACAATTAGAAGGCAAGCTACAATTCTAATATCTGATTTTCCTTTGGTGGCATCTTATAGCTATGTCTGTCCTCTGTGATTTTAAGATAATTTTTCTTTCTCTGAAGAGGTATGCAGTGAAAGAGATGAAACCGACGTCATAATAAATGGACTTTCAGGCGGCGCATAACACATTTCCCTTAACACTGTATTGAGGCTGCAGAGCCGTCGTCTCGTGGGTTCTTCATTTTCCCTGGCTGGTGTCAAAGGAGCCCATACATCCAGGTAGCCGTCAGTAACAGTGTCAGAGCCCCTGCTCTGTCACTCCCCAATGATGAATGGATTCTTTTTCCAAACAAATAAGCACTTCGGAGGGATCCCCTTGACAGGGCTGTTAATCCAGACGGCCTCCCTTATCACTGCAGAATTCAAGGGCTGAGGTCTGACAGGATCCCTGCACTGCCTGGCTCTTGGGCAGCTGGAAAATGCACATAAGCAAGGCTCTCAGAGAGCAGCCAGGCTCGTCTGGTCTTCCTGCCCGGGCTCCCACCACTTCCAGAGCTAGTGTTCAGATAACTACAGGTTAGAACACTCAAATCCTGTACATCACGACATGCAGCAATTGTTGTGCGGATACAGTTTTCTTTCATTTTCTCTCTCGAAAAATGATTGTCGTCACACATTCTGATCCACACAAGGAAAATCGGAGAGCTGGTCTCACATGACGGGGCTAGGCCTCACAGGAACGCAAGGCGAGATGAAACTCCAGCTCCGGGCCGCAGGCATGAAACATGGAGACCATCTAGCTCTTATCAGCATTGCATAAATTTCCTACCGAAACTCTCTGGCTCTTGGCTTTGCCTCCCCTGACATCCAGACTAAAGGTCAGCATTTCCTTTACATTCCAGAAGCTATTAGGAATCGGCTTCAGCTTATATTCCCGCTAAGAATTGATGAGTTGACCTTCATTCACTGCGGTTCAACAAATCTCTCCAAAGCATCTCCCAAAAATACTACGTTCAGATGATGGCTAAGAAATCAAGATTCTTTAGCCAGCCTCCACGCTCTTTACATTTTCACAGTATGAACATGTGTTTGTAAAATCAAAAGGAATGGCTAACAATTGACTTTGGCTCTGTGGATGATGGCCAGATTCTCCAGGCCTCATCATACCTCCTTCTGCCCTTCCATTCCTCCAGTGGGAGAAAGCAAGAATGCACGTTTTTACCCCAGTCACAAGCCAAAAGTCTTAGGAGTTTCAGAAAAGACGTGTGACAAAGCCTGTTTGAAAAGCAGGGCAGAATGTGTTTTCAGTTTACAAATTATGAAATATTCAAAAGCACAGACTCACACCACAGAACTGGTGACTGCTAGGTACCTAGAACTGTGGTTTTCTTTCCCTTTCTTATCTCCCTGCTTTTCTCTTTCTTCCCCATTAAGAACAAAATACAAATCAAATGCAAATGAGATGCCTTAGGCTTGAGACGATAAAAAGAGAAATTACTAGGAACAAAGAAGGGAAGACCATGGGAGGTCCTTCCTAGTGGGTATCAAACAAATTGTTTCCTCCTAAGAATGTGATTTACTCTTTCCTGAATGTTCAATTCTGATCTGCATGCTGGCTGAATATTAAATCCTACAGCAGTGTGCTTAAGCAAAGCAGACGTGCTGGCTTGTATTTTGTTTCCTATTATCTGAACACAGAGCCAAGACATTAAAGTTTATGATTTTTGCTCCTCAGAATGTAAAGTTTGCCACAGTGTTTCAACTCAGAATTTCTGCCTCCTAAGTATTACACAAGAGGAAAAAAAAATCAAGTCTATTAGATCACTCACTCTGTGTCTGTTAAGAAAGAACGATACTGTGGTGATAGAGTCCTCTCCTACTCAAAATCTGTAGGTAGCTACTTAGTCCTTAAGCTGGGACTACTGGCCTTTTAAAAGATATAAATGAAACATAAAGTGGGCCTTACTAAAAGGGCTCAAGAAAATTCCAAAGTGCCAAGAAAGTTCAAGCATTCTATAAATGTATGTTTGTGTATGTCAAATTGAATCAAAAGCCTAAACTCCCAGGCAGGATCAATTTATTATGACGCTCATAGATGTACATTCACATAAACCACTTCATTAACCTCCACAACTAACTTAACTTTCAAATTTATTTTTATTTAGTATGAACTTATAAAAGGGAAAATGCTTTTAGTCTTTCAACACAGATTAAACTAATAAAACATTGCTAACAGACAGAAGTATGAGGGCAACCTCTCCCAAGCCCAGAACAGTTTATTTTTGTGGAAATGTCACACTTTTGGTAAGCCATCTTCAGACTTCATGACCTGGACAAATGTTTCCTTCAAGTTATAAGGTCATACATGAATGTAGATATGACAATTGTCCATATAAAATAATATGCTAAATATCATTTTACTCTAATACAGGACTCAAATCAAAATATCTCCATTTTCATTCCACTGTCTTTAAATGTTCATGGACATGCAACAGACAGGTGAAAACACCTTATTTATATCAAAAATTGATATCATAATATAGGTAGTATAAAAAAGAGAAAAAAACTTACTATCTAGATAGATGTTAATCAATATACCTTGCAAAAAGATGGATAACTGGAAAAAAATACTAAGTGTACGAAAGTAAGCAAAAGACTCTTAAAGGGCATCATTTAAACAAAGGACAATCACAAAGTAAAGGAAAAAAGGTGAATTAGATGGTCTACACAGTCTCGGGTGTTTTGGACTCAAAGATTATTACATAGAATTCATTTCACTTGAGGAAAAGAGGGAAGAGGACAAGAAGGTTTGAGGAAGAAGAGAAAGAGGGAGGGAAGGAAGTAAAGAAGGAAGGAAGGAAATAAAATTTATTTCAGAATAAATAAAGCTGAAATTTAGAAGATGAAAATGAAAATAAATGTCTTTTTATAAATTAGGTAGAAAATTTCAAAATTATGCTTAAAAGAGTTCTGGGCCTTTGATTTTTATATAGTTGTAAGAGAATATTGTGTAAGCCATTTATTTTTGTTCTTAAATTGCTAGTCTTACCTGAGTTAGAGGAACTTAAGAGCTATGAAGAAATCTTGTTTGTTTATGAAAAGAATGGCTCTGTCTATCCCAAGTGAGTTGACACACAGCCCCTTATCTCTGCGCAAACAAGTGATTGGATGGTTATATTGCCATCAATGATGTTTTCCTGAGAACTTAGCCAAACAGAAAACACTGGGCTTGTGGCAACAGTTAGTGGGTCGTCTCCCAACCTTCTCATCAAGGTATATCCCTGTTCCAGTAATCGGGCAAACACTCCTGGAAATTGCTCTTTATTTTTCTGCTTATTGACTAGGACATTCTGCTGAGGAACCAGCAGCAGCATCTGTGGACTACTGATTGAATAGGATGCAGCTGCCCCATAGAGAGCTGTACTCCTTGTTTTCCTCTGTTATCTCACTAAACAAATCTATGTAGCCTTTAACCACAGGCTTGCCTGTGCAATAATTAACAGTTCGCCTTTGGAGTGGGGTCTTCTTTACAAAAAAAAAAAAAAAAAAAAAAAAAAAAAAAACAAAGAAAAGAGTATCTCATAGGCATTTGATATTTTAAACATATACAACAATTTAACCATGGCATTGATTTATAAAATAGAAATTGCTTGGCAACTGTCTTTGAATTGTCAACCCGGAACCTAAAGCCTGCCGGAAAGCGTTCCGATTGATTGTTCTCTACAGCGAATGTGCGAAGTTGATTCAATTGATACCAGGGTCGCTCTTAATGTTTATCACGAGACACGATCTGTATAGGTGGGTGGCATATTATCATCCTTCTGTGAAAGATCAATTAAAGGCAAAGAGATTTTTCCTTTGCAATTTCCTCCAAAATAAACATGAACTCCTGACTGAGAGACAGTAGACAGGAAAGGCTCCGAGGGCAGGGTACCCTGTGCATGAGGTGGGTACTGCCACCAGGAAACTCAGATTAGAAAAGTCTCTTTAATAATGAAGTCAAATAAACCCTAGATGAGATCATTCACTTGGCCGTCATCAGTTACACTCACATCTCATGAGGGCCTTGGTAGATGACAGGATACATGAGTCGAACAGAGATGTTTTCCAGCGTCAAACAAGAATCCAACTGTAAAACAGCCAGCTGTCTCAGTTAAAGAAGCTGTCTTCTCAGCTAATGAAACGAGTTTGAGGTTGAAAAATAATTTAGCAAGGGTGAGGTAATAAGCCGTAGCTTTTCTATTGAACCCCGCTTTACAATATGATGATGCACTAGAATGTTTTTTTTTAATTCTAAATGTGTATTTTCCTAGTGCAATTTTTCACTAGGAGAGGCTGTGAAGCAATGTTTTTTTGAGATGCATGTCTATCATACTTGATTCAGTGTGCTTTCGTATTAAAATACACTTACGTATTAAAAGCAATATGCAATTTTTAACACTGACCTTATCCCTAGATATACAGTGGGGAGTGGGGAGGTGTTAACTAATTGAATTTAAAGAACGTAGTATTTTGGATCTTCTTAGGAAAGCAATCTAAGAATACATTATTCCTTTACCATATCTGAAACTATGCTATGAAACTGATCTCAGCTTTAAGAATATAGATCTATTTATTCATTTAGTTTTATGTGTATGAGTATTTTGCCTGTACATATGCATGCACCATGTGCATGTTGGTGCCCTCAGAAGTCAGAACTTGGTGTCAGATTCCGGGAAACTGGAGTTACCAATAGTGGTGAGGACAAAGTGGGTGCTAGGAACTGAACTCCGGTCTGCTGCAAGGACATCAAACGCTCTTAACTTCTAACCTATCTCCCCAGCCCCGGGTGTCATCTTATCAGTGTGACCCCGCTGGTATTCGCCCCAGGATCTAGGGCTAGTAAACATGAGTGGGCCCAAGGGGTCAGACACAACAAGCATTCAAGAATGCTCTTGTATCCATTTGAACCCACCACGGCTTTGGTTTCAACGACCAAGCTTTCCCATCACAAAGCAACCCTGACCCTTACTAAAAATCGCAGGGCATTCAACTCCTAGGTTGTTGGATGGACTCAGACCAGGATATTGCGTAATTTCTGGGCCCCCGGTGAAATGAAAACAGAGGGCAGCAGGGGAACAATGAGCTGGCGCTGAGCTGTCGGCAGTTCCACCAGGGTGACTCCAGGGCCACCCCGCACACCTGTGAAGCCAGCCTCGTTATGCTGCAAAGCCAGGGGAGCTGGGTTTGCCACAGGTCCCTTGGCCATGTCTCCCACGGCTCTCCATCAAGCAGTCATGCAGCACCAATCTCCATCCGCATCGATTGGCTATCCATCCAGAGACCTTTTACCTGGCCTCTGTTTGTGTGGCTTCATATCTTTATGACATGGAATGGACAGCGCGGCGCCGCATAGCTGTTATCCATTAACCATTCCTGTTTTGCTAATCATCACCGACTCCATCTTTCTCTGTCCTATCTGTAATTGTCTTCCGAAAAGAGATGTGAGGTTTCCTTAGCCTGCTCTGGTTTACATGACATGATTTGTGTATCTGCCTACAAGAGTTTCTCAAATGAACCCTGTGTATTATCTCCCCCCCCCATCCTTCCTTCTCAGAAGAAAGAAGGAAAAGGTCATACATCTGTAAAATGACAGCACTTATGAAAAATGAGAGTTCGGCCCACATGGCTCTCGTCAGACACAAGCTCATCTGCTCTGCTACAGACACCGCTCATTTCCTCAACATCAGGCTGAAGTTAAAAGCAGGAAGCACCTAATAAATTGCCTGCTCTCTCAAATTAACAAAGCATAAAGAATTTTCTCGGTAATCAATGAGTATTTCTTGCTCTTGAAAAAAAAATGCAAGTGTCAAGCAGCAGGGACGTCAACACGTGATCACACTTCTCCCTATAAAATGACTTTAAGATGTCAGCCCAACCTAAATTTGGAAAGACAAAAGCCTGCTCAAGAGCAGGGGTGGAAAACAGAACTTTCTTCCTTATTTTCTGTCCTGGGGACATCAAGTATTTTAAAGACAAGAGGAAATTGTATCCTGGAGTCACTGCAGTGAGCTTAGGCACATGTATTTTCAAGAATGATATATAACAATTACAGTAAGTGTGAGAATCCTCAAAGTGACTTTGTGAGAAATTGATCAGTTCTATTTTCAAATGTGGAGGGTGAGGGGGTGGCGATCCGAGTCATAAAAATACATTTTTCATAAATATATCTAATTGCTAAGAAGTATTGCTTTTGTATGTTTTAGCCTCAAGCAGATGCCAAGAGTAGGAAACTATGAATCAAAAGGACACTTTTGTAATCTCTACTTTGGATTTAAAAAAAAAAAATAAGTTCAGTGTCATAGGGGGAGCGTGTTAAGCAATTGTGCCCCTTCCCAGCCTAGTTCAATAAAAGAAAGCTGAAATTCTTTCACCAAGAAAAGAAAAATAGTAACTGTAAAATTGTCTCCTGCTTACATGCTTAAGTTTCATCTTTGCCCTTGAAACAAGCTCCTAGGAAAGGGAACTGTTGGAAATCAGACTAAAGTCCCTAAGTCGGAAACATTCATTAGGAAAGTCGTGTTTCTTCAGGGCAGAGTCAGACTGTTCAGCTTCCAACAGCAACACAAAACATCTCTACTCCACTGGGCCACTTCATTATTCAAGGCTATACCTCTAAGAGTGCTCTTGTCTTGTGTGTGAGTGACCCCTTCAGGTGCTATCTTGAAAAGACTACTCTACATATCTACAAGAGTCTCCTGACAAAGGCTAAGAATTTATGGGAAAACTTTTCAAACAATTTCTGTAATTTATTCATAAATACAGGCAAATAATTCTATTTTTCTGGTAAAAACATTTTAACCGATGCATTCTGTAATCTATTCCTCAACAGTCACCAAGAAAGTTTTTGAATGCTATCTGCAGGACGCTTTGCTGCTAATAAGGCAAAGGCAGGAGTCAGAATAGAGCGTCAGGTTCCATTTCAGACAATCTGTACGCTGACCCCACAGATGTGGAGGAATTCATCCAACCCAATAGCTGGGTCATCCACGGAAGATATTCGTGCCATAATAACAAGAGGTATAATAATGCAAAAATATTGCTCTTTTGGATTTACTAATCACAAACTGCACAATTCATAAGCTACATTTGTTCACCAAACATAATTCTTTCATAATCTTCAGAGTGTCAGATAAAATATTTGGCATCCACAGAACACAGTGCTGAAGTACGTCTGACTCTGTGAAGAGAGAATTAACAACCACGTCTTTAAATTATGCTCAAGCAGAAAAAGAAACCAAAATGAAAACAAGGCGTTTCTCCTTTGCCCAGCTCATAGGAGTTGAATCTGAAGTAGCACAGTGTAATAGAGATTTCTCCGATGATGGATCTGTCCCACAGATGGGGCCGGTGGTGGTGGCCCCAGCCACAGGTACCAACTGAGCACTGGAAACATGATTGGTGAACTAACAAAATGTTACAGTTCGTTTCAATGTAGTCACATGTTTGATGGTGTCTGTTTCTAATAGCACATTGGAAAACTGCCAGCTGGAGAAACAATGGCATTCACAGCCTTACTGTCCCAGTAAAAAAATAACAGATTTCAGAGAGTTTAGGGGGAAAGTTCTGCAATTTTTCTTAACATTAGCATTTCAGTATTTTCTCTCAGCTAACAAATGCATTAAAGGAGTTTTCCTATGCAATAGTGTTGTACTATGAAGTCTATCTGTTCAAATCAGAATGCTCTACTGACCATCAATCCAGAATTGATTTAATTCTTGTACATTTAGGCTATGCAACACTGTAGCTTTAAAGGAATGAGGATAGTGAATACGTAATGGTATTAGAGGTGTCTGTAATCTGTGGTTAAATGAAGGCTCAAATTCATCAACATGAAGTATACCCTATGACTATTAACTGAAGTATTTAATTCACAGAATATGATATAATTTAGCATTTGCATATTTTTGGCAGATTAAATCACAAGTAATACAGAAATTTAGAATTTTAGCAATTCCAAATGTTGTCACCATTATGGAGTTTTATTAAAAATTTAAAATGGTAATCACACTGCAACACTACCTTTTCATTTGTTTCAATGAAAACTGTATCACAGGTATCTTCCCACACCAATAAAAAGATATCAGCGGAAATTGTTTCAGTGTTCCATTGCACATATTACCATAACGTACTCAGCCTTGAACTCATGGACACCTAGTATGCTTTCCGATTGTCTGCTATTACTATACACACTGAGATGACCAGTTCAGTCTCTACAGTACGTTATTAATGGCTTGATAACACTAGAATAAATCCTTACAAGTCAATACAACCTTACTGATAGCAATAACTATACTCTTTTTAAAGCAAGACTAATTGAACTACCAGTGAATTATTATTTGCTATCATTCCTACTAATACGAAAAGTATATGGCCTCTATGAGTAAACACTATTATGATGTTCTAGATATTGCTGTCAAGCATTCTTTCAGCTATTTCAATGAGTCTCCTTCATTAATCTTAAGGAAGAATTCAAACCAGTGTTTGCAATGGAAATGATTTATTTTCTGGTGATTAATTCTCTTCCTGTTTTTTTTTCCTTGTTTCATGAAATTTTTTAGGAAAAATAATTTTTGCTAAGAACCTGAATAAAAAACATGACAAAACACTCTGAATTCATACCATCACTGCCGTGGGTTTCTAGACATAAAAAAGAAGTTACTCTTCACAGGGTAAAACACAAGGTACTTTGCAGACAGCCAGTGTCAGAATAAATCTTAGGATCCAACATGTACACAAATCTGGAGCATAATGAAAATAGTGAATCTTAAAGGTCAGGAGTTTCCTCGAAGGCAGGAAGACCAGAATTTCTTATAATCTGTGTTAAACTCTGCGCTTCAGGCAGCTCCACGGTGGTGCAGACCCGTGATGATGAAGATCCATGATGATGAAGACCCATGATGGCGCAGACGGATGATGGCACAAATCTGTGATGACGCAGACCCGTGATGATGCAGACCAGTGATGACTGAAGCTCCGTGATGGTACAGACCCATGATGATGTAGTCCCATGATGGTGCAGACCCGTGATGGCGCAGACCCGTGATGGCGCAGACCCGTGATGCAGGAATAGTCCTGATGCCCTTATTTGGCTAAAGAATTCCACCCCCTGTAGGAAGGCAGAAGCATCATAATCACTGTGCTGGTTATGACACTTTATGGACTATGTGATCATATTAAGGTAACTGGTAGTTAACAGTATTCACACTATTTCATTCAATAGGCTCAATTGTTTTAATTCATAACCTTATTATGAGTCATAAGAAATCCCCATGTATTTCTAGCCATAATTAAAGGACAGTGAGCTTATAATTTGCAATCCTAGAGAAGCTAAATAAGAAGGTGAATCCAAAGACAAACATATAGGC
>NC_022022.1:23858693-23910310 GCF_000317375.1 Microtus ochrogaster | reverse complement strand
AAAAAAAAAAAAAAAAAAGAAAGAAATCCCCATGTAGAAATAGCTTTTCCTTAGTAGATATCCAAAATGGAAACGTTGTGTCGTTTCTCAGATTTTTAAACTATGTTTAAAAAAAAAAGTCAACCACAGAAACCCTGTAGCACAAAGATATATCGCCCCTTACAGAGTACTCCTTAGGAAAGATGGATTCTGTCAGCATCCATCATGCACTTTCTAACATGCTCTAAACATGCTTTGTCCATTCAAGTTATATTTTCCACTTGGTCCGAATTAATCAGTTCTTTATCTGAAGTAGGGTTTGTTATAAGGCCAATGTGGTCACACCAAATCCACTGAATGACTTACTGAGGTCAAATGCCTTCAGGTTGCTTTAGACTCATGCATAACAGTGCAGGTAGACAGGATACAGGCACGCGCACATGCACACACACACACACACACACACATCTAAGCTCATGTATGGAACATTAAATAGGAAACCTCTGTTAATAATTTAATACTTCTGGGCAAAGCAACAAAATGTATCCTGCTAACATGGTTTCCTTGTCTAAACATATCTCATTTTCATTATAGTTCATAGTAAATTGAAGAACACTAGGTATCTGAGCCATAGGTGTCTGTCCTAGGCATAAAGTAGCAATGCTAAGTTGTGTTCTGGTAGGATTCTCTCTTAGCTTTTTAATTTATGTATTAGCAACATGTCACATATACCGCTGTCTGTGTGTGGCGAGGGTAGGAGGGACTCATAAGAGTCAGTTCTCTTTTTTAGGAATCTGGGGGATCAAACACAAATGATTGGGTTCATGCAGAAAGCATCTTTACCCACTGAGTCATTTTGCCTGCCCTAGCAGAGATCCCTAGGAGCCTGACTTACATGAACTAACAACCATGACTTTCTATTAGCATAATACTGTTTACCTTGTGTAGTGTTTTGAATGTGAAGTGTCACCCATGATCTCCTGTATTTAAACACCTGACTTTCAGCGGGTGCCACTGTTTTGGAAGATGGAGACTTGTTGGAGGAAGTAAGTGCTAGAGATAGGGCTTGAGAGTTGATAGCCCAGTCCTACTTTCTGCTTCCTTTTCCATAAAGATGAGAGATAAAAGGTCCCAGCTGCATGCTCCTGCCACCATGAAACTACCTACTGCCACGCAGTCTCTTCCATGATTGATTGTGTTCCCTCAAACTGTAAGCCAAGGCCATTCATCCCTCGAGTTGTTTCTTTTCACATGTTTGCCCACAGCACAAAGAAAAGCAAGTAAAATAACTAATTTCTTAGTATATATCTTTTATGTGCACATTCTAACTTTTAAATAAATTTCTGTTAGTGAATATTAATAGTACAAAATAATGGGTTTTGTGGGGACATTTTCATCCTAAATAAGCCGGTCTCCACTACCCAGATTCCAGGAATTTTCCTGGAAGGGCATTCTAACTCCCAATGTAAGCACATGACTTTCATGCCCACCCAACTCAAAGAACAACTCATTCTTCAAGGGCTGGAGCTTCTGGAAAACAGGACCACTGGGTGTTTATACACAACTTCTATGTTTTGTTCTCTTTATCTAGCTTTCTATTTAGGTCAATAGAGGAACAAGCTTGTTACTTAGTTTGATCATGAAACAGTTGGGAAACACACACACACACATACAAAGGATTAACCATCTTGTCCACAAATAATATGCAAATATTTTTGTCTCATCTCCATTACTCCACATTTCTTATTTGTATATGTTTCATTTATACTCCCTGCTCCTCTCTCTCTCTCTCTCTCTCTCTCTCTCTCTGTGTGTGTGTGTGTGTGTGTCTCACATGTTCTTTATCTTTCTAGGCTCAAAATAGTGGTGCTCTAAAGGGTCTTTATTTGGAATATACAATGGTTGACATTAACCTGGGAGGAAAACATCTTGAATATTGAATATTGAATATATGTCCTGTCTTTGAAAGGGTCTCTCTCTCTCTTTCTCTCACTCTCTTTCTCTCTCTCTCTCTCTCTCTCTCTCTCTCTCTCTCTCTCTCTCTCTCTCTCTACAATACATGTGTGTGCATGCATTGCCACAGCATGGGTGTGGAGCCCCTCAGGTATTGTTTTTCACCTTCCAGCTTGTTTGAGACAGAGTGTCTGCTGTTTCTCCACTGCACAAGACCTACAAACTTCTGGAAATTCCCCCGTCTTCTTCTCTACAACCATCCAGATATGCTGGATTTATGCATGCTCATCACCTCTAATTTAATCTCTGGAGTATCTAGAGCCCTCTTGTGGCTTCTTGGGGCTCTGCACACATGTGGCACATTCATACAGACTCATGCTCATACCCACAAATAAAAAAAAGAGCAAATGGCAGGCAGTTTTCACAAGTCAGTTCTTTGTTGTTGTTGTTGCCGTCATCAGGCCTTCTTCAGACACCAGCATTCTGGTATTTCAAGTTTCCAAGCCTTGCGTTTAACTCTCCTACACTTTAGAATGTTACAAAACAAAGCTGCATTTGGGAGAGATAGTCCAGGAGCTCTCAATGCTGTAAATTAATTTGCTCATTTCAGAGTGTAGCAAACCATCGCTCAGAGTCTGCCCTGGTCTTTGCTAAAGGAAGGGAAGAATAGGGGGGAAAAGAAGAAAGAAAGAAAAGCAGCAGATTGGGGACCCAGGACAAAGTGTCTCCTGAGTTTCAGTAAGTGGCCTTGTCACATGAAACTTATGTCTGCTGTTAAGTGGCTGAGCCAGCTGCAGCCCATGTGCCACACAGGCTGGGCCTCTTATTTCTCCTGTCCAGTTATTGTGCCTATAAATCCAGCGGGCCACCTGTGCAATGTGCTCATCAGAAGAGCCCCTGAGGAGGCATTAACATAGCAAGGCTCATAAAACACAAATCCTTAAATGTAAAAACTGACACTTTCATCCTCTCCAGGCTACGTCTATATAGATTTCTTTTTAATGAAAAAGGAAAGGGCTATTTTTTTCACGTCCAGCAAGATGCCGGTGTATGGGGTCACATAATTAATAATCCTACTTTTAAATGTCCTATTATTGTGAGGCTGCCCAATTTTATTCTCCCATGAAATTATATGTTGTTCCATAATTAGAACACTTACCCTTGTCGATAGCACTTTAGTCATGGAAATAACTCAGGATGAGCATTTGAAGACACCAGTTTCCAGCAGCAAGAATGGGATACATTGGAGAGGAACATATGTTTTCATCACCTTTAGAATGTCTTTACAATTCCATTTCCTGAAAAAATCTGCCATTTACTGGGAAAATAGCAGAAAACAAACCCTCTATCCTGCATGTCCACTCACAACAGTGTCAATTAAATATCTCATCATTCTTCGTAGCATTTTAAATGTTATTTAATGGCTATTTCAATTCAAGAGTCGAAAGTATTTATACGTGTTTCTCCTATGGTATTGTAAAGTTCTAAAAGTAGTTCTCAATAGACCTTAGGGAGAAGTGGAGGAGATTGGCTAAGGACCCTTCAGTATGCATAATTTGCTTTCCTGGCATTTCCTAACCCACCTATTTGCCAACCAACCCCCCCCATTTGGAAACCCCCTATTCCTGAACTACAAAAACGCTTATCTAGCTTATGTCCAAGACTGATCTCTTGAATCCCATCTTTGGGAGAGACAGCCTGTGTACACAAATATGAAAGCTTGCTTCAATTAATTGCTCACTTCAATTAATTTGGCCAAGATGATTTTGGTCAAAGTCTGTTGTACAAGGTCACTTGTGCACTAATACAATACCTTAATTAAGAGAAGAAATATATATATATATATAATATTCTTCTTAATTAAGAGAAGAAATATATATTATATATAAATATATATTATATTCTTCTTAATTAAGAGAAGAAAATATATATACATATATATATAAAACAAAATTGACCTTAAATTTGTATCAATAATCCAAGATCCTTACCAATGTAAATCTCTATCACATATCCCCCTTTAAATGTAAACAAAGATTTATAAACAATCATTTAGGGGATTTGGGAATAGTTCTTTTTCAACTGCTTCCTGCTTTCTGTTGGGTGAAGTATTTGGGGATTCATGGAGACTTTTGGTGGGGGGAAATCTTGGTCCATCAAACCACATTAGTCTAAAAGGATTCCACAGGTTCTCATCCTCTGTGGAAACAAAAGCAGAACCTCTTTTGCAAAGCAACAAATCCTTAGACCCAAATTTTGGAATCAAGATACCTTTATAATATGGAGGTTGGTTTAGCTTAGCAGTCCATACAATGAAATGTCTCTCTGTACTTAGCTCTTTCATAGTCAAAAAAAATTTAAAGAAAACACAATAGTATATATAATCCAGATTCTCTGTGTATATTTCATCTTTACGTGATTTATTTTTTTACTCTATTTTAATCTATGACCATCTGTACTCTGTCTCTTTAAAGACTTTCTTTTATTTATTTACTTTTATAAGCCATTTACTTCCTTTTATAATTCTCTCTTTATACTCTTTCTACTCTCTCCCAAGCATACATACATTTTTTAAACATACCATGTCTCATTTAGAGTTCTTTTATGTCTGAATCTGTCCTATTGTGTATTTGTAATCCTTTTCTGTTCTAGAGAGCTTTTAAAATGGTAAGCAGTTTTGTTGCAGTGGCTCTGGGTTCCGGCTCCACCTTTTCCTGATTTTCAAAATGGCGGAGTTACCATTACCACCAGCTCTGGGACCACCAAGTAGGAGCCGTGCTCACCACTAACTCTGAGAAGGGGCATGCAGCACATAAACCCTTTTTATCTGAGTAATAGCTAAATCTGCTATGCAGCACACTGCATGGCCTGGAAATATCTCTGTGTATAGCATTAGGAATCCACCATGCCCTTTTGCTTGTGTATGACTAGTAGACCTGATTTTGCTGCCTGCCCATAAACCTCAATAACAATAAAGAACATTTAAGAAACAGGCAGAAGACATGATATGACAGTTTATTGGGTTTTTTTTAATTTGCTTTTAAGAACAGGATTTACCTATGCAGTTTTAGCTGGCCTAGAACTCCCCAAGAAGACCTGACAAGCAGTAGAGATCTGCCTGCCCCATCTTCCAAGTTCTAGGATAACAGGTGCATTCCACCACACCCAGTTTCCACTCAGACATTTCTTAAAGGAAGGTCCACCAATAGCTGAAAGACACAGGAAGAATGCTCAGCATCAGAAAACATCAGCGAAATGCAAATGAAAACCACAGGAAGATATCATCTCGCATTTGCTAGAATGGCTGTTAACAAAAATATAAACTTTGAAAAGTTCTGGCAGACTTTGAGAAACTATAACAATTATATATAGCTTGGGAGAATGTAAACTGTCAAAAACCAGGCAGAGAAATAGCATGGAAGTGCCAGAAATAATAAATAAAAAGTAAATAAATATAAAGCCATAACATGACCCATTGCTAGATGTGTATCTAAAGAAAATGAAACCGATTTCTGAAAAAGGCATCTATATTACCATGTTTGTTTCTGCCTTAGTTCATAGTCAAGATAGCAGCACATGTTAGCATGCTGCAGTAATAGAACAAAAAACCAGCTAAAAGAAATTATTATGGCTCAGTCTCAGAGATTTCTGCCCATAGTCCCTGGCCCCATTAATTCTAGGCCAGGGAGAGGCAGAGCATTATGGACATGTGAGAACATGGCTGAAGAGGGCTATGAATATGGCAGACAGGAGAGAATGACACAGGAAGGAAGCACATGCCAGCACGCACCTGCCACCAGCAAGCTTCTCCATGCAGCAATGACCCACTTCCTAATGTTTTCAGAATGTCCCAGAAGGACCAGTAGCCTAAGTAGTCAGCGCATGAGTTCTGATGGGTATGTGCTATTTCAAGTTCAAACAAGAAACAATCCATGTCCACCCATAGATAAGTGGATAAAAATCCTGAAAAAGAGAGATGGCAGAGGGGTGGGGGTGGAATATGTGTCTGTCTGTCTGTCTATCTGAGTGTATGTGTTATAGAATATTATTCTATTCCATTCCATAATAGAATATTATTTCACCTTGAAAGGGGAGGAAAACTGATTACTTGGACAAGAAGAATAAACCTGAGGGACATTAATACTAAGTAAAATAGTCTGGAGGATAATAGACTGAAAACTCACACTCAGATATAGAACCTGAGAACGTTGAACTGAGAGCAACAGGAGGGAAGTAGTGGCTGCCAGGAATTTAAAGGGGAAATACAGACAGATTTTGTTTAAAGGGTTCAAAGTTTCAATTTAGCAGAATAAAGGGCTCAAGAAATGTATTATTCAATAACAGCTAACAAACTGCATTGTAAGCTTGAATTTTATTGCAAATAGATCTTAAAAATTCTTAACACACACACACATACAATAACTATATGAGGTGGCCACCATGTCAATGAACTGGAACAAGGTCCTCATTTCACAATATTTACATAAATCAAAGCACTATCACACATGGCTTAAATGTGTCTAGTTTTTATTTACAAATTATATTTTGATAAAGTGAGAGAAGCTTCTGTAAAGCAAAGGACACTGTCACTAAGACAAAAAGGCAACCCACTTACTGGGAGATCTTCACCAATCCCTCAACTGACAAAGGTCTGATCTCCAAAATATATAAAGAACTCAAGAAACTAGACCATAAAAGGCTAATCAACCCAATTATAAAATGGGGCACTGAGCTGAACAGAGAATTCTCAACAGAAGAACTTCAAATGGCCAAAACACACTTAAGGTCATGCTCAACTTCCTTAGCGATCAGGGAAATGCAAATCAAGACAACTTTAAGATACCATCTTACACCTGTCAGAATGGCTAAAATGAAAAACACCAATGATAGCCTTTGATGGAGAGGGTGTGGAGAAAGGGGTACACTCATCCATTGCTGGTGGGAATGCAAACTTGTGCAACCACTCTGGAAAGCAGTGTGGCGGTTCCTCAGAAAATTCGGGATCAACCTACCCCTGGACCCAGCAACACCACTCTTGGGAATATACCCAAGAGAGGCCCTATCATACAACAAAAGTATATGCTCTACGATGTTCATAGCAGCATTGTTTGTAATAGCGAGAACCTGGAAACAACCTAGATGCCCTTCAATGGAAGAATGGATGAAGAAAGTATGGAATATATACATATTAGAGTATTACTCAGCAGTAAAAAACAAGGACTTCTTGAAGTTTGCATACAAATGGATGGAAATAGAAAACACTATCCTGAGTGAGGTAAGCCAGACCCAAAAAGAGGAACATGGGATGTACTCAGTCATATTTGGTTTCTAGTCATAAATAAAGGACAGTGAGCTTATAATTCGCGTTCCTAGAGAAGCTAAATAAGAAGGTGAATCCAAAGACAAACATATAGGCATCCTCCTGAATATTAACCTTCATCAGGCGATGAAAGGAGACAGAGACAGAGACCCAAATTGGAGCACCGGACAGAAATCTCAAGGTCCAAATCAGGAGCAGAAGGAGAGGGAGCACGAGCAAGGAACTCAGGACCGCGAGGGGTACACCCACACACTGAGACAATGGGGATGTTCTATCAGGAATTCACCAAGTCCAGCTGGCCTGGGTCTGAAAAAGCATGGGATAAAACCGGACTTACATAGCGGACAATGAGGACTACTGAGAACTCAAGAACAATGGCAATGGGTTTTTGATCCTACTGCACATACTGGCTTTGGGGGAGCCTAGGCAGTTTGGATGCTCACCTTACTAAACCTGGATGGAGGTGGGCAGTCCTTGGACTTCCCACAGGTCAGGGAACCCTGATGGCTTTTCAAGCTGATGAGGGAGAGGGATTTCATTGGGGGAGGGGGAGGGAATGGGAGGCGGTGGCGGGGAGGAGGCAGAAATCCTTAATAAATAAATAAATTAAAAAAAATAGCCAGGTGGTGGTGGCGCACGCCTGTAATCCCAGCACTTGGGAGGCAGAGACAGGCAGATCTCTGTGAGTTCGAGGCCAGCCTGGTCTACCAAGGGAGTTCCAGGACAGGCTCCAAAAGCTACAGAGAAACTCTGTCTCGAAAAACCAAAAATAAAATAAAATAAAATAAAATAAAATATTCCTTAAAAGCAAAAAAAAGTATTTTCATCAACCGAAGCATTTTGTATTTTGAGATATAGAAATAATGTCAGTATGTGAGATAGGTAACATAACAGAAACTGTGATTTAAATTTCATTATCTGCCAAGGAAAGGATCAAAAATTTTCACATTTCCAATATTCCTTCTTTGAAATATTTAAAACCAAAAAAGAGTGTGGAAAAATGCTATATTTGGGAACCTGGGACTCTCAAATGGCACCTGCACAGACAGCAAATGGTGATTAGCTTCCCAAATCAACATTCTGTGTCCCTGGTTAAGTTGCTTTGTTTTACAGCACCCCCGTGTCCTCTTGCCCCAGCTGCTGTGAGTTCCCACTTACCTGTTTGGAGCCACCAAGTTCTTCCCTGATGTCACAACAGTGGAAAGTGCTGGGGATGGTAGTGCTCTCAAGGCAGTGAGGTGGGCACCATTGCAGAAACCAAAGTCACAATGTGGTGGCCTCCCCATCGTTCCTGGCCTGGTTCCTTGGGTCTGACAGGAATGATAACTATGGCCTTCACATCCTGGTGCTCTTCACCTTCAGGAAGTTACATGGCAAATGCCTGGGTCTTCACCAGCCCTCAGTTCCTGCAACTTGAGTTACCTTGACAGGGTACCTTGTCAGGAATGACAAGGAAAAAAAATGGTCAGATGTGGAGCCAAAAGAACAAGGTTCAAGCCCAAATTCTGCCACTTAGACTTGAATGGACTTGAACACATTAGCAAATTTCCTAATCTCTGACTGCCCTGCAGAAACTAACACAGGGCTTTTACCATCCACTGCCAGTATAGCAGCCCTTGGAGCGTCCTGAAGCGTGGTGGTCTGCAATGCACCAGACTCAGCATGCCCTAGGTGGTTGCTGAAGTAGTGGGCCTTGCCCTAGATTCAACTGCTGACCTGAAGCTACATTTTGAGAAAGACTGATCTAAAATACCCCACAAATAGATGGGAATAAAGTACTTGGCCTCACATGGCTATTAAAGGATTAGGATGTGCGACCTTGTTGGTGGAAGTGTGTCACTGGAGATGGGCTTTGAGGTTTTTAGAAGCCCAAGCAGGCCCTATGACTCTCTATTCCTGCTGCCTGCAAATCCAGGTATAGAATTCTCAGCCACTTCTCCAGCACCATGTCTGACTGTGTGCCACCAAGATTCCCACTATGATGATAATGGACTAAACCTCTGACCTGTAAGCAAGTTGCAATTAAACACTTTTCTTTGTAAGCCTTGCTGCAGTCATGGTGTCTATTCACAGCAATAGAACAGACTAAGAGACACAGTTACGCTCCACTGCATCCTAGTTTGCTTTCTGTTGTTGTTATGAGAACACAGTTACCAAGGCGATATAGAGAGGAGAAGGCTGATTTGACCTATGCAGCCTCCTCAGGGTCCATCACTGAGGGAAGCCAGGACGGGAAATGAAGCCGAGACCATGGAGAAGAGCTGCATATTGGCTTGCCTTCCGTCGCATTCTCAGCCTGGTTTCTAATACAATGGAGGACCGTGGTCCAATGTTGGCATTGCCCACAGTGGAGTAAGTACCCTCTTACCTCAATCATTAACCACGAAAATGCTCAACAGGCTTGCCTATTTATAGGCCAATCTGAAGGGAGCATTTTCTCAACTGAGCTTTCCCCTTCCCAGACAATCCTCCCGTATGTCAACAGGCACATCAGGTAACACGGCAGTGCCATTTTCTCCACGTGTCACGCAAAGCAACTCTTGGTTGTCTTGTTGATTAGATTCTGGCCAGATCAGTTACACAAAAAAGTCTATGTGTTGACTTATCGCCCGTGTCTTTTTAATGGCACTGAGAGTCAAGTTTGTACCCAAGATCAATTCCTTTGATTTCCTCCACCCCCCCTTTTCACCACAAACCATTATTTTCTAAATTGAAAACTGTTAAGTCAATTTAAAACAAATCAATGCTACCGTTTTCATTCATTGAGAGTGAGTCATGTTTGTATTCCTGTTACTAATCAGTTTATCAACTCACGGCACATTTGACTCAACAATACACTCCAAAGTTCATTTTCTTAATAATGATCTGGATTATTAAAAATTTTTCCATTAGGGTATTCCTATATAGTAAAAATAGGACAGATAGTATGGAGACCCAGGCAGCATTCTTTCTGAAACCACCTAGCATGCCTGAAATACCACGTATACCTTGATTGCAATATGGATGCATCGAAGTTCCCTAAAATACGTGTGTCTTACATTTACTAAGACCTTTCTTAGTAAACTCTTCAATAGCGCTCTCAAAGGTTTTCCAAGGACTGGAAAGATGGCTCAACAGGTTAAAGCATTTGCTGTCTGAGCCCTGGAGCCCACATAAGAATGAAAGGAGAGGGCTAACTTCACAAAGTTGTCCTCCAATGTCCAGAAATGCTCTGTTTCATAGACCACCTTGATGATGATGATGATGTCAATAATAATAATTTTTCACAGCTTCCCAGTTAGGGATATAGAACAGCATTCATCTACTTTTGTTTGATGCTCTACTGACACTTATCACCGACAAAGTACAGGTCGTTAAATGGACTTAGAGCCAGTTCTTCCAAAGATGAAAGGGGAACAGCTATAAATCAGGGAGGATTCAGTGCTCATTTCCAAAACCCACACAGCATTCCCTTCTAGGTGATATGATTAAAGGTTTGCTGGGTAGGGGTGTCTGGGAACATGTAGTATTTAATAATTATTACGCCTTTAAATTATTGACAGAGAGCAAATTAAATCCCCAAATCTAACAAGTATAAAATACTTTATACTGTATATAATTAATATGCATATAATTATATATAATATAAATTTTATGATACATATTAGTTATATATAAAATCACTCATATATATTTTTGAGGCATATATATGTTGAGATAGATTCTCCCTACATAGGGCAGGCTGACCTCATAGACACACAATCCTTCTGCCTCAACTACCTGAGTTCTGGCATTTCAGATGTATGCCACCATCTTTGACCAAACGTTTACTTTTTATAGCAAATGCATAAGTTTTTGTTTTATTTTGTTTTGTTTGTTTTTGTGTCATTGAGGACAGAGCCTGGAGCTTTGTGCATACTAGTCAATGCAAATACAAAAATAATTTAGAATTCCATAAAAGGGGATGGTTTATGATTCCAGCTGTATATGTTATTAACATTCCACTGCACTTATCACCAACAGGGGTCACATAAACAACTTTTAACCCTGACAAAGTCTCAAATAAACTAGATGATAATGAAAAGCAGCGTAACGTGATGTGTCAAGAAAAATACTTCTCAGGAACTAGATAAGTTTGCTCAGGATGCTGAGGAAAAGCTTGAAGAGAGAGGAGCAGACACTTTGTGCAATAAGGAGGCCCATGCTTTCCAAAGCTCTAGGTAAGGAAAGACAAGAAGTCAACATACTGTTCTTCTCTTTCTCAGATTCTGAAAAAGAAACAGCTGCGACTAAGTTCAGTCTCCTTTACAAATGGACACTGGAAGTATTCCTTTCTAGATTTAAGAACAAATGGTAAAGAGTCTAGAGAAGACTCAGTACTCACTTACTGCCCTTAATTCAGTTCCCACACTCACACAGGCTAGTGCCCAACCACCTGTAACTCCAGTTTTAAGTTCTTGGTGTCCATAGATACCTACCTGCACGTACATGGTACCCATACAAACAAGCAGACACCCGCTACATGCCCACGTACATACACATACACACATGCACACAGGTGGAGGAAGGGAGAGACAATCAAAAAATAAAGAATTTTGAAGGAGAATGTTAAAGGGTGGGCATCATGTCGAAGGAAGGCGTGTGGCAGTGAGATATGGCACAATGTCTTCTTGGAGTTTGCCTGGCATCCATGCTGCATTGCTATGCTGTGCATTTTATTCACATGCTGAGAAAAGTGTAAGACAATACCAGCCATCTTCATACTCTACAGTGCACAAACAGTGTAGAGGCCCATTCTCCCTCCCCAAAGATGAAGTCATTCTCAACTGTAATTGTCAGGCTTTACCTGATTCCTTTTCAAAGTATGGAAACAATCTAAGTATACAGACATTCCAAATCCCATGAAAAAAAAAGTGGGAACCCAACCTTTATATCACATTATTGCACTTCAGTCTCACAAATTTTTAAAGCTATTGATTAGTTATTTTGCATATATTTTCATTAATTGCCTTCAGTAGCCCTCACACGGAAGGGTGTTAGCACTGAAGGGAAAAGTGAACTTACACATGTAAAGCACGTGAAAGATACTATTACATTCATGTAAAATTGTTTATACATAAATGAATTTCCAAAACAGAGGGTCAGAAAGCTATCTGAATTTATTGTCTTAATGAATTAACAAATAAATGTCGATAATTGGGTACCAGGCACTAAATATGTGCAGATAGGAAATGTGTAGCCAAGCCGGTGACCCTCATTAAGAGAACAGGATTCGAGAGAAAATAACAACGCAGCATTTAAAATGCTACATACAAAGCTTTTAAACTTTAGCAGACACAATAGGTAGATGGCATTCCTGTGTCAGATTTGCTTGGGTCTAGAAATTTCTTCCTAAATCATCCTCTTGTGAATCCATCTTCATTTACACCGCCACCCTGCACACTCTACCTGTTCCTTGGGCAAGGTGCTTTTCTTGGCTGAAGCTTGGCCTTTATCCGACTTCAAAAGTGTCCATGCCAGGGAGAGTCATGTCCACTTGTCAGTGAGCAGAGTTAGGTCCACTCTTCTGGACACATCAAGGCGAGCAGAGACATGATAAGCAGGCCACAAAGTGAGAGAGACCTTGATTGAAGAACACAAAAGCATTAGCAGAAATGTCTGAGGCTGTTCCTTGAATCTTAACGGCATGCACCCTGAGTGCCCAGAGGCAGGGCTCAGCTGCACCTTGCTGCTGATGAATACAAAAGGTATAAAATTAATTTCTGCTTCAGAGAAAGAAGCCAGCACTAAGACATCAGTGTCTGTAACAGGTGTGTAACAGCACACCGGACCTTACAGTGGCATTCTTAAAACAAGTGTCCAGGCAGGACTTTAAGATGGTTGGAGGTGCCAGCTCCCTGGTACACACCTCTGCTGTCTCTCAAGAGCAGGGTGTGTGAAGTTTTGCTCCTCTTCCAGAGAGAAAGCCATCAATTTAGAACGCTGATAGTGTGTTTTTAGCAGTGGATCAGAGCAAGGGGAATCGCTGGTTCCCAGGTTGGTTATGTCCTTTGGTGCTCTCAGTTGTCTGTGGGAAACAAAACAAAACAAAAACAAAATCCCGACATCACAGAGGAAGTGCCCCCTGTGCCAGTGGTGCCGAATCCTGAGTTGGGACCATTTGCTAACATTGCTGTCTCCCCATACTTTAAATCTTTCTGTCCAAGAGATCCTTGGATTAGTTTCTGCAATACTCCCTGCTCCTCCTGGGATGGACAAAGTTGTGATTTCTAATATGTTGCATGCGTGCAGCAGGGTTCTTGCAATCCCAGCAGGGTTTCCAAACCGATGTTTAAATGTTGGTGAAGGGTGATGCACTTTAGAAATTCTGCATCTCTCAGCTTCCTTCAGTTCCCCGGAGACCAGAGGTGCCCCAGACTCCTCTCTTGGCCCCTGTCTCTGCCTTGAATGCTGTTTACCTGAGGAGGCAGGAAAGCAGGTTGTTTGTGAGTCCCTTTTCTCATGCTATAACCATCACAAAATTTCCGGGTCACCAATCTATGTTTTGGTTTGATCATTGTGGAATGCCTCCACCCTGAGGTATAAGGAAATAAAATAGCGATCCTCAACACACAAACCCTGACTCTAAACATTGCCTGCCCTTCGTGACCCTGGACGCTGCAGACACACACGTGCACACCCTGCATGGAATCCTTTCCTCTGGCCTCACCTGCTGCTTCCATCATTGCCAGGCCTCAGCTCCCAGCAGGCAGTAAATCTGTCAATGGGGCCTAGCACCAAGCAGCACCAGGTTTCTATCTAGCCTTTTAAGACACCCCCTCCCAATGGCTTCTTCCATTTAGATTGACATAAATGCTACACTCAGAGAAAGACTGATACCCAAATCTTTATTTAAATTGCTTTCCTCGCTGAAACAATTTTATCAATCAAAACAGATAAGAACAAGTTTCAAAGCATCATCTAAAGGGATCCATCCCTGAAAAATCAAGGCCACTCACTTTGTTTTGGTCTGCCTGGACAGAGTGCCTGGTGCCTACAGAAGTAGAGATAAGTGTGGGCTACACAGAGAAAGGTCACTGTCAGTTGGGGTTGCAGCCAGCCCTTCCGAGACCCCATCATCTACTTCAAGAAAAGCCTGCATTCATCCACTCTCGGCATGGAATGCTGGGTTCGGCTCCCCCTCTCCTCTTAGTTCCAGCTCAGGACCATTATAAATGATGTATTAAAACAGAAAGAGGGGCCACAGAGCAATCTGAGGGGGGAGGCAGCTAGATGCTGATCCTCAGTACTGACATCTGAGCTGAGTTCATTGTCTGTTAGAGGTAAACCTCGTATTCTAAGTATTTAATTGTGTTTTTTTCTTTACAGACAGGCACACTGAAAAAAATGACTATAGGCTAAGGTAGAAAGAAGAAAACCTTGGGCCTGAATCTGGCTTCCAACTGGAGCGAACACTTAATAAAATTTCCTGAGCAGGAAATGTGTTGCTTGTGTTTCCCTACCAATTATGAAACATTCAAATTAAGAATAGTTTCAGTTACTTCTCAATAGCCAACTTACCTTTGTTATTATTTTTAAGCTCTTAACAACTATTAGGGGTTTCACTTTCTAGCTGATGATTTTCTTTCTAAACCAAGTTCAAACAATGTGGTGGGCAGAATTTAAAGGTAGCTATAAGATTTCTGAAATATACATAGAATAAAACAAAGACTTGGTTCTTTGAAAAAACAAATAAAACTTATAAATCCTTAGCAGAGTAGCCAAAAGGAAAAGAAACCTTAAATTAATAAACCTAGAGATGAAAAAGGGAGAGGTTATCACAGATTCCAATGAATTCTGGAGGTTTGTTGACATCTTTGAAATTTACAAAAGGAGGCTATAGAAATGAATAAATTCCTAGACACAATGGATCTCCTGAAATTAAACCAGGGATATGTAAACAATTTTAAAAAAATTTACAGTAACCAAGATTGAAGCAGTAATAAAAAGTCCCTAACAAAGAAAAGCCTGGAATTGGATAGATTCTCTATGTGAGTACATTACATAGATGGGGCTGGGCACCAGACTTACTCTAAAAGCCAATGTCATCCTGACATTACATAAGAGCACAGCAAAGAAAGAAAACCACAGACCAATTTCTCTAGCAATAGATGCAAAAATTACAATAACATTCCAGCAAAGAATATTCTGGAACACACGTAGATTATCATGCAACATTACCAAGTTGGTTTCATTTAGGGGTGCAACATATGCAAATCAGTAAGTGTAATATGGAATACAGTAGCATTATAAGGACAGAAATCCTATTATCTCAATTGACACAGAAAAGACCTCTGACAATGTCGTTATCCTTCAAGATAAAAATACCTGAAGAATCTAAGAACAGAAGGAAAATTCAACATCCCAAGGTCTTAGTTTGATTTTTATTGCTGGCATAGAAATCTGACCAAGTCTAACTTTAGTGGGAAAGGGTTTATTTGTCTTACATATCCCAGGTCATAGTCCATTACTTAAGGAAGTCAGGACAGGAACCTGAAGACAGGAACTGAAGCAGAAACATAGAGAAAAACTGCCTGCTCAGTTTGCTTCTTATATCCCCCAGGACCACCTGCCCAGGAGTGGTAACACCCACAATAGACTGAGCTCTCACAAATTAAACATTCATCAAGAAAATGTCCCCACCCCAGATTTGCCTACAGGCCAATCTGATGGAGGCAATTTCTCAATCAAGGTTTCTACTTCCCAGATGACACAAGTTTATGTCAATTTGACAAAAAATAAAACTGAAAACTACAGCACATCTATGTATATGATTAACCTACACACCAATAGCGAACACTATACCAAGCAGCAAAAGGCTGAGAGCTTTTCCTCTAAAATCTAGAAGAAGGCAAGACCGCACCCACTCTTGTTCAGTAGAGTGATGGAAGTCTTCTACCAGTAAGACAAGAGAAGTAAGTAAAAGGGATGCAAACAGGAAAAAAAAAAGGTAGAATTATTCCTACTTGCAGATGACACGATCCTCTACTTAAAAAATACTAAAGACTTCACCAGAAAACTCTGGATTTCATAAACACATCCAGTAAAGTATCAGGATACATATACAAAATTAATATACAAAAATAGCTTTTAATATGCCAATAATCAACTTTTTGAGGAAGAAATCAAAGTATCTAAAACATATTCATAATAGCTTTACAAAAGTAAGTTGTTGACTCTCACTAAAAAGAAATAAAGAAATAAACTAACCAAGAGGTGAATGATCTCTGCAATGGGAACCTTAAGACTCTGAGTAAAGAACATGGAGAAGCACCACCATGTGGGAAGACATCCCACACTGTGGATTGACATAGTTAGTATTTAAGGCTTTATTAGCAAAAGCAAACTACACATGCAACTCAATCCCTATCAATAACTTTCTTCAGGGAACTAGAAAAGCAACCCTAAAATTAATGTGGAAGTCTAACGATGATGCTTAATAGCTAAGGCAGTCTTTAGAAGAAAGAGCTCTACTGGGGTTATTGCAATACAGGGTCTCCAATTATACTGCAAGAGTGTTTTAAAATTAGACATGTAAGCCAGTGAAATAGAAAAGAAGATCCAGAAGTCAGCCAATGGAGCTATAGTCACCCAACTGATGACGAAAACAGATAGACAATTCTAAAAAGAAGAAGTGGAAATAGCCAAAAAAAAAAAAAAAAACTTGAAAAAGTGCCCAACATTTTCAGTAATCCAGTAGTTGCAAATGAAAACTGCTTTGATGGTCTGTCTTAACCCTGGTCAAAACAGATACCATCAAAATATCAAAAGTGACCAATTCCAACCGGGATGTTATGATGATGAACTCATTGTTCTTAGGAATGAAGACTAATGAAGCCACTGGAAATCCTTACGGTGGTGTCTCAAAAAACTAAGCACAGAACAACACTACACAGCTACACCACTGTATATGCCACATGTCAGAGTTATCTTCAGCTGTCAACTTGACACAAACCTAGAGTCACCTGGGAAAAGGGAACCTCGATTAAAGAATTCCCTCCATTATGTTCCCTCTGAATATGTCTGGTGATTTTTTTTATTGTTAATTGATGCAGGAAGGACAAGCAACTAAGAAGGGGGTGGGGGCTGGACTATATAAGAAATATAGTTGGCCATAAACCTGAAAGGCAGCCAGGAAGCAGGGCACCTATATTACTTCTGCTTCACGCTTTTGCCTTGAGCTCCTGTCTTGAATTCTCTCAGTAATGGAACCTGTCAGTCAAATAAACCCTTTCCCCACCAGGTTGCTTTTGATCATGGTGTTTATCTCAGTAACAACAACAATAACAAATTCAGAACAGGACATTCAAAGAACTCTAAGTCAATATACAGAGTAGAGGTACACACATTTATCTCCCTAACAGGCTCGATCATATGTGAAAGGCTTTGTCTCCAGCTGACAGAACAATCACTGAAAAGGGATTGGGTCACAAGGACCCTGACCTCTGCTGTGGATTCAACCACTGATAGATTCCCAACGTGCTGGCTTTGTTGGGAAGTGATGTGGTCCCCTTGGAGGAAGTGGGTCACTCAGTTGTAGGAGGCCACAACTTATCCCAGGTCCTTTTCCATTTTTCTCTTTTCCTGGCAGCTGCCACGAGGTGAGGTTCACCTAATGCTTGACCTCACTGTGGTCCATAGCCATGAGGCCAAATGACCATTGAATATAACCTCTGAAATCCTTCCTTTTTTATTGTATGAGGTATTTTGTCATAGCAATGAGCAATGTCACTCATTCACTCACCTTGGCAGTCAGCTACTCCAAAAGATCATGACTGAACTTATACTCTAGCAGGAGAAATAAATTCAAACTAAAAAAGCCAACATAGAACAGTTAAGAACAGGTTTGACTCTTTGAAACACTGAAAAGAGAGCCCAATAGTAAAACAGGCATAAAACTTAACCAACAAACAATATATATGTAACAGAAAGTTTTTATGGAAAGGGGGATTGAACAGCAGCATGTTCCCCTCCTCAACTTTATATGCTGCCCTTCCTAATTTGATGTCTTCAAGACATCTTACACCAGTTTCTGCTAGTAAATACTCATCCGCACCCTTCAGGAAGACCATATCTGGCCCTACTGATCTAAAAACAGAAAATAGATTAGAAGAAAAAGAAAATGAAATTTTGCAAGGAATTTGCTTATGAGGTTGTTCCCTCGATACACTAGGAAACTTGTTCTGTATCAAGTAGAAGACTCATAGTACCACTTGGGGTTCTCAAGAGCATCTATCCAAGTGCCTCCTTCCTGATCTTTTTACTTCAATGTAGGAAATTAGTATAGCTATGGAGTCAGTTTCTTCTACAGTTCAGCTGGTCTTCTAACAAATTTCCAGGCCTAACTTTCAGCCCAGTTGACAGTCTATAGTTTCTTTCGGTGCTCATCCCTAAGCTTTCTCAGTTTTTTCACAGTGCATTCTAAATCGGTAGCTGATACCAGTCTATTGCTTTTATCCCTTGGAAGCTGCGATGCTATGTAACAAAAGTGCCATTATTATGGGACTAGTGGTTTGTGGAACAGACATGTTATCTTGTTTTATCCATGTTATTCCTATTCCGATGCTTCGGACTGTACATCTAGAGTAGTTTGTTTGTTTAACTTATTTCTGTCTGTCTCCTTTCTTTTCAAATTTTACAATGTTCAAATTTTACAGAGGGTAAAGTCTTCATTGATTGAGATGCTAATTTTCCATCGAGAAGCTCCAGAACAATGTAGCTGGCCCTAAGCAAACAGGAGGATCCTGTTTGCCAAAGAAAGTACTATGGACAGAGCTCCTTCAGCAAAGCTCTCAGGGGCTATCGGTGCAGAATAATGGTAGCGAGTGTATAAATCATAGCTCCTGGCCGTGTAGATGAGTCTAATCATGGGTCCCCTACTTGCTGGGGAGGTGGGGGTTGCTTCCTGGCAGAAATGCGAGGCTCTCCACTCAGTCCTCAGTCTGCAAACGTGGGGTTGAGGCTGATGTGCAGGACTCACAGCCTGATGAGCAGATTCAGTTGGCCGACTATTTTCAAATGCCATCCATGAAAATAAATTTAATTAAAAAAAAAAAGAAACTAGACTTAAATTGGCAACTATTTGACTTATCTCAAAGCAGAAAAGAGTTGTCTAGATATAGAGCAAATAGAGTATACGTGATCAGAAAATGTTACCTATATGAAACGTGAAACCTGCAGGATGCGAAACTTCAGAACGCTGTGCCCCATTTCAAACATTAAAGCTGAGAATGCTGTGGTGACCAACATGCAGTCAACACTTACTCTATAAAAAAAAAAAACACTCAAAATCATGAAAAGGACATGAAAACTTAGAAGTAAATTCTAATAGGCTGTTCACAGAGAAAAGCGTAGAATGGTTAATAGATTAGAAAGTAAACTATCAAAGTCAACACAAAATAGATATACTGATTAAGACAAAGAACAATGCACTGTCCAGCTTGACCCTTTGTAAGGAACAATAGTCCTGGAAGAGTGTATCAGGAAAACTCTCTCCATGTCCACAGTGGGAAACATAAACTGCTACAGAGGCTCCAGAAAACTCTGAGTGTGCTGCTTCACCTAAAGGAAATAGACATCAGAAGGAGGATTTATATTGGAAAACAATTATCATAGGTTACACATAAAAGCAGATATTAACAGCAGCCCTAACTCTGAATACAAAAAAAAATAGTCGTTTAAATACAATGTCTAAGATGTTTCAATAACAAAACAAATAAATAAAATAAATGTTTAAATAATGTTTCAGGAGCATACAATGTCATGGTTAGTGTTACAGTGCAAAATGAGATGGAAAAGTATCCAATGTTTAATATGTATCAACTTCCAAAAACATGTAATCACATTAAAACAAAAAGGAAACAAAGCAATAAAATAAAAACATCTGTTATATTTAGGTAGTACAATCTTAAAAATTTCACTGTCTTTTAGAATGATTTGGGTATTTTCTAGATTTTATAAAACAAATGCCCAAATAATGCTTTCTAAAGTATTGTTTGTGCTTGACTGTACTTTGTTAACAGCTTGGCAATCTCTGTCTAATAAAAACACTCAAATTCTTGTTTTACATCTCAGAGTTCAACTCTAACGCAGCTATTGCAAGTTGAACTATCAGAGATTGACTATGAATCTTCTTGACCCCAAGAATTACCTAGGCTAGGGAATAGATATATATGAGCATCTGCTCTTCAAATACATGGTGCTAAATACCACACCAGATAGTCAAGTACAAGGACAGTTGAAAGCCTGTGAATTCAGCCTCAAGGCAGATGACTGGAAAACCTCCCAAAGGGAAAGAAGACTATGGTTCGATTCATTCTTCCATTCTTCCTGATCACAATGTATTTGTGACCCAGGAAGCACAGTAAATGATGAAGGGTTAAAAACAGCTAGGAAAAGTGTTGTTTCCTTTGCTCCCTATTCTAGGAACTCTGAAAATCTACTAGACCTAGCTCTGTTCCAGCTTTCCAGACATAATCTCCCTTCTTGGCAGCTGTGAGGAATATGAGAGATGAGACACATGCTTCCCTGTTCTAGTACCTACTTAGCCTTGCTCTTCAGACTGCAATTTCCAGAGACCATAGAACAGGCGATAGCTTGAGCACACGTGAGCTTCATTTAAGAAGCCCCGCATTTTCAGCACGCTGTGTTCCCAGATGATACCAATTTCTGTGATATGGCTTTTCCCAAATCAAAACTTGCAGATGCCTCTGCAGTATAGGTAGCCAT
The DNA here is from genome assembly GCF_000317375.1 of Microtus ochrogaster. Taxonomy (NCBI): domain Eukaryota; kingdom Metazoa; phylum Chordata; class Mammalia; order Rodentia; family Cricetidae; genus Microtus; species Microtus ochrogaster. Next base: position 23,889,312 of record NC_022022.1, on the reverse strand, counting down.
CTATTCAGAGGCCTCTTGCCTGTGACATAAGTTTGCCCTTCAGACATATCACAGTCATTTAACCACAACACACAATCACTTTGTGTGGACACCTTCACCAAACTGGTTTTATTTACCAAGTCTGGAAGCTAAGCTAGTTCCTCATGGTCTTTGCTTCAGAGCTATCTGCCACTTAATGGCAAGACAGTTAAGTACACAAGTTAATTTTCTTTCTAGTGTCATAAGGACTAAAGTGCTCAAGTAGTTTATAACATGTTCTCCTAAATCAGTATTTACCAGTGAGATGCCCAGGCTGTCCTTGGTTGATACTGCAGGTATAGATGCCTGTGCACATGGTAATGATTCAATTGGATTTAGGCAGAGAACTGTTTGCTGGCAGAGTTTTGGTCTTTCTGTCATCTCCCTGCAGTGGACAGAGGGAGACTTCTAACTTCCATTATGGCATTGCATTCCTATCTTTTCTGAAAGCAGAATGCCATGCATTGCTTCAGTGAGTGGGCTCAGCTCAAGGAATGTAACTGAAAGGGAAAAACAGAACAAGACATTATTACTTGTATTAAAGTTCTTCCTGCAGTAAATAGCCCAGGAATGTCTGTCCACCATCAGATCCACCAATCAGATCCAGGCTCACATGGATATTTCCAGCATCCTCAAATAACCAGATCCACCAATGACCCAGCACTGACTTCACATACGACCAATGGCTGATCTGCAACTACATAGTTCTTTCCTGGAGTTGATCAATTGACATCTTTTACACTAATGAGAGTTTTTTTGCTTGTATGTGTTTGTTACAAAAAGACTTAAAATGCCAAGCATTAAAGTATTTTCTACCAAAGTAGTTTTACGCATATTTTTTTTTTTGCTTCCACTAAGATTACCCAACTAAGAAGAATAAAAGAAAGAAGGAGCCGGGTGGTGGTGGTACACACCTTTAATCCCAGCACTCGGGAGGCAGAGGCAGGCGGATCTCTGTGAGTTCGAGACCAGCCTGGTCTACAAGAGCTAGTTCCAGGACAGGCTCCAAAACCACAGAGAAACCCTGTCTCGAAAAAACCAAAAAAAAAAAAAAGAAAAAAAGAAAGAAGGGAAAATGCTTTAGAAAAGCTTAATAAGATGTCCAAAATGGGGTGGCTGAGATAGTTCATCAGGTGAAAGCACTTACTTCCAAGACTGCTGACCTGCTGTGGAGCCCCAAAACCCATACAGTAGGAGACAACTCCTGCAGGTTGCCCTCTGATCCCTCAAAACACACACACACACACACACACACACACACACACACACACACACTGAAATACAAATTGTATTGATGTAAAAAAAAAACCCGAGTGGAAATGTGAACACCACACCACTCCGCCTTCTCTTTTCCCCGTTCTCTGTTCTCGTCTGTCCTTGGGACACTGCACAGACTGATGTACCGGCACCTGATCTTGTTTCTGTGAACATGATTTTTAAATTAGGCTGCTACAAATTTACCTTCAATGTTGATCTGTGGCCTCAACTGATCTGGAGATGCAAATTTTTAAGATAATAATAATTTCAAGAAAACATGCAAATAATGGAAGAGTCTAACTGTCTGAGGAAGTCACAACACTGGTAGATATTCAATCTGTCCCCTAGCAACATGACAGCTGGCTGGACACCTGTGTGCTGTCACCGAGCAAAATCAGAAGGAAATTGAAGTGGGCGGGCTAATAGTCAAAGTTCATATAAAATTATCCTCATTAAATTCAGAATAGATGGGCACTGTGAGATAATTTTGGTTTTCCTTTCTCATTTTCTCCACTCCAGAACAAGCAAGAGAGCAAGAAGGGCACAGAAGGCAGAAGCCGCAGCCTTTTGGTAACCTGCCCCCAAACATGACATTCCTTCTGCTCTGCTGTTGAACTGACTGCACTGCTTGCAGCCATGCCCGAGAACAAGGATATATAACAGTATAAAAACAGCATTCCCCTTCCCCCACTGTTTTATGCGCCATTGCTAGCAGTCAATGGAGGTCCAAAAATATTTACTGGGAAGTTCCAAGAAAACAATAATGCAATCTCAGGGTTCACAGCGTGATCAAATATCCCGCAACATCTCAGACTTCAAATATTGTGTACACAGCGCAGGATAAATGCTCAATCCTTCCCCTCTCTTCATCTTAGCACACAGGTGTTACATCTCTCATCACGGTCAGAAGAAAGGGGTTTATTGTAGTATAGATTTTTTCACACACACACAGAAAGAGAGAAAAACAGTTACTGATTTTTCTTATAATACGTCATTCTTTTCTATAATTATTATTAATCTCTTACTATGCCTAAATTTTAAAACATGGTATATACATGGTAGTACTGCTTGCAGTTTCCAACCTCCACGGGACAGCCTGTTCTGTGTCCTCACAGGTAAAGGGAGACTTCTGTGTTAGAAACTTGAGACCAGTGGCTGAGTGTCACATGATTTGTGTCAAACGTCAAATAAACCAGCTTGAACCACCTCTGACTGAATGAGTCACTTAAGACAATCTGACCAACAATAAGAATAACAAAGCTTAGCCGGGCGATGGTGGCGCACGCCTTTAATCCCAGCACTCGGGAGGCAGAGGCAGGCGGATCTCTGTGAGTTCGAGACCAGCCTGGTCTAGAGAGCTAGTTCCAGGACAGGCTCCAAAGCCACAGAGAAACCCTGTCTCGAAAAACAAAAAAACAAAACAAAAAACAAAAAGAATAACAAAGCTTTTAAAGTCTTTAGAACTTCTGTGTGTATATATGCATTCACGTGTCTATCTGCCACCTGCATGTGGCTACCTGTGGAGGTCAGAAAGAGGCCATCAAACCTCCTAGAGCTGGAGTTATAGGTGGTTGTGAGCCATCTGATGTGGTTACTGAGGATGCAAATGAAGCCCTCTGGAAGGGCAATAAGTGCTCTTAAACACTGAGTCGCCTCTCCAGCCCCAACAATGAACTTTCGAAGCCAATCTATTTAGCTAAAATAATAGGCAGAGAATACAGAGTGATTTTAGTCTTATCTATAAAAGAATTCATGGCAACCAAATATAAAAAAGACAACTGAATTGGAAATTTAATTTTTTCTAAGTCCCTAAACCAGTACATGATTAAAAGGAAATCTGACCTCTAAGAACCTGGCCAGTGTACAAGTACAGAAGACCCTTCCCTGTTGATAGGAGTTTATAAAATTGCAAGGCATAAATGGGACAAGAATGTTCTACTCAGCTAAGAAGAAAAACTATGAAGGACTAGAGGTACCCAGGCTGAGGAAACAGTCCTTTAGAAACATGAAACTGTGAGGACTCCATGGCTGGCAATGACCTTCTAGTCAATGGAGCCAACTTAGACTCACTGAAAAATTCTTTGCTCTATTATTGGCAAGAGCTGCCAACACCATTAGCTGGAGAAACCGCAGATGAACTAGTTGGTATACAGTACTAATTTACTGTACATTTCTTGAAGGTGTGAATATGGTTTTGTGAATGTATGACAAAAAGCTTCCCTCTTCTTGAAGAGAAACTCCTGAAGCATCCACTGTTGATTGACAGCTGTCCAGGGGATGTGGCGAACATAACAGAGACAGAGAAGAAACTGTGGCAAATGTTAGCAGTTCCAGGATCTGGGTACAGGGCATGTGGACACATTGGGCTCTTCTTATTTAAATTTCTTTGCAGTTTTGAATTTAACAAAATAAAAAGTTAGAGAAGATGAGGTCCGTATTGACAAGTTTTGTGCCAACTTGACACAACCCAGATTCATTTAGAAAGACAAAACTTCAGCTGAGAAAATGCCTGCCCCAGGTTTGCCTTTGCACCAGCCTGTGGTACATTTTCTTGATGAGTAGCTGACCTGGAGGATCCAGTGGGCTATGCAGCTCCTGGGCTAGTCGTCCTGGGTGCTGTAAGAAAGTAGTTTGAGCAAGTCATCAAGATAAAGACTATAATTAGACTTCCTCTCAGCCTCTGTGTCAGTTCCTGCTTCCAACTTCTTACCTGGAGTTCCTGCCCTGAATTCCCTGAATCATCAATAAACTGGCTGTAAGCTATAAAAAGAAGTAAACTCTATCTTCCTTGACTTGTTTTTGGTATTTTATTGCAGCAACAGAATCCCTAAAAACTAGTTAAAAATATACTTTCTACTTCTTTCTATTTTTTTAATTGAAAAAAAAAAAAACGGTCTTACTTTGGACTCTCTGATAGTGGGCTGCAAGTAGTTGACCTTGGAAAGTCTGAAATTCTGGAGGACAAGTTTGTTCCCGGAACACTAATGGAGGATCTGAGCTGCCACAGGGTCATGGGAAGAGACTGTGCAGGCTGATTTGCACCTGTCCTTCTGCCTAACTGAAGGCTTATATGTTCTTTATACTGAACATTTTATTCCTCTGTCAGTCAATCTGACCCAGGAAATTTGAAGCAAACACTACCATCGCTTGAAACACAGCTCCCTTAATTATAATAATGTGTGCTACTTGATAAAGTGTCCCTTGCTCCTCCGTCAACTGCAAACCGTTTTTCGCTAAGCTAAACCTTCTTGTTGAATATCATTAGGAAAAGGAAAGATGCTTTCCTTGGTGGATGCATTCTGGCTTTCTCGGCTTCTCAGTTATCTGTGATTAAGAAAGAATTTATTGTTTTCTTTAGCTTCTCTATCCTGTCCACCTTCTCACTTTTATCCTTGCAATATTTGCTTAAGTTGAATATTTGAGCTGAAGAAGAAGTTAAACATTTTGTTCCTCTCATTCTCTCTCCAGTGTTCACAAGTGATTCCCAGGTAGCTCTAAGTCAATAGATAACACTCAACACCGAAACCAGACACAAAGGCTCATTAGAACCAAATATAGCCACGCTTGGTGCTTGGGAAGGTACATTAGATACCCAAGGAAGAGACCTCCATTCATTTCTTGTCTGTGAGAACTTCAAAAACCCTAAAAGACTGAGCGGAAAGTGAAACCTGAAACTTCAGGTCAATGCAGTGTGATAGGCGGTGGACCACACGGCAAAAGCTGACGTGCACAGAATGGGGATCTGAACTACTCTCCCACATCGCTCTCAGTCCAGCACAGAACATAAACTGTGTTAATACGCATCAACGTCAACCTTTAGATTAAATGGTACTAAGATAAAATAAGAACCATTTTCTGAAATTAAGAGAATAAATGTTGGTATCAAATCCCTTTTGATATTAATAGTGTGAGCTGAAGTTCATATTAATGAATGCATGCCTACATTAGCCTTTCCAATCTCTAAATTGTCTACGAATGCCATTGTATTATTGTGGGAAAAAATTAAATCATGAAGTGCTTGATACATCCCAAACTTTAACAAATTATAATTTTCATCCAATTTATTTCTTCAACATGATCCACCAATGAAATATCTTTGTTTTTTTTTTAATAACTGTGAAAATTTGCCAACCACTTCTGTAATTTATTTGGCTTCCTAAACTAAGTGCAAAATCAAATATTCTCAGTCGAACTGTTTTGAATCCAGAAAGATAAAGAGGTTTAATTGAGATAATCTTTTAGGTTTTCAAATTTTAATTCTATTAATTTTTGAAAGCTTATTTTTCCAAATATCATATGTATTAATGTAGAGTTAATCTAAAGTTTATATAGCATGAATATAATTAGAACACTAAAATTTATTATCCTTCACAGACATCATGAGCATACAACTAAATCGAGAAGGAAGCAAAATTACAAACTCCAGACTTCACAGTGGGAAAATAAGATACTCAAAGAGTCTAATCAAATGATAGCTATTCCTCACTGGGAGTCCCCAGACTGCCTAAGTGGCCCTGGTCCTTGGTGTTTGCATTGTGTCAATCAAAGTCTGACGTCATTGGGTTCACAGCCACTCAAATCTTATATCCAACATCTCTTAGTATAAATGACCCCACCCTATAGGCAATGACCCTTAGAGGAAACGGCAGTCCCTTCGGTGAAACGCCTTTCCTTGTGTGATTCCATCACTGCTCTGTGCCCAAACAACACATGCACAACACAGACACCTAAGCTGATGTGGGTACCCATGGCTGCGTATTGATTTCTACTGCTCATCTTTCTACTTCCCTTACTACCAATAATCTGTGAGCTATATGATTCAAGATTGTTCTTAGAGAATGGAGCTAAAAGTAAGTTTAATTTGGAGACTCCCAGGAGATGCAAAATAAAAAGAAGTTTAAAATATGCTAATTAGTGCTGTCTGTTTGTCTTCCTGGAGAAGTCAAGATCTCTCCAACTACAGCATAAGGTCCCAAATACAGAAGACACACGAATTTCGGGTTTAACCATCTTATCATTTTCAGAGGTTCACACAAAAGGAAGAAAGGCGAGCTGGGCTGTGAAAGCCTGTGTGCCTCCTTCAAACACAGTGCTCTTTGCAACATTTTTTTTTTGCACCTTCTAAAGACAGATACAGAGGAAGTCAAATAAAATGATTCTCTCAAATTTGAATCCAAGAACTTGCCAACTTGAATTGCTGTTTTCCATCTGAGAGCATGTAGCAATTTTCTTTTCCTATTGGCCTCAGCTAGGTATGCCCTCAGCTTCCTCAAAGGGGCACACTGCTCAGACTGGCAAGCATGGTCATGTGGCTCCCCTCAGTGGCCGTCGAGAACATCAGCACCGTTCAGAACAGGTTTGGCTATATAAAGCAGTAGGCAGCGGCAAAGCTCACCGACCCCCTTGGCCTCACCTCCAGCTAACAGCTGGGGTATACACAAAGATGAGATGAAAAATGGATACAGGTAGAATCTGGGGAGACTTTCATTGTGAAGAAAATATTTCAAATAATAGAAGTGCCTAGAAGGTTTCCAAAGCCTTTTGGAGCTTTAGAGAGGTAAAGAAGCAGTAACCACAAGGGAGCCAGAAGCCAAGCCTCATCTGCAGACCAGTTCATTGGTAGCTTCAGGTGTAGAAAAGTAGAGTAAATACCATAACATTCAGGAAAAGCTAATTCCAGGACATTCCAAACCTGACAAGTAATTTGCAATGGGAGTTAACATGATACAAAATGTTAATGTACAGGATATATTCCAGTTGATGGTTTCTTCCAGTATAAGTAACCCTTGAAGGTTCCCAGCAGGCCCTGGGGCATTTCACAGCACCAGGATTTCTGGGCCTTAGCCCAGGTTTCAGTCATGTTTCCCCAACAATGCTTCCATTTTCTGAGACTGAGTCTTTCATGGAGGCTTCTACTTTGAAAAACAAGTTATAAGAATGGAAAATGTTTTACCCATTCAAAGAAATATTGGAAGATCTAGCTGCTTCTGAATTTATACAGCCTTCTGCATTTATCAATACCAGTAAGAACCCAAGACTACAGACAATAACACATAAGCATTCATGTCCACTTGAGTAAGAGATAGGAGGGAGGCATGGCCACCCTCACTCAACCAATTATCCCTATGCAACAGGCTAACTCGTCAATTCTGATAACCCACCCAGCTCACAACTATGTCTTCCTGATAGGCATGGTGGCTTGTGCCTCTCATCCAAGCACTCAGGAGCTGAAGGCAAGAGGACTGTTGTGAGTTCAAGGTCAGCCTGGGCTATATATTGAGTTCAAATCAACCTCAACTACAGAGTGTGACCCTGTCTCCCAAACCAAAATGAAGCAGAAGAGGTCTAGGCACGACCTCTTCCTTCCTTCTGCTCTTGTTTGTGTTGTCTTCTTCCTCCACCTCTAATCTTCTGGTCTCTTCCTAGTATGGCTGCCTCTTCCAATCGACAGTCTCCTACTTCCAGATACTGCTTCTTTCTAGGGTAAGAACTTGACTCCATTAGCTGGAGAGCTGGCTCGGGGATTAAGAGCACTTGTTACTCTTGCAGATGACCGGAGTTCGATCCCCAGCTCCCACACGGTGGCTCACAACCGCCTGTCACTCCTGTCCCAGGGAATCTGATGCCCTCTTCTGACCTCCACTGGCGCCAGGCACGCAGTTGGCACCAACGCATATATTCACACAGACCAAACACCCACATACAAAAATAATAAAATAAGTAAATCTGGAGAGAAAAAAAAAAGGACTTGACTTCACTCTCCTCGCGCACTCCCGCTAATCTCCTAGTGGGCTTTCCTTGGCCTCTCGTTAGTTACTAAAGTCGGTCCACGACCATGCATAATGGAGTTGCAGAGCTTCAAGTCCCAGAGGGGCTCAACACACAGCGGAACATTCAGCTGGCAGTCGACCAAGTCTCCAACTCCCTTAGATAGTGGAATTGAGGCTTAGAGCAGGGAGGCGGCTTGCTCACTTACAATTGCCTGCCATGCGAAGCTTTTCGGGGACTGAGTGTTCACTGCTGTGAGCACGGTCCCTTACAGAAAAGATTTTGAGAGCAAAGGTAAGATCTGGCGTGCGCTGAGGACCATAACTTAAAGAGGCCACCTGACAACAGTATCTTGGAATCCCTGTGTTAGAAACAATCTACTTTCTAATTACGACTATTTTGTCTTTCCCGTTCTTTCTTCTTTTCTCTTCACTTCAGTATGGATAATTAGCCCCCTTTCAGATAAATATCTCTTCCCTGGCTATTGTGTAGTAACACAAGTATGTTCTCATTTCTAAGGGGATCCTTTTTCATCTGCCAACTGTCATTAAAAATCACATGTGTTGTTCCAGTAGGGTTTTTTTTTTTTTATGTTTTGTTTGGCAAGGGGAGGCTAATTGTAGCTCTCTCCCATGGCCTTCTCACTGTTGTTAAGTTAACCATGGGTTTGCTATGCTGGGAAAGGTTTAGCTACGGCTTGGAATCCAAAATAAGGGCAATAATAAATACCAATTATTCCCAGGCCCTTTGCTCCTGCTGTGTTCCTAAAGTCAGCAGGCCTAGCTGTTGATTTCCACAGGACAGGATCCTCCTAATGTTCTAGATACAGTTGCCTTTGGGATGCTATTTTGGGTCACATGCTGTCCTTACCAAGAGCAGCGATTGCATGATGGAGCTGGTGAGCAGGCCCCCTCCTCCCTGCCTTTGGAAGCGTCTTCTCTTAAGCATCCGCAGCCGTGAGAGGCAGCATAAATGGCATGTTCATCTGTCCCCTGGCACTTGTCTTGTCACAGCCTAACTTCAGGATTTAATTGTAGGACAAAGATGTAGAGCAGAGAGAAACCGCATGTGCTATTCAGTATCGGCAGAAACATGGAATGTCTTTCTCATTTGTACAGTTCCTTATTAAGATGGGAGGTAGAACTATCGACAAGCCGTATGCTGTGAATTTGTCTACCAGGAAAGGAAGACCAGGTTCCCTATAAAACACTCAGGTATTGAAGTAAACAGAAAACTGTGGCAATCTCACCAAATGAGTGAAATAGTACCATAGATCTATAGCACTCTAGAGATACTACATAGTACTATAGAAAAGCACAATGGCGCAGATGCTGGTTACAGTGACCTCTGGTGTTCTCTAGTTCATCAATCTACGGTTCCAAGAGCAAATGCTTTTCCCCTTCAGTGTGTTTGACAAACACCAATAGTAAGCATGATGTTTGGAAAGGGGCTCTGAGCATTATCATGACACATAAGCAGAGTCAAAGAGTCTGCCATCGTTACCATCTCGCCATCCTTGCGAAACCCCTCTCCCCATTTTTGCCTTTAACTTTCTAGCCACTGCTCACAGAATTGCAAAGTAACATAACCTCCATCACAGATATCTGTCCCATACAGTGCAACTACCACTTTCCCATGATTTTAGGCAAAGGCCTTATTTTTTTGCCTTTCCCCTGGGAAATCACAAATTATAATCAGAGGCACTGCAGGGTCATTGCTGGAAAAGTGGCTGGACATTAGAATAAATTCTGCTCTAGTTTCAAATTTAAATCCCACCATTCTCAAAGAAGATGAGTAAGAATCCAAAATAGTTAATTAGTCATATTAAAGACAGAAACAGCTAATGGCAGTTTTTCTGTTCTTTAAGTTGACTTAACATGCAGCATCTCCAGCCTCTCTGCCGGCAGAAGTGAAGAACAATAATGCAGACTGTGCTGCGCCCCGAGCGGATCCTGGCCTGGGGAGCAGGAATAGGTTAATCTAGAGAAAACTGTTGTTGACATCACACAGGTCTGATTTACAAAGCGGAACCAATCAAGCAAAATCTCTGGCTTCTGAAATCTATTTTTTTCTTAAACAACAAAACCAATTTTGTTAAAAAAAAAATGTTTGGTCCTGTCAGGTTCTACCTACAAAATTAATAAGTAAAAGCTTAAACTACAGGACATGAGGTTAGTGTTTCTCATCTCTTCTCCTGCACAAAGAACCAGTTATTGAAAACAAATATTTCTAGGATGGCTCACATGTCTTATTTGCTGTTATCTCTCCTATCCATTTTCTCCACTGAGTACATCCCAGTGCTCTCAGGGTAGGTAAGCAAGTGAAAGGCTCTTGCCAAAGGAGGCAGTGCCATACATAGCTCGTCGTTTCAGAAGAATTCCAAAATTATCAGTTACTAGCCTATGGTTTTATACAATTATTTCAGTGTTACCCTGTGTTTTCACCTCATTCAACTACTATGAAGGTACACTTATACCCAAGAAAGATAAAAAGATTAGAAATTACTGACCTGTAAACTAAAATGAGGGCAAGTCTTTACATGCACTTATTTACAATTGTCTCTCAATTAGCAATGGAGTCATCGAGTCAAATTTGAATTTTATGATTGACATTTGGAGGAAGTAATATAAAGGAACAAAGGGGGAGAAATTTGTGTTTTCTAGGATGAGATCTTTTAAAATAACCAACTATTTTATTATTTTGAAATAGTAATTGAAGGTGAATTGACTACTCTAGTAAAAGGACATACAAGGGAAACACTGGTTACATACAACCAAATATTAAAATGTGGAGGAAATATTAGATGCCATCTATTCATTTACATAAGTAAAAGCAAAGTAAGTAAATTAGAGAGTAATGTGGTACCAAGCAAAATAACTGGGTTGTTTCAGAACGGCATTCTTATGAGGGATTCCTCATAGGGAACCCAGGGACCTATGAGCGCAGCTCAGAGAAGCAGAACACCTATTTTGTGAGGGCACCAGAAATGCCAGATAGGAAACTGGACCAATGATGGTCCCCAGATTCTTGGCTCCCTGGAGGGGAAAGCAATCAAGCATTGTAATGCAGAAGTCTCTGTTATCTTGTACCTTGATGCTTATTTCATGAAGCTTCCTTCAATACACTGATAACAATAACTGAAGGTTATTGTTAGAAAAATATATACCATTTTGGCAGTTACTCTCTAGAATACAATACAGTAAAATCTGTACCAATGCAATTTCTGAGTTGAAAAGTCTTAAGTCCTTTGTAAGTCTTGTGAATCATAACAATTTATTCAGTTCTATCTTTTTTTGCAAAGGTATGAAATACTCAAGATATTTTAAATTAACTTGCAATTATTTTTGTAAGCTTCATATTCCACTTATGTATACCCAGGCATTTAAATTAACATGCCAAAATATGAGTGTTCTACATTCTATCCTGAAAATATATTAGTCAAACTAAGTAAAAATTATTTAAATATTTTACAATAGTTTTATTCTTATAATTAGATATGGATTTAATTAAGAATATAAATGACTTGTTCTACCTGCATCATCAACCTTACTCCTATTGACTGGGAAAAATGGAATAATGTTCTATATATTATCAGACCTTACATGCTATAAATATAGATTATGTCTTAAAGGTTCTCCACAAAAATAATCATGTTATCTTTGAAATGTATTGACCTTTAAATTTTTCTGTATGGGGCTAAGAAGATGGCTCAGCAGTTAGGAGTCCTTAGTGCTGTTGTTGGGGACCCAAATTCAGTTCTCAGCTCCCATGGCAGAGAGCTCACAACAGCCTTTAACTCCAGTTCCAGAGCATAATATGCCTCTGGTCTCCATGGACACACATATATGCTTAGTTGATTGGTTGGTTGGTTGACTGGTTGGTTGGTTGGTTGGTTTTGAGAGAGAATCCTGGTGTAATAATTAGTGTGGCCTCAAACTCACATCTCTTGCTTCAGTATCTTAATTAGCTGGTATTCCAAGAATGCACCACTATATCCAGCTTGAAACATATGATTAAATTGAAGTTAATATCCTTTTCACAGAGTTATTTTGGTTGTTATTTCGTTTGATCATTGTTACTATTGTCAATACTACAAATTGAGCCTAGGACCTCAAGCAATTAAGGAAACATGACTTACTGAGTTACAACCCCAGCCCTGTGAGAGAATACTTTTCCTATGTTTTGTTGTTCACCAAGAGCTTCCAGCTCGGTGGGAGACTCTGTCTTAAGGAAGTAAGGTACCCAAGGACCTTCTCTAACCTGCACACACACACACACACACACACATACAAACACACATACACATGCATACATGATCCCCACACATACATGCATACTCACAATATCTGAGAGAAACAATATGAAGAAAGAACACTTATTTGGCTCCTAATAGCAGAGGTTTGAATCCATGGTCAACTATCTACCTGCATGCTGTGTGCTTGCCTGAATTCAGCGCATCACGGTAAGGAGTCTGTTGTAAAGGGGGCAATCACCTCATTGCCAATAGGAAGTCAAGAAAAAGGGAGAGAGTTTCAGAGGACAGGACGTCCTTCAAAAACATCACCAGTGGTCCACTTTTTCAATCAGGCTCCACCACTTAATGGTCCATTCAGCTACAAATTTATCAATGGATTCACCCATTGATAACGTTTAAACCTTTGTGATGGAATCAGGTATAAGCTGGAAGCACATGAGCCACAGCCCTGTCCTTGTGTTGCTTATGTTTTACCTAAGGAAGTTAAATGGGAAAGAAACAAATGGCTTAGACCCCTCACACATCAGATGCTTGTGAAATTAAAAAAAGCAAAGCATGGAAGAACGATCAAATACTCTCGGAGAGGGAGGAACAGGACTTACCGCTCTAAATCAGATAAATAAAGACTCTTCGGTAAAGTGCCATTTCGTAGAGGCAAGGATGTAGAGCAGAAGAGCATTATGGGTGATTAGACCTTTTCTCACTTCTGTGCAAGTGGTCGGTCATACCCATGTTAGCGTGTCCCCCAGATTCACTCAGATGTTCAAGCTCTGGCACTCAGTGTAATGGGGTGCTTTGATGATGTCATGAGGTTTTCCTCCCTTCTCGTGCAGCACAAAAGCAATCATCTACAAGTCAGAATGTTCTCACTGGGAACTGAATCTGCCACTACCTGGTTTTCAGACTTTTCAACCTCCAGAACTGTGAGAAATAAATTTCTGTTTTACTGGACTGAGCTCCTGAGGTCCAAATGAGGAGCAGGAGGGAGAACATGAGCAAGGAAGTTAGGACCGCGAGGGATGTGCCCACCCACTGAGATGTTGGGGCTGATCTACTGGGAGCTCATCAAGGCCAGCTGGATGACAGAGCATGCCATCAAATCGGACTCCCTGAATATGGCTGACAAGGAGGGCTGACTGAGAAGCCAAGGACAATGGCACTGGGTTTTGATCCTACTGTATGTAATGACTTTGTGGGAGCCTAGTCTGTTTGGATGCTCACCTTCCTAGTCCTGGATGGAGGGGGGAGGACCTTGGACTTCCCACAGGGCAAGGAATCCTGACTGCTCTTTGGACTAGAGAGGGAGGGGAAGGGAGATGGGGGGAGCGGGAGGGAAATGGGAGGAAGTGGAAGTTTTTAATTAACTAATAAAAAAAAAAGAAAAAAAAGAAATTTCTGTTTTATATACCCAAGAAAACGTGAGGCATAATAGAAAGGATGAACGTACACAGAGCTGGGTTGAACCTGAAGAGGCAATTTACCTCTTAGAATCAATGCTGAAGAAGTTGGTCCATTTCTCTCTCTCTCAAAGCAGTACAGGGTTACGCATGTAGGTCAGTATAGTCATTCATCTGGGAATAAAGCTTTTGAGCTTTAACTGTGTATAGGTATTGTTTGCCGTTAGTAGTGATAAGAAAATGAGGTAGGACTGTTTGAAACTGACTTGAGGTTTTTTTTTTTTTTTGTGTGTGTGTGTGTGTGTGTGTGTGTGTGTGTGTGTGTGTGTGTAAAATCTGTTTCCTCAGAAATAGGGATGCTGGGAAAATGACCTTCAGCAACAAGGAAGCTTGCAGGCTTTTATTCCGTGTAGGCTGCCTCTACCTTAGAACGGTCCACATTAGTTTTGTCTGTAGCCCAGCTCGTTAGAGCCACATTCCCTAAAGGGAACCTACAGAAAACCAAACTTAAAACTCAAAAGAGATTTGTCTTCACTAATCTAAATTAGAGCCCTGAAACAGACAGATTAAAAACACAGAGGAAGCCATGGAGCTTCTGCAAGGACTCCACTCTCCAGTATGTCCCACCTCCTGTCTTGTCCCTGGAGGCCCCGGAAAGAGGCTTACCAATCAGTAGTGACGCAGAGCTGGAGTACATTAGCCTGCTAGTAACTTCAGAACTGTCTGAAACTCGGGGGTGGGGAGAGGAGAACACAGAAGAGGATTACCTTGTCTTCCTTTTGTTGTTGTTGTTGTGTTTCGCGTTGTTCATTTGGGGTTTTTTTGAAAACCAAAGGAAGAATAGGCAACTGGACAGACAGACAGAAAATTGCCTGGAGCCAGATTATTAGCAGCTTAAGGAATAATCTTTTAAGTGTATTGCCAAACATACCACAAAGAGATCTGAAATAGCTCTCCAGCCAAAAAGCTGAGGCGGTATGGTAACCGCACACCTCAAACTGCTTTTCTGACCGCGGAGACATTAAAATGCTACTTTCATCTCGTTAAAAGGTGCGTAAGTCTAGAAGGGTTGAAACTTGTGCTACTCAATATGCTCTCAATTTTTTTTTCAACTGAAACTTGAATGTTTAGAATTTTTTATATATTAATGGGAAAAATATTTCTGCAATTCTCTAGAATTTCAATAAATAAAGCTATTTTGGCTAGATTTTTCTTTTGTTTGCATTTTTATTTTGAAAGATGGAAGAAAATAGAAAATGTGACATGTTGTGTTCTCTGCCTTTTTCATTCTGTTTCTGGAGTAGGTGGGAGAGGAGCAGGCAAAATTGGAACTGGAGTGGTTCTGAATTAATATTTACATTTATTATAATAAATTCAGACAATACAAGTGTGTCCATTAGAAAATGAAGAAAGACTTCACTTTTCCCTTATGCCCTTTCCTCAGGATCATATAATTTTATACTGTTTTCGATTTTTACATTATATAGAATTATAAAATGTCCCGCAATTAAATATGTAGTCATTCTGACTTTCCACTCTCCTTAAACTTAATCAAGAAGCTATAAAACGGCCACAACAAACAGAAAGGTTAAATATCTTTGGTTAAAAGTCAATAAACATTTGGTACCTACAGCCCAAAGTATATAAAAGCCAAGGGTTGTATAATGTTTATGAAAAATGAAATTAGCATAACGTCCAAGTAAACATAGTTGTAGTCAGAGCGTGAAGGTCACTGAGTCGGACAACTTGGAGAATAGTCCCAGAAGTAGAGCCACGTTAGCCTGGGATGTCAATGGCAGCCAGCAAAGACTCAGGTCCATACACAGAGAATCATTCTCAGGGAGATTGACGGAACTATCCTTCCTGGCAACTTGTTCCAAGAGGGGCCATTGTAAATTCTAGCACACTTTTGCTGTTCTTTGCTTCCGTCAAAGAAACTGTTTCCCCTTTTGTCAACTGCACCTCCCTTTAAGAGATGTTTGACTGCTGGGCCTGGCCCACACAATGAGATGCATTGTTTAACACCGCAAGTTCCGAGCTGCGTGCGGTTTTGCTCTCCTCAGGCTAAGGACTCGAGAGTGACGCAGATCTACAATTCCTTGTGCCTGGATCATCACCCGGCAACTGCAGTGCCCGAGCTTCCCAGCGACTAAATGGTTTAGGCTGGATTTTCAGTCTCTGAGCCACCGAGTGCTAAGGGCCGAAACCGTCATAGTGTGGTTGCCTGGATCAGGTGATTCACGGAAATACTAAATCTCTCACAGCCAGTGGTGTGCTGGGAAGTGGTTCACACCCATTTCTCCAGAGCAGGGAGCAGCGTAGCTCTGGTCTGTGTCATCTACCGGTTTCCTTTGGAGAATGTATGTCTGTCCTGGCCCATTTGAAGGTCTCCACACAAAGCCTTCAGACACAGCGTCTTCAGACATAGGAGGGGAAGTAAACACCCCCATCCTGAGATCATCCACAAGCCGCTGCCAGCATCTCCCTTCACGGAGACCTTAAAAACACAGATGGAAGTTAGAGATACCCAAACTTGTCTCCCCCCACACACCCCAATGGTTAATGGGGACCTGGAAATACGTACCTATTGCCCATTGCATCCTTCTCCCCTCTAGTAAGCTGAGGTCAATTCCTAACTATGCTTTTGGTCTTGTGCCTCTTAATCTGGCTCAAGATATTAAATACTCTTGTCCTGTTGCCATATTGCATATCTGATATTCTTGTTACCTGTGGGGGAAATGGAAAAACTGGAAATAAAAGCACCTCCGTGAATGTTTTTCATACCAGAAAAAGCAGTAGGAACTTATTTCCTACCACAAAGATAAAGTCAAAAGGAAAGCCAAGAAGCTGTAATTCTTCCTGAAAGCACAGCTTCAACAAACAGTGCAATGATCAGCACCTTCTATCTTGACTTCTAGATTCACAAGTTGGTCCACATGGTCAGTGCACAGCTAGGTCTCAGCGAAGAGGTAGATACATGTTTGCTGAATAACTCAATGGAGATTCACCTCCCCCTCTGCAACTCCTTACCAGGAGAAAATGCCCAGCATTATACCCGGCTATTTTAATATGTACCGACATGAAAGTCATTGATAGAAAAAGACATGACCAGGTGATTTCTCAATTTAGCAGGGAAAGAATTGGCTTGCTAAATTATTAAAAGAAAATACATATTTCTAAAATTCCCCAAAATATTTGCTCTTTGTACTGTCGTTGTGCCTCCAAACTTTCAAGTCCAATACCCTGGCCGTTAGCCTCTAGGTGTCAACAGTCCAATAGAGCAAATGAAAAAGGATATTCAGTGGGGCCTGGAGAGATGGGTCAGCAGTTAAGAACACTTGCTGCCCTCCCAGAAGCCTGAGATTGGATTCCCAGAAACCACACATCAGCTCACAACCATCTAATAACTCAGTCCAGGGCTTTCAGTGCCCTCTCTTGGCATCTGTGGGCATCAGGAATGCCCACAGTGCACAGACATACCTGCAGGCAAAAACCCTGTTGAAAAGTGGCCGTTAATAAATGTGCCTGGCTCAGAACTGCACAGAAAATGCCACTACTTAAATTTTCTGTTCACCTAATATGTCTTCCGCAGTTTTTCTCTTTAATAATAGATAATACGTGTTACGTTTGATATAATCTCCACAGCCTTGCTCCAACTAGAAAACCAGGAAGCAACCAAGCTAGCATTTTCAAGTGTCCTGATCAGTGAAGCTTAGGAAGTGACAACTCACTGGCTTCATTTCCTTAAAAGCATGCACGGCTCCCAAGGTTCTTCCTTCTGTTTTCCAAACCCCTAAGCTCTTAATGTTTTCCATAATTCTCATAGGAAATAGCCTTCTTGAAGCTATAAATTGCTGTCTGCTTGACTAAGCTATGCTCTGGTTTAGGGATCTATGCAGCAGGGATGCTCACCAGATGAACGAATGGATGGTGTAAGAGCAAACTCTTGTTGTTCCAGAATATAAATGTATGCTTAAGTCTAATTGAATGGAAAAATGCTCACTTAGAACACATCTCATGGCCAGCATGGACCCTGCCTATATTTATATCCAATTATGGGTCATGTTAGGGACCAGAAAATAAAACTTGGTTATTTATCCTTCCGTACCAAGTTAAATCTCCAAGATTTGTGGTTATAGTTGCTGTAACACAATCACCACCATCTTCCTTTTTTCTCAACGAACTTTCTCCAATCCATTTTCTGCTTATTTGTTTGTTTTCATTTGTTTTTCAAGACAGGGTTTATCTATGTAGCTTTGGAGCTTATCCTGGAAATCACTCTGTAGACCAGGCTAACCTACAACTCACAGAGATCCGCCTGCCTCTGCCTCCCAAGTGCTGGGATTAAAGACGTGTGCCATCACCACCCGGCTTCTCCAATCAGTTTTAAAGGTCTTAGCCTGTTTTTATTATTATTATTATTATTATTATTATTATTATTATTATTATTATTATTATTATTATTATTACTGATGCCTTTTGAAGGCCAAGTGACTTCTTTCAGAATTAAAAGATTTCAAAATAGTACAAGCGAAGGCAACTCACCAGCTAGCTACTCTTGCCTTTTCTATTTAGCTAAATACCCAAGTGACCAGTCCAAGTTCTCCCCAGCTTCCTGCTCTATACCTACATAAGAAAGACGCAATCTTTATGAATAAGTAGTCGAATCCCACATTTTATAGGGAAGGAGAAAACTATAGCCCTTCTGGAGAGCAGGAGCTATACCTATTATTGTCCACTTCCTGTTATTTGCAGAAATTAGTTTTTTCAGTATAAGAAGTTAACTCCAGCTAAAGTTAGTTGACTTTTCCTGTGCTTAGTCGAAAATTGTAGTTAATTGACTCCAGCACACAGGCTTTCGGGACTCTCTTTCTGTTTTGTTTGTTTTCTTAGAAGACATTTCACTCAACATTTGCCCTATTGAAAACCAATAGCTTGAATAGAAAACAAAATGCTACCGATTGTTAATACGACTTCCCGGCTTTCGGAGTGTAACACTAAGATGAGTGAGCGCCTGCTTTAGCGAACACGTTCGCAGTACTGCTCACCGCTGAGTTTCCTCCTGGTTTTTCTCTTCAGCTGCAGGTTGACTTTGGTGGCCCTGGTTCACTCCAGAAACCCCGGGGCTTGTGATTCAGCCAAATCCCCATTGTGGCAGAAGCCGAGATTAAATCCATCAACCCACCATTGCCAGTGATAGCAGGGAGGGGCAAGCTGACAGATTAATGCAAGCTTTAATCGTAAACTTCCCCCAGCACTGCTATAATGCAGCAGTTTCTCTTATACGGGGTGCAGTTAATAACCATTTTTCATTCAGCGCCGAGGTACAACACCGCCATTAGGCTGTGCCCTTGCAAAAGCTGAGTCACTCCTTCCATTTGGTGTCAATTAGGCTAATTAGTGGTTAGCAGATCCGGCTGCCCGTCAGTCATTTGGAAACGGCTCTCTGCGCATGTCAGGCCCCAACTCTGAGGTCTTCTCACACACTGACATGAATGTCCGCCACGGCTCAGGCAGAAGCTGTTTAGAAAGACAGCATTTGATTGGCCGTATCACTTACCCAGCCAATGTCATCAAAAACTCCAGTTTTTGATGGCCACCCACTGATTCTATGGCCTCTTGGCGGCCACCAGCTGTTGCAGTACAATTTGTTGGCTACTGATACAACCCAATCCTATTATCTTTTCTTCTCACCAGCTAGGTGGTCGGGGTGTGCTTCCCCCTGAGGGTGCATGTACCTGTTAAAACACTATTTCTTTTGGCTCTCATTCTAAACCCATGCAGAGGGGATTAGGAGCCTGGCTTTTAATTGTGCTTGCCTTTTTCTTTTGTGAATGCCAATCGTTCTGCAGTACCTTTTGTGATATGAAAATGAACACAGGATTATAGCATATTTTTGATTTCTCACCAACCATTCAAGTCTTTCAGGCACCTTCCTTAAGCCAGTGGGCGTGCTTATCACCAAGGTAGCTCAAGCCTTGGCGGGAGGCAAGCACTGAGCAGACGTGGCTTCCAATGCTAAAGAAATCACTGAGAAAGAGTTTATGGATATCACTCAAAGAACCATTTAACGTTGTCCATTTAGTTATCAGATGCAAATCTCGAAAGTTTAGACAGATGATCTTCTCCATGATATTGAAATATTTCTAATACATACATATAAGTTGTAGAAAAACACTGGTTGTTCTACAAATGGAATTACTCTTGAAAACTAGCTCTTCAAAGTATACTGTTACTTATGCCTCAGAATTTCAGTTTAAGTAATCTTACTATATGACCCAATAGTTTAGGCATTTAAGAAAAGTCATCTTGTTCTAAGGCATTGTTTATATTATCAGGCTGTTTCATTCTAAGAAATTGGGTCTTCTTAGAGTATACATCAGATTACTTTTTCTACCATTAATTCAAAAACATTTCAAGAAGGCAATATGGAATGCTAGGGTTTCTTAATCACATATTTTAAAATGTATAATATATATATATATATATATATATATGCAGTGAATTCCATATCAGATTTTATGTTTAAAAAATCCTCAAAACACATGACTCACATAAAAATATATGTGGACTAGTTTACAAGTTAAATATAAGCTATATTTTCACTTTATCAATAACACTTCATTTGTAGTCTGTGTAATATATCTAAAATATATTTACATGTCGTATAGCTTAAGCCACATACAATAATTTTAAGTATACCATTGAATTTACATATATAAACAATTTAAAAATAATATTTTAAAAGCTTGGGTGTTCTCATAAAAACAAGACAGTATTTATAGACTTAGGGAATTGCTGCCAGCAACAAAAAAAAAATCTAATAAATGAAAGGATCCATTTGGATTAATACCAGCTCTGCAGATTAAATAATACAGTCCTTTGAGTCAACCTATGAATTTACTAACATGTTTTAAAGCATATCTCAGCAGTCTCTTCGTTTTCAGCTATATCATCAGATTTGTTTTGCTTTGACAGTTTACATAAGCATCTATGTGTAGTCTGTACATTCAATCCGCACAGAGTAGGTTGAAATCAGATAGCGACAACCAGATAGGCGTATCTCTGTATGTACAGCAGGTTATGGGTGGGAAACTTTCAAGTTGACTTTTACTTGCCTAATTGTCGACTACCAGTTAAGATTCAAGCTTAGCTCTTTTCCCCTAAATAGAACATGGCACTTTGAAGGAATTTTTCTTAAACAGAATTACAAAAACCTACAGAGCAACAGAGAGTGTGTGGAACATGTTTTTAAAATATGTTATACATAGAAAGTTAATTAACTTCTTCTAAGAGTTGCGACATGGAGAAGAAAATGAAAGCTATTCTTCTCTGCTGTCTATTGAACCGATATTTCCAGCAGCAAAGCCTTAATGTTTTTCCTTGACAAGATTCCCCGCACAGGCAGGGCAGGCCCTTAAACCGCAGCTCCCAAGCAGAAACAAATTCATTTCCTTTCTCTACTTGAAAGTTAACTCTTCTGCATAACTCTTTTTCATTGATTTTTGGATCAGTCTCACACAAAGAACATTGCCGCTTGCCGTCCCAGACATCCATGTGAAATTTGAATTCTGTATTATGCATAGCACTCAAACAATCCTCACAAGAGAACATGAGAGAGATCGGTGAAATGACATCAAAATCTAAGACAGTGAAGTAAAAAAAAGGTAAAATTTTACAGATGATACAGGAAATGTCAGTCCCCAAAAGCCCGATGCTAAGAAAGGGTCTACAGAGTAGGAATGGGGTGACATGGGTTATTTTACAATTTGCACCATAATTATCCATTATCCATTCAGCTCTTACATGGGTATGAAAAAGGATAATCTTTCTGTCCAAAATGGTAACCATTGGCCATGAGGGGTTACTCACTTCAGAAGGAGCTGGTCCATGTTGAGGCCTGCTTTAAATACAAGATATACACTGAACTTCAAAGATTTATACATATATATATATATATAGTATATACTACATATATACTATATGTGTATATAGATTCTTAATGACTTCTTAATATTAATTAAAGTAATATTTTATACATATGCTCTTAATATATATTAGTAAGATATACTTCATGTTCTTGATGGCCTTGAAGAAATGAAATACTTGCAAATTGTTAACGATTTTAACATTTAATTATTCCAAGATACAAACTCAATTTCTTCTAATAAATAAACATATAAGTCAATTAAACATATGCCTTCACCAGAGATTGTTAAGATCATATTTCTTGAATTATGATTTGATGGAAAGGCTATTATGGATTTGCTTACATGTGTTAGGTAGCTAACACTTCAATCACAAAGGTGATTTGGTGAATTCTAACAGAAGTGTCAAAGAGATGATCTAACACGTGAAGGGAGTTTGCCTGTTTTCAACAATGATTGGCAAAATAAACCAAAGGCATGAAACAAAAAGATTGAAAAGCAAAGTAAATCTTAAATAGTTAAGAACACAAAACCTGGGAAAGTATACAAAAATAAATAAACTGAGCAGTTCTCCACTGGTCCAGACATTCAAACACACAAATGATTTGCGATAAATGATGTAGCTCGATATTATATCTAAGACAATCACATGTCTTCTAGTAGGCAATATTTTGCATTCCTGCTGGTCATCCACATATATTCATCAGGAATGATTCTAAGCCAATGGCAGACTAGTAAACTGGAAGACATAGAGCAACACCCTACACTAGACTTGCATGTACGAAGGAGCTACTAAAAACCTGGAACTTCAACTGCTAAATATTTTTTTTTAAAGAATGCGTTAATTCCACCAGCAATCAGCCTGCCTCTTTGGTTGTTGAGCATAATCATCTGGAGTCAATGACTGCAACCTAAAATGTTTATCAACCAGCTGTTAAGGGCTGTGCAGTTATAATAAACAGAGTGAACGCATCCAGCGAATTGATCGAAATCAACTCGGTGTTAAAGAACATGGGGAAGGCATGCCAAACTGATGCAGAAAATCTCAAAGCTATGCTGGGAAGAAGCAAGCTAATACTAGCGGTTCCATGCTTCTACTTCACAGCAAACCTCCCTCCTGCAAACACAGCTTCCCAGAGATCTGTCACTTACTTAAGTTCTGCTCACATGGAATTCGACGAAATCCCCAGCCGACCACAAGATGGGTAAACCTGTTCTAACTGCTCCTACGATATCAGGGAGCAGAGCTTGAATTACCAATCCACCAGAGAATGCTAATGCAATTATGAGTGTTTACTTACACCATGTGTTTCTCGCGAAGCCTCCCCCGCTGTGTCAGGAGAAACCAAAGGGAGCTAATGTTTTATAGATGGTAAGACTCTGTTTGTTTTCAGTGGGGCTAAGTCTCCCAAAGCACTCAGACACACTAATTAAAGTAAACTGCAGAGGCCCATAATAAAATATATGTGTTTGGAGACTGGGAGATGAACCCTACTGGCTTATTAAAAGTCAAAAGAAAAATATACATTATTTATGACTTCAAAGGGACACATTCTACGCTCCAGTTTATTTAAAGGATTAACTAAGCAGTGGTTATTGGTGACCATCTGAACGGTTCTTCTTTCACGGTTCATTAGTTCTGCCATAGATGTGAGAAGTCATCATTTGGGTTCAGATCAAATATTATTAATCAAATAAATTACAGCGGCTACACCAACGTTATTAAACAGAATCTTTGTGAAAATAGCCGCTAATAAATCTGTGTTACTTCGAAACAGTTGCCTGGTTGCAACAAGGCAATGTGGGCTTTCAAAAATGCTTATAGATATTAAATACCAGATTCTTCATAACTTTGGCCACTCTGGAAATAAGAAATGGGAGAAATAACACCAAACAAAATGCCTTTTGGGCATCTATTTCCAAAAGATAGTTCCTTCACCTAAAAAGTCAGAACACTTTACACAGCCTAGTTTCCCTATTTTCAAGACAAGACAAGAAAGGGTAATTGTATGAGAAAGCTTTTCTAAATCGAAAATGTTTCTTTTATTAATTGTTTTAAATCAAGTCACATGATTCAATCAAGAGCGTTATTGGCATTTAGTTTAAAGAAGCCTGAACTAAGGATAATTGAGACAAGAGAACACTACTTCATTGTCGCTTTGGTACTTGGATATTTACAAAATGATTCATAATTATCATTTCTGTCAATGAAAATATTATGTTACCTAACTAAATATTAGCATGCATTCAAAGACTTAATAGAATTTTTGTAATTTGCAAATATAGCATGGTATGGTACTGACTCTAGATTTTTTTTTATCTTGTTAGTTCACCTTGAAATGTACCTGAATTTGTACTTTGTTCCCTCAAATAAGAAACTGGACATAAGATACTTTTTCTATGCTGTCTGAGAAGCAGACATCTAGAAGTTTCTTCACGGTGGACGATAGCAGACTGTAGATCTGACCCTGCCCGCCTCCTGGTGGCTCCTGCTTCTTCTCTCTTCTTTCCCCTCCTCTTCTTCATAGCTCCATACCTCTGGTTGGCATTTGCCCGCATAAGGCGTTTTCCCACAGCCATTTATCACCACAAGTGGCGGGAAGCACACACAAAACCCTGGAAGCACACGCGGCTTTTTAAAGATTACAGGTTACATTTCTTGCAAGTGAATAGAAACTACTGAGCCAAGCACTAATGATAGGCAACTTTTTTCTTACTACATTGTTTTAATGCGTCTATATTATGCCTTCATTAAATAAAAAAAAACTTAAACTAAACCCAAAACAATACTTATCCAAAATTCATTTCATTTTCTTGATTTGTGTAGCTTTTACCTCAGCAAGATTGAGATGCTGAATGTCCATATTACATTAACCTACTGACGGCAAAATTATAATTTCAATATTTCACAAAGCATTGGCTGTAGAAAGTGTATATTATTCCCTCTTGGTTGTACGATGTGTGCATATTACAAATGAAGTATCAAGTGAATGGGGCTGAGAGCTAGTCTTCTCTTTCGCTTTCTTCTTTTAGGTCGCCTTCTTGTTTGGTCTGACCATGTTGCTACATCTGCTCTTCCTGTCATGCTAAACTTTCTAGCTACTTTTCCCTTCCTGGCTCTTGGACCGATTCAAAACTCAGGACCCGGGTGCTTTCTGCTTCTTTCCTGTTATTGATGGAGATACACTTTTAGTTTCCCTGTATCCTTTAAAAAGCATCACATAGCAATCCCGCTCTGAATTAATAAAGAAATAAAAAAACTGTCATAAAAAAGCAAACATCTTTGAAAAATCTCTGTTCCTTTGATCAGCGAAGAGCAGCCTGAGTTGCACACGGTCACAAGCGTGTTGGTTCACTTTCCCTTCCTTGAACTAAATAGTAACGCCTAACCCAGCCCATTTAAATTCTCTCTACCAAACCTGGAGTGCCCTTATTTTAATATCAGATTTAAAGTATTGTACAAAGATGACAAAAATTCTCAATTTTCAAATTATATTTTGGTTAAAAAAGACGATAGGATGCAAACTGGCCATCAGACATCAAGGAAAGAAATTTTCCCTTGATAAAAATATACTCCTCAAAACTTTGAGACTCAAAATTAGCTATTAGATGTTTATTCTGGCACATAGCATAATCTCACTCCTTCCTTACTGGCCTCTAAAAATAATAGGAAGTGGAGGAAAGCGTCCAACTAACTATTCTTTAATCTAGCACGACCTTGGAGACCAATTTAAATTATAACCCAAATCCAAACCTTCAGGCACCTGTTCAAATCGTGTTTGCATAAAACCGAATTAGCAAGGTCAAAGTTTCACAAAAACTTTATTTTTGGAAATTCCTGATCCATTTGCAGGGCCTGAGCTGCGGTGAATAAGACAAAGTGGGATTTCTTCTTTCATCTCCTTATCCGCGTTTGTATAATCGCATTAACATCTGTCTCATCCATAAGACAAGAACGTTCTTCAGCACAGAGGTCCTGCATGCCCAAGAAACACCCGTGTTGAGTGGTTGTGATGGAGCTGCATCCACGTCAGCCCTGCAGAATCTTAGGGGGAAGCAGAGTGATTCTGATTGGAGTTAGCTGTAGACACCAGTAAAATGGAGATGCCTTTAGAGTAGATCTTGAATAACAAGCTCAAAGTCCATTGGTGGGGAGAAAAGTATGTGTTTGAGTGTTTCGGGGGGAGGATTGAGAAAGTTAGGGTATCAGGCAATTACCATAGCACCAGTAAAGCCCAGGATAAGACACAAATATATCTAATTATAGCAAGTAAAATGTCTCCCATGTGGAATTTCGGGCAAGAGATTTTGTAGCAAATTAGAGAAAACAAAGATAAAAGATAAGGAAACATGTAGAAAGCCTGGAAATTCAAACTACATGTGAAAGATTTTTGAACAATGAATAGTACAGACTACAGAACAAGAAAACTGGGTAAGAAAGAATAGCAAGACTCTGGGATAGGAAGATACTAGTTTAGCTCAATGGCTAAGAGTGCTGTTAGCAGCTTGTTATGCAACGCTCACGTGAAAGTGTGCCTGCCACCCCAGCTTCTGAAAGTAGAGACATCAGGGGCGGGGCGGCCAGCCAGTCTAGTCCTAACAGCAAACTACAGCTTCACTGACTTTGTCTCCACAAATAGCAAGAGAGGAAGACACAGACGCCCTCTTCGGGCCTCTGCATAGGCACACATACCCACACATACAAAATACACACAGCATCCACAAGGAGAAGAAGGAAAAAAACTCCAATTGGGAAATAAGGAGAAACTTAAAACGTATTAAACAAATGAGTTTTTCATTTCACTTCTGAAATTATTTAGTTTCGACAACATGGTTTTCAAGACGATCTTGTCTCAACCATCTCAATGACCTGCCCAAGGTTGCAAAGCCAAGATTGGGTGTAGTTTGCCTCATTCCTGTCCAGTTCTTCACTCCATGTGAAATATGTGCTCTGCCTCAAGTTGGCTTTTTAAATTAAAGGGAATTAACAAAGCGGCAAACACAGAATTAGCTCTTTATTGCGATTTCACTAACTGAACAGTAACTTTATTTAATAGATCTTCCCTGCCACACAGACATCCCGCTGAAGCACTGTAATAAATGTAATAAAAGGGGAGATTAGGGCAAACATTGGTGGGAAGACATTAATTAGAGGAGGACCTCACCAATTCTCAGTTGACTAATCCTCAAACCCTGTAATTCTCATAAGGAAACTGACAATCTTGCTTTACTCCTCATCAAAGAGAGTTTCCAGCTGGGGAGAGTGGCAGGCTCAAGTAATCAGAATCTCATTAATTTTATTAAATAGACCATAAAGTCCCATAACAAATAATTAAGCCCTGTTAAACAGATATCCAATAGTCCATCTTATCCCTTCTTATTTATAGACAGAAATAAAAAGGCATTGCTTCCAACAACAATACGGGGTACTTGTTGTTATTGATGATAATAATTCCTTGGGTTTGTTTCAAAGATGTCAGAGCTTTGCAAAGCACGACTGTCACACTACAGCTGGCCTACTAAGTATTACTCTCTACACTATGTAGATAAAGCTTTAATCTGCCTTCTATTACCCTATATGTGAGATGTGTAGACAGAATATCACCAAATTTGGCATGTTTATGGTGGCCTGTCTTAAAGGTGGCTCAATAAATCCAAAGTGGGGACACAGGAGTCTCAAAAACAAAAACCCATCACCCAGAAAATGCTATTGGACTGAGACCAGCACTGGTTTCTGTGATCTGAAGTGTGTAGGTGTATTCTACGAAAACCACACCTGAGAAAGGCTTGGAGATTTGCTTTTGTGTTCTTTGAGCAATTCCACTCAACTCTGCCTACACAGATGGGTATTTTGACTGCAAATATAAAACTATTGTGCTGTCATTTTCTTTTCTTTCTTGGTTTTTTTTACTAGACTTGAGTTAAAAAGGCAGTACAGAATTTTTCATTTTCAATTGAATATTTTTGCATATGGCCGTGTATCAACTGTCTGATGCTCTAAGCAGGATGTGGATGCCAAAGACACCATCCCTTAATTCCTGGACTCTGAGCTTATATAATAACCTGCATGGTTAAAGGGATCTTTGAAAATATAATTAGGATCAATATCTTTAAAGTAAGAAGTGTGCCCTTGGGCGACTATTGTTAGAGAGTACTATAGAGTGCATGAAGAATGTGGGCTGGTTTAGGAGCAAAAACTATTTCCCAATTAACCAATAAGGATATAGGAAAGGCAGTCCTGCAGCCATAAGGACCTGAATCTGCCCAACAGCCTACAAGAAGTGGAAGGATTCGTTTCCTATGCTTCCAATGAGGAACACAGCCCCACCCATACTGAAAGATGGACCTTAGGAGACTCTGAGAAGGAAAGCCCAAGACTTCTAATTCACATGTAAATGGAGAGAGAAATGGGTGTTCTTTAAATATGGTGATAAGTTAGAGCAACATTAGAAAAAATGTATGCCTGAATATTATGGTGGATTTTGTAAATTCAGAGCATTTCATGTGTAAATCTATGTTAGAGTAAATGTTTCCTATGGCTTATAATATCATTGTGAAGGTAAAATACAGACATGAAAGCATGTTTATTAGTAAGCATTGTGTTAACAAGCATATGTGCTAGCAATCATGTGTGTTATAAGCATGTGTGTTAGCAAGCATGTGTGTTAGTAATTCAATGTGATAAATAAAAAGTGCATATAGGCATCAGGAAAGCACAACAGTGTCCACCCAGGTCATTTGGGGAAAGCTTAAAGGTATATTTTTCGTACCTGCAGGGCAATGTTTCTTAAAATACAGCAGACCTGCAAATTTTGGAAGATCTTATTCATCTTAAAATATGTCTTAAAAATTCTGATTCACTTAAACCTGTGATGGACAGGGAGAATCTGCTTGAACAGATTGCAAGACAGTGCCAATGCTGTGGATTCTAGGGTCACACTCTCAGAACCTCTGTACTAACAGAAAGGAAAGTGGATGAAAAACATGGAAGGTTTGGTATGAAGCTCAAGATTTGCTCAAGAGTGAAAATGGTGGTTTGAAAAGATTAATGGTAGCCAAAATTACTCAGGAAAGATTTGGAGACTGGAAGAAATCTAAAGAAAGAAGTAAAATAACAAAAGAAAGAAAACGTTGCAATGGGATAAATAGGAGGAATTAGCAGACTAGAAGGACAGAGAAATAGCTCAGCAGTTAAGAACACTGTGGTCTGTAACTCCAGTTCCAGGAGATCTAACGCCCTCTTCTGGCCTCTGTGGACACTACATGCAAGTGGTACACAGACATGTACACAGACAGGCAGAACACACACATATACAAAGAAATAAATAAAATTTTAAATAATAAAAAATAAAAGGGAAACAAATGCTAAGGTTAGAAAAAGGCTATGAAATATGAAAAATTAATAAATGATAAGTACAGCGATGTGGCATGCTATATCATAGGTAAAGGTTTAAGATGAATTATTTTGAATATTATTTTTCCATCTCCAAATTTTTCTTTTAGAAGTTAACATTTTATTCAAATTACCAAAATTATTAACATAAATTTGCTTCATATCACTTTTTAATTACCTTTTGAGCTTCTTAACATCTATCTGAATAGCATTTTCATTACTTATATTTTTGAAAATTATTTTATGTGTATGAGTGTGTTGCCTGCATGCATATGTACCATATGCATGTCTAGAACCTTCTAGAGACCAGATAGTGTAGAATACCCTAGAACTGTAGTTACAAAAGGATGGGGCAGTCACCTCTCCAGTCTGAATGAAGGATCAGAACTCAACAAGAATGGAGTTTGCAGCCCTGCAATGGAGGTGCACACTTTTAATCCCAGCTCTCGGGAGACAGAGGCAGACAGATCTTGGTGAGCTCAAAGCAAGACTAGTCTACAGGGTTACTTCCAGGACAGCTAGGGCTGTAATGCAGAGGAACTCTTTCTCAAAAAACTAAATTTGAAAGAAAAAAGAGGAGGAGGAGGAGGAGGAGGAGGGATAAGAGTTGGACTAATAGCAAAGAAGAAGAGAAGAAGGAGGAGGAGGAGGAGGAGGGAGCTTTGGCCTTGAACCCATAGAGATTCAGTTGCCTCTGTGTCCCAAGGACTAGGATTACCATCCCACATGGCTACAATAATTGTTTCTGGTGCTAGGATGGAACTTGAGGCCCTGTGCATGCTAGGTGCTATATCCACAGCCCTCTGTTGTTGCCATTGACAGTTCATATTTTCACTTGCCCACTCTTCCAAGATTTTTTTTTTTTTTTGGTTTTTTGAGACAAGGTTTTTCTGTAGCTTTGGAGCCTGTCCTGGAACTAGCTCTCGTGGACCAGGCTAGTCTCGAACTCACAGAGATCTGCCTGCCTCTGCCTCCCGAGTGCTGGGATTAAAAGCATGCACCACCGCCTCCCTTAAGAAGTTTTTAATCTTAAGTCTACAAATAGTCCACAAATAATTAAAATTCTTAAAGCTCTTATTCTGTAATTGCTAGCAACATTTTCTAATCTACTACATTTCTTTTTATAATTCTCTTATCTTTCCTAAGATCATTCCCTATTCCTTTGGAGTTCCCCTTAAGAGTTATTTCAGTTAATGTCTCTTATGATAAGTCAAGTTTTTCTGCTCTTTATAGCATTCTTGGTTTCTAGAGGGTATTTTCTCAGGGCGTAGCATCTAGACAGACACTTATTTTCTTATCTGTCACAGGTTTTTTGCCTACATTACATGTCCTTATAAAGCAAAAAGTTAGGTTTTAACAGTTACAATCTCCCCCAAATCTTCAAAGGTTTCCTTAGTCCTTATTATTATTACTATCATCATCATCATCATCATCATCATCATCATCATCATCATCATCATCATCATCATTATAGTAGCAGGGTCATAATGATATATCTACAACTGTTACTTCATACATTTCCACATGGATGTGGGGTTTTTTTTAATGTATCTGTTCTTTTTTTTTTTTCTTAATTTATTTATTTATTGAGGATTTCCGCCTC
>NC_022022.1:23817491-23858593 GCF_000317375.1 Microtus ochrogaster | reverse complement strand
ACCTCCATCCAGGTTTAGTAAGTTGAGCATCCAAACCGCCCAGGCCCCCCCAAAGCCAGCACGTGCAGTAGGATAAAAAACCCATTGCCATTGTTCTTGAGTTCTCTGTAGTCCTCATTGTACGAGTCTATAAATCTATTTTTTTTAGTTCAAATTCAGCTTACAGTTGCTTGAAAGTTGATCCTGAATAATATAATCCCAAAGTGACATTTACTCTATGCCCAGTTTCTCTCTGTTGGCCCTGTTATTAATTTATTTTTGCTCAATTACATTTTTGTCTCTTGACAGTTTTGATAAAGCCATGTTTGCACGTGCTCAGCAGGCCCAGAAGAAATATGAAGATCTCAGAGACTTCTAGATGAAGAAAGGAAAAATATTTCTAAAAGAAAAAAAAAAGTAGGCATGAGTTTGGTCCAGAAACAAGCCTTTAGGGTTGTAAAGAAGGAAAAAATGGGCTTTGAGAAAGTAGAGCATCATGGGGAATTCTCAGAAGTAGCCAAGATTCCAGGTTGGCCTAACAGATTTTCTCAAGCAGGAACAAGAGCCCATGATGCAAAGATGATTGTAATGACATCATTTTAAACATAAAATTAAATTCTGGGGAGTGGTCTTAATTTGCTATGTGCCTCTCCTACTAATCTCTGCTCCGTAAAGGTGAACTAACCACTTCTCAGTCTTCAAATCTGATGTACTTTATCAGTAACAGGTGAGATGTGCTTCTGAATAGTAAGTGTTTGGAGAAAGTCATCCATGTGAAGTGGAAAAGGTGTTAGTATGGGAATGAGAAGTTGACTTAGGTCAACCAGGGAAGTGTTTATAACTCAGGCAATATCTGCTGTCCTGGGAAGAAACTCTGAAACAATCAAATGAAAAGGAGGAGGGCAAGTCACTCTGAAAATTATGTCTCTCTGCAGTGTGAAGGGCCAAGAGCACCTATGCTCATAATATGGAAATCCATTTTGTGCGATCTATAATGGAGCATCAGAAAGTTGATCAAAGCTACATATGAACTCAAATGTCAAAACTTTATTCAGATTATTAAGAACCCACAAGCATTAAGTAGAATTTATGGGGTCACATCTTTTCATTGTAGAGTTTACTATGAGCTTACTGTGTATTGAGTCAAAAGCTTCACCGAAGTCCTCACTCTAATAACTCTTGAAGGCTAGAAAGACATTCTGCAGTTTAAAGAACTTTATTTTTTAACAGCTTATATTTAAAATCTATGACTTTCCTTGTCTCCTCCCCCACTAAAATTCATTGAGTGACAACGATTAAAACAATTTACAGGCCAGAGAGTGTGTGTATAATGATGTCCCTTGAAGGGATGCTTCTGGATTTGTCTAAGTTCCTAACTTTCTGACCTTGTTATTACATAATGGTTATGACAAAGACAAATGTGGGGATAACTAGCTAGAATACAGTTATAAGTAATCCTGGTTTAGTGACAGTGATCTGTCATCCCCTAGGGTCCATGACCTCACCAGCCACTAGTAAGTGGCTAGGTTTGCAGTACCAGACATGAATTTCCTCTTATTGAGTTATTCTTAAGTCCTTAAGTCCAATTAAGCAGCTGTTGATTGCCCCATTGTTATCAGGACCGCTATTGTACCCTTAGGGATACCTTGCTAGGCTGGTCATTGCTAAGATTTGCAGGATTTTCAGCTGGATAGGACTTTGGATTGCTCCCCTCCCTGACCTCTGTGGGCGCTCTAATGACTCCTCCAGATACTAAGGGAGCTGGTGCTCAGGGAGGAGGCTTCTAAACCAGATCCAGCTCCATTCCTCCAAGTCCTGTGTTTTCAGCAATAGGGTCTTCTTACCTTTAAGTTCTGGCAATCAAGGACAACATCCATAGCCTATATTGTTTGGGGGAGCATCCTGGATTCTCCTTTTACCAATAACTGAAGGAGGTTTCCCATGTCTGGCACCAGGTGCCTGGGGGAGCATTATCATCAAGTGACATACCTTCATTTGTTTGTGTGTATACGCATATGCTTGTGTGTGTACACATATACTTTTGTGTGTGTGTACTTTTTATCTTTTATGTGTATATTTTTTAAGTAAACATAAAATAATGATTCACTACGGCTCTTTCAAACATTCTTAGTATTTCTATTCCCCCCTCCCTCTTCCCCCCTCAGTTTGCAATTTCCTCCTTCGCAGTATTTGCATCCTGTTATTCCTGCACTCCCTCCCACAATCCCTACTCCAAATTCTCTACTACCATCTGTAGATTCAAAGCTAGAATCTACAACCCTAAACCACATATACATCTCTGAGAAACTCTCAATGGACTCAGCAGCTTGTATATGTACATGTGCGTGTGCGTGTGCGTGCGTGCGTGCGTGTGTGTGTGTGTGTGTGTGTGTGTGTGTTGTGTGTGCTATATTTATATCATTTCTGCTCATTCTTCTACCCCTTCAACTCTTCCCATATACCTCTTCTTGGGAATATATGAGTACCTAAAGGTCATATTTAGTAGTACTCTTGTATAAAATTCTCAAAAGAGCATTTAAAAGCTGAATTTAAAAAGAAAAGGGAATCTATACAGTATGTAGGCATGATTCACCAGATAAGAGTGAGTCAACCATCTTGATTTCCTTTGATTGTCAGGAGTTCTTATCCCATCTCGCTTCTTCTCAGTGTCCTGGATGTTTCTCAGTCGTTGGTTCTACCAGCACTCTCTTGCTGTCTGAGTCTCCTCAGGCCACTGGCCAACACACTCAGACTTGTCCTTAATGAAGATACCGTGTGAGAGACTTCCTGTCCCATTCCTTTAAACTGGCTATATATACATAGGTTAACTGACACTCAGGGTTGCCTCCTGAACGCATGTGAGTGGATTTGCACAAATCATTGGTTGTAGTGTGACTCAAATAGGCAAGGTGACAGAAAACTAAATCCTACAGGAACCATCCATAGGTGTTTTTTTATGGCCAAATGCCCTGGGCCTAACCATCTCATTAAGCTCACCTTTGCTTTGTTACAAGAGTCCAGATAAAATGCAGGCACAGATGGTGACAGAAAAACAGAGCCTAGCAGGCAGTTCTCCCACTTGTCTGAAGCCTTCGTCTATTGAAAATGTTTATGTTAGTGGTTTGTTTTGTTTTGTCTTTTGAGCTGTGGATTCATAGCCCAGGCTAGGATGGCGCTTTGTATATAGACAAGGATAGCCTCGACCTCAAGATCTTCCCTCATAATAACAAATGTATAGGATCCAAAACCCAGGGAATGGTGCTGTCCACATTTTAGTTCCTACATCTATCTACACAATCAAATTAATCCCTCACGGGCAGGTCTACAGGCCAACCTGCTCAGGACTGGCCATTAAGACTCTTCTTCTTAGTTGATTCTAGATTGTGTCAAGGCACCAATTAGAGCTAGTTTTCACATTTGGAAAATGTATAAGTGAATGCTTAGGTATATCTAGATAATGTGGAATATTATTCTGTGCTCAATAAATGAAAATAAATAATAAATAAATAAGCCAGGAAGCTGTTGAAAGACAAGGAAAAAACTCAAATTAACATGCTCAGTGGGGGGGAAAAACCCTATCTAAAGAGGTTACATACTGGATAAATCCAATTACAGGACATTCTAAAAAAGCAAGACTATGGGACAGTATGAAGGAGGGGTTCGTGTGTATTATGCAAGTCACTTGAATCCTATGAAGTCTATCTTTTTCCAGGAAAGCTTATGCATCTAATGTCTATCTACAGGGGGGTAGCTGGTAAGGGGTAAGGATGTGATACCATTACATGAACAGCAGGATTGGGTTAGATTCAAAGTTTAATAAATGGCACCTAGTTTTAAAAAATTACTTTAAATAAGCTTCTCCTTCTCTTGTCCTATAATCTGCCTATTGCAATGTCCCTAAGCATTTTACATTCTGTAGGTTCTCTGCTTCCCCAACTTCCACCCATGCAAAACAATGGCAATCACTTTTTCCTAGGGTCTATGATTCTCACCATAGTTCTATGGCAGCAGTACCGTTAAGGTGTTTCAGAACCTCAATGGCAGAAAATATGCTTCCATATATTCAAAATGACCTTGGGTTTTCACTCTGGGTTCCAGAAAACCTTCACAAGGGAGTGAGCAAGAAGAGCCAAACCTCTTTTCGTCAGCATGAACACATTACTACAAGCTAGCTTTTCTGTTTGTTTTTGTGAGTGTTTTTGAGACAAGATTTCTCCATGTAGCCTTGGCTGACCTAGAACTCTATCTGTTGACCAGGCTGGCCTTGACATAGAGATATCCCCGCCTCTGCCTCCCCAGTGCTGGAATGAAAGGCATGAACTACCAGGCCAGGCTAACTTTTAGGATAAGATTTATCGAAAGAAATTGAGAGTTTTTCTTTTTGCATTGTTTTTCCAGATCACTTCACATAAAGTTCTTTTTTGTAAACAATTATTTATCCCAAACTGCACAACAGGCTTGGTTGGTCACTTTCTGTGAGCATCTAGCTATACAAGACATGCATTTGAATTTCATTTAAGCATATAACACATAGAGCGTTGCAGGACTCTAGGTTGGTAAAAATCCATACTGAGGTATCTAAGACATAAGTGAAAAGCCATTAGGCTCAGACGCCTGCATTTATCCTAGCAGTTTCAACCTAATGCTTCCATTCTTACCGGAATATCAACATAGTGTTTCCTAATGAAACGATATTCCTCACTGCTTGTTATTTTCCTTGCAAATATACCCAAGGACACCACGATCACAATAAATCTGCACATTTAATCATACATTTAAAAGCCCATGCTGAAAACATTCTGACTCTGTTCCTCTCGCTAGAAAAAAAAAAAAGATAAGGCTTTGAAAATGATGTGAAGAACTGTGTCATCTCGCAAGAGTGGCAATGTTCATAAATACTGCAAAAACGTACCAACAACACTGAGCCAAACACAAATGCTGCAAGTACAGTTGATGGCTTCTCCTAGGCTGAGTACATGCTATTCTGTGGCTGGGCTCTATACTGTCAATCAAACACATCACTCCAAGCTTCCTTCCAGTGATGATGCAAATTCTTTGGAAAACCTTGCAGTTCATTTATTTGGATTTTACTCATCTTAAATGTTTCACAAAAGTCTAAAGCAGAAATATATTCACCCAGGTGAGGAAGTATAAAAATAAAATGCCCTATCTCTGGTTTTATTTCTTCCTACCTCCCCTCACCCCTCCTAGATAGAAGAGCCTATTTCTGAAGTAATTCGTATAACTGCGACAAATCCGCTTCAGCCTTGGTAATGCCTTTCGTTTTGACTTCAAAACATTCACTGGCTCTCGCGGATTTGTACTATTTAACACCCAGATAAAGGTAAGCTGCCTTTTTTAATAACGATGGATTACTTTTTCTCGTTACATGCTCTTATTCAATTGGATTTTTTTTTCAATTTAAGCACATCAATTCTCGAAGAAAAATGTAACGTGAGTCTGAGAATAATTGTAGTTATTAGAAGAGTAAACACCAGGACACACAAGCAACATAAACCGAAATTGGCTGATTAAATTACTGACAAAGTCTGACGTCTCCATAGGAAAGGGTTGCTGCTGTGTGCTCCATCCAACTCTCTGCTTTCCATCTTGGGAAAGTTCTGTAGCATGCACCATCGTGTAAAGAAATACATGTGGATAATATGAACAATATATGAGCACGTCTTAGTAGAAGTATGCAGGAGCCATGTTTGATTAAAGAGCTCCTGTGGTATTTTGTGGACAGTACCTCTTCAGTGGTTCCTAGACCCACTGATGGACTAGTATTCTTACAATACTAAGCCTTGTGTATTACATTATGTATAAAGAACTGCAGGAGAAAAACTGAGGCTTTCCAGACACAAAGAAATAATATACTTCAAGGAAAAAGGCCGATTGCTCTGATTTGATTACTACACACGTATGCCCACATCAGACTATCATAGGTGAACACAGAGTATGCATTGTTAGAAATTTCTGGAAGTTCTTTTTGGCCTCTTATGTTTGGCTTGGTTTGGCTTTTGCAATACTGAAGACTGAACCTAGAGGCTGGCACACACTACACATACAATCCACTCCTGAACTGTATTCCCCAGGCCCTAAAACTTTTTAATAAACAAGGCCTTTGTAGCTGCAAAGATGGCTCAGTGGGCAAAGTGATCATTAAGCAAGAAAGAGGACCTGAGTTCAAATCCACAGCAGCGTGCCTGATGATGAAGGGTGGAGGCAGAAGGATCCCAAGAGCCCATGGCCACCTAACAAAGCTCATCACTGAACTTCAGGTTCAGGGAGGGACTCTGTCTCAAAAAAATAGAGCAGACACCAGTAGAGGAGGACAGAGGTTGCCAGATTCTGGCCAACAACACACACCTGTATCCTTCCCCCTCCACACATAGCTAAACATACCAAGGTTTAACAGACCCTGGTAACTGGGTTTCTGAGAGGATTGCCTAGTCTATTAAATTTGTTTTGGTGTGTATAGTTGATGTGAATGTAAACAGAAGTTTTACTGAGTCCCATATCCGCTTGACGACACATGACAAGTTTCAAATGTTCATTTAAAAATCATTAGATTATTTGCTTGCTTCAAACTAAAATTATTAGTTTCAACCATAATATGAAAACAATGATATGTTCATAGTCAATGTAGCAGACATTGTGATTGTGTGGTGTGTTGTTTGAATGTATAGGCATTCTTTGAGGTAAACACATGACCTTTTTGTCATATGGGGGCCACGAATGCTCAGAAATGAAAGTGCCTTGCCCCAAACTGCTCACCAAACTAAGTTTTAAGAAAAGTGTCTGACCCCTAGCAAATCTAAGTCGAGTTTTAAGTTCGTAAGCCAATGTGAACTACATTTCTGGTTCCAAATGCTGAGACATGAACTAAATCATTACTCATTGGCACCCAGCACAGTATTGTCCTCAAACGGGTGTTTAGTAAAATCACACAGAATGAATCAAAGTTTAGACCCATGTGCTTACAAAACAATGAACTTTAAGCTCAGTAGACTTGTTTATGCTCCTCTTAAGAGCATATACCTATTTGAAATGCTGATGTCAGTTATTCAGGTCTTACTATACCTGTATTGTGTTTCTGGGAAATCAGAAATAGTGAGGTCTTCCGGTGCTATCACTCAAGTTCAGATTTTATTGTTTCATTATCAGAACACATCCCTTTGCTCTGTCAGAATTAAGACCAATATTCCACAGGCACTCTCTTTTCAGAGAAGCCAGAGCTCAGTTCTAGTATTCAGTGTTTATATCATGGTCTCTATATTCAGTGTCTCCAAACATGCTCCTGCCCAGTGTATCCTGCTTCAGTGAGCCTGAAGGATGGGCAAGATGGAAAACTGTGAGGTAAGGGACAAAAGCCAAGCTCACAAGACGAGCAAGTAGAGGAGGAAGAGAGAGAGAGAATACGTGTTTGCTTTACTGCCTAGTAACGCCATTGAGAATGGTATAATCCGGTTCTGTAGGACCATTTGTTAAAATAAGAATATTGTATTTTTCTGCTTTAAGATATTTCATAACAGCAAACCCAAAAAAGCTCCCTGTTCCATTTCCTGCCTCCTCAGTGCTGTGCAGCTAAGATGTTTTTATTGCAGCAGAACCTGAAGCTGTATACGATGTTTGCTTGAGGATTATTTTTAGTCCCTTTAAGCTGAACTTCTGTAATGAAATCTATTTAGAGACATTCCACAGTGCCCTATGGTTACTAGCTTATGCAAATGAAGTATGACCCTGGGAATAAACCTCTTGCCCCCTCATCATCTTCCCCAGCTTCAAAGGTCTCTAGGCAATCGCTTTTTTAAGTGAAAAGATTGTTAAGCTGAACTAAAATAGAAAGAGAGGGGGCACAACTTGATATCCAACACTCATATAACCCAACCATTTACTGTCTACTATTTTCCTATAAATATTTAGATACTAATCTATAAGTCCATCTGGAATAAATGTGTCTGTATATATGATTACTTTTCAGCTTCTCCTTTGAGTATGAATCCTAATAACTGCGGGCCAATATCAATCAATAGTCATTTACTCTCTCGCTTCATTTCTTACTTCTTATCTAAAGGAAGACGTGCTAAATTGGGACCGAATTGGTCTCCTAACAATAAAATCTTCTCTGCTGATTATATTCTCGCTGAAAAGATATTCCTGCCGAGCACTAGAATAACCAAAGTGATGGTGAAAATGTGTAACGCTATGTGGACATCATTAGTCAAGGGTCCAGTTTGTTACTTGAATACATTAGGAATATAAAGACATTTATAAGCAATTAGGATGAAAATTAGAGTCTAAGTTTAGGAGGATAATGAAATTGAATAATTGACTTCATCTTCAGATGTATTAACGAGAAGTATTATCAACAACTTCTTGGATTTTAATCATTAGAATAAATTCTATCATTTTAGATGGTGCTTTCCAATCAAAGAATAACACAAAAAGCATCCATCCTTGTTGTCTGTTTACTTGTTTGGGGTAAAAAGTTCTGAACTGTGAATCGGTTTCAGTTTGGTCAGGTGACTAAAATCACTTCCGTGAGGCCTCAGATTTCATTAGGTCAAAGTGTCTTCTCAAGATACAGTTAAAATAATCCAGCATGACTCTGGGATTTATTAATCAAAGGTCTGTTATGCAACCTTCCTAAGGATGGCAAATCACAGTGACTGACTTTCTAACCTGAACAAATGATCGGATGAGGTTCAAGTGGATGGAGACAAAGGCAGGTCCTTCAAATACCTGTTGAAAAGATCTCTAGTTGAGTCTACTGAGGCTACAATTTTTATGAAAATATAAAGCTAAATTAAAATATGTCCATTTAAACTGACATGCTTGTGTTCTGCTCCTTGTGATTTGTGTCGCAGGGCTTTGTGTTAGATAGCTTATGTTGGGTAGACAGTATGTGGCTGAATAAGCTTTGAAATAGGTAAGACGGCAAATCCCTTGTTTTATGGAATAAGGCCTCCAGACCACAGCTATCTGCCTGAAAAAATAAATAAATTGACTCAAGAGTTGAGTAAAATGTCCTGAATGCCTGGCCAGCCACCACTGAGCAACAGTCAGGGAGCTAATAAATAACTTGGCCAAAACACAAGCCAAAGGAATTTGCTAGAACTTGGCAGGTTAGCGCAAGTAATGACATAAAATAAGTTTGTTGTATTTATGAATACCCCTGAATGGAAGAGGAGGTAATTATGAAACCAGAAAAGAATGGGACTGGGAATGTATAATTCTGTAGAAAATACAATAAAGAGAACACATTGGAGCCGAAATGCACTGGAGGACTGCAATAGTTAACAAAAACAAACAAACAAACAAAAAAACCAAGGAGCCATATCTGTGTAATGGAGGAGCCAGTACAAATGGAGGACAGTCCAGAATTAGAGAAAACACCCCAACCCTGAAATAATACATGTGCTTATTGTGTTTTATCAAAGGAAACCAAAGAAGAAATCTTTCTGGAAGCATTCCTCCAAGATGGTATGTGCCTATCCAGTTTGTAGACTTCAAGAGCGAAGAATATTTGAGGATAACCTGGATTCTGCATTCCAGCCCCTCAAACTAAGAAAAGAATGACAGGAATCCAAACAGAAAGAGCTACACAGTTCACGTGGGCCCTCAACAATCAGATGGTGACTGTCCACTCCTCATCCTAACACTTGCCACTTGGCATTGGTTCTCTAGAAAGCACTGCATTTGTGTGTGGCATAAGAGATGGCAACAACACAAACCCCTTCCTTGCTCTTTGCAGTGCAATGCCATCAAGCATGGGGACCCAAGGCTGAAAGCAAATCCACGAAGAAGACAATGACCAGCATTTCAAAGGCACCGGCCTGAGTGCTGCAGTGACAGAGCAGTATGGGTGAGGGCTAGAATTGAGATGTCAGCTCACACATGACCTGTTAGAAATGTCCCTTAGAAAACCTGAGATCCATAGAATAAGTAAAATGTAATTGTGTGTGTGGGGGGGGGTCTTTTAGATTGAAAGATAGACTTTGAAAGATGAGGGGAATGTGGATTGGACAGTCCCGAGGAACTAACGGAGTCTAGAGAAGGATGTTAATGATAGCACATAGGTAGGGACCACACAGCTGTGGGAAGACATTTAAATTATACTTTATTTGCATTGGAGGATATTAAAGGGTTTTACACAGGTTTCTAGCATCTCAATGGCAGATTAGCTAAGAAGCTAGTGGAGCTTTAACTTCGGGACCACTCAGGGGCTTTCCAAACTCCCAGCAGAGCCTCCAGCAGTATACATGAGGTCATAGGTTTCTGTAATGCTATGCAGGGTAGAAACTATATCAAAAGAAAAGAAATCAGCAAACAGCCAAGATGTATCATCTTCTCCAAGAATCTCATTAGGTAGTTAATGAGAGGCTTTTATAGTTCTTACAAATACAACGTAAGCCCCATGAAGTAACATGCTTTATGCTCAATAAGCACAGAATGCCACAACTTTGGGTCTTCTTCCTTCATTTCCTCTACTTTTTGGCTTTCTTGACCTGACTTTGTGTGATAGCTCTTCATCACTCCCCTGACACAAGTGCTATACCCTTCAAGTAAATGCTGCTCAATTAGACCTTGAAGAAAATAGAAAACAGAACAAGAAATATAAATGTCATTGGCAAGGATGGAAAGGCCAAATTCCAGTCCTCCTGTGTGCTCATTATCTTAAACCTGAAGAAGAAAGACACCAAGCCTAGCAATCTGGAACACCAGGTTAGCCTGGGCTTGGGCTGGTTAGGAACCCATGAAACATCTTCAATTATTTTTGAGAGAAAATGGGATATTCCAGATTGTTTGAAATGAATTACCCATATCTTTTATCTGCTTATAGAATATCTTTTTTACAAATATTTACTCGAAGCTCTTTATGTGCCACTTACAGAATCTGTTTACTCCTGCACTGAAGAACATCGTCCTGGATCTCCACTTCCTTGACCTTAGATAAGACTCGCACGCCTTGTCTTGACTTCACTCTTCCATGGACCAACAACTGCCTCACCCCATCCCTGACCCCAGGAATCCTCCTTCTCAGAGATTGTGTCTCTCCATCCTTAAGTCTCACACCAAGACCAGACTTGCCAATGACCTATGAAGTAACCTGACCTGCTGAGGAGAGACAGCACATGACTGGGTGTCCTTGACATGCTGCCTAGTCATCTGACATCATAGATATCTCCCCAAGCTCATCTCGACTGTCAACCAATTCTTCCCATTGAGACATGCTGAAACAAAATACACTATCTCAATAATTACTACGTTCAATAACCTAGAATTAAATGTATTAGCACAACTCCATAGCACAATGAGAACGAAACTCACTCTTCTTTAAAAAAAAAAAATGGAAGTGATGCTAGTATTTAAAAATGTAGTACACACAAAAAAAAATCTTTTAAAAATACTTTTGTGTGTGATTTGCTGGAAAAGCTTCCATTGTGCCTTATGGTTCACAGACTTCTGCCTTATGCTTGTTCGAAAGAAGTAAAAACAAAACTAAGCTCGTTTTAAACAAGAACATTCAAAGTTCTCTTTCGATCTTAATTTCTGCTCCTTTTAAAAAAATCTCTCCCAGGTGAAAACACAGCATTGTCCTCGCAAATAATTTTCACAATAGACAGCTTCTTATAATTAGCTAGCGTTGCTTTCTAAGCCGAAAACCTTTTAGCAAGTTTACATAAAAACTCTGAAAGGTCCCGAAAGACCTGTGACGAAGCTCACACAATGCAGCAGTATCCAAGAAGAACTGTTGGCGGTAGCTTCCCACAGGCTGCTGAAGCCCATGACTCCCACTTGAGATTATAGAAGGCCACTCATTTTTGTTCGCCAGGACTTAAAGTCGACTTAAGCAAATCCCCTAACAGTAGCTAATGGCTCGTAATTATATGATGAGATAAAGTAGAAGAAAGTCATATTCACTGAAAGGTAGAATTATTACTAAAATTGTCTAATTTTATATGACACCAAAATTAAAGATGACACAGCAAAGAAAGCAAAATGCCCCACACAGTGGTTAAACAAAACCCGAGTTTTTACTTGATTGTGCCAAGAGTTACTTCCGGGAATATGTCTCAGTTGTATAAAATTTCAAGGAAAGATAAAGCAGATTTCAACAAATTTCTTTTTTTTTTATTAATGTATGACCAAATTTTGCATTGTGAATGCAGTAGCATTCCAATGGTTAACATTTTTTTCTTCAACACTGAGCAAGAACACAGTCTTACTTTGGGGCATTTTCATTGCTATCCACTATTGTCTTGAATAAGAGTTGTAACCAGACATTAGACTTTTAGGGGACTAAGAGAGCTGTAAGACAAATCAACAAGAATGCCTAGTGTTGCTATACTACTTCCTTTGTGGGCCAGAATCCTATTTCCCATAAATTCATATAAATAAATGCACTAATTATGGCAGATGTTACTATCCTTCTTTGTCTTGGGTTTTATATCGCAGACAGTATCTCCTAAATGTTCCCATACAATGCTCCTGCTACACTGATGCTGTAACTCGCACATAAGACATGAAGAGGTTGAGGCTTGGAGAGGTTAAACTCTTCACTCAAAACATACAGATGGAAAAGACTACAAAACAAAATTCAAACCCCTTATCATTTTTTTTGAGGGATTTGAATTCAAATCCATCTAACTCTGGAGCTTGGCCTCCACCGCTGCCCTATGCTGCTTTCCTTAGCCCCAACTCTCCATGCGACTGTTCCTCTTTGCTAAGGTGACCATGAATTCCACACAACCTTCCTGTAGCTAAATCTTTAGTAGTTCATCCTTGCTTCTCAAAATTGTCTCATCCAGGTAAACTTGAAACAATCAGCCTGCCTTTAACTCAAT
Source organism: Microtus ochrogaster (assembly GCF_000317375.1). Taxonomy (NCBI): domain Eukaryota; kingdom Metazoa; phylum Chordata; class Mammalia; order Rodentia; family Cricetidae; genus Microtus; species Microtus ochrogaster. The sequence goes on along the minus strand of NC_022022.1, from coordinate 23,845,763 downwards.
ACTTGTAGAACCGAATTTGTCTCCTTTTTATTGAGTCTGAAGCAGTCCCAAATGTGCTATTCTGCACTACTGTGGATGACACCACCCCTAATCAACTGCAAACTCTAGAAAATAGAGAGACAGTCTTAATTCCTCCTTCTTCCTCATCTCTCAAACCCAGTAAGCCATCCTCTTCTACTGTCTTTTCTATATTAGGTCCTGCAGACCACTCTCACCACCTTTCCTTACTTGCATAGCTTCACTCCTAGACTGCTTGAAATGTTCTCAGAAGATATTTGCCCCCTCTAAACTGCAATCACATGGGTTTTCAAAGGGGACATCTGGGTATGGGATTATTGCGGTTCAAAACACCAAAAGAGTTCCTTAGAGCCTCCAGAACGAAGCCCAGTCCTCTCAAGACCCTCACATGGCTTTGCTGCCCTCTGGTTGCCTCTCCGCTCCAACAGCCCACTGCCTGCCACAGATAACCATTTGCCTCACTGGAAGGGCTACAGCTGCCATCATTTCCACAGCTGTCCTCGGTCTTCATACCTTGGCACTGACATCTTCCAATTTCTAAGGAAATTCATCTTTTTACTCCCCTCTCTTTTTCAACTTCGGGTCTTCATCATAAAGCATTTTTTTAATTTTTTTTAATTTATTTATTTATTGAGGATTTCTGCCTCCTCCCCGCCACCACCTTCCATTTCCCTCCCCCTCCCCTGGTTAAGTCCCTCTCCCTCATCAGCTTGAAGAGCCATCAGGGTTCCCTGACCTGTGGGAAGTCCAAGGACCGCCCACCTCCATCCAGGTTTAGTGAGTTGAGCATCCAAACCGCCCAGGCCCCCCCAAAGCCAGCACGTGCAGTAGGATCAAAAACCCATTGCCATTGTTCTTGAGTTCTCAGTAGTCCTCATTGTCCGCTATGTTCAGCAAGTCCGGTTTTATCCCATGCTTTTTCAGACTCAGGCCAGCTGGCCTTGGTGAATTCCCGAAAGAACATCCCCATTGTCTCAGAATGTGGGTGTACCCCTCGCGGTCCTGAGTTCCTTGCTCGTGCTCCCCCTCCTTCTGCTCCTGATTTGGACCTTGAGATTTCTGTCCGGTGCTCCAATTTGGGTCTCTGTTTCTGTCTCCTTTCATCGCCTGATGAAGGTTAATATTCAGGGGGATGCCTATATGTTTGTCTTTGGATTCACCTTCTTATTTAGCTTCTCTAGGATTGCGAATTATAAGCTCACTGTCCTTTAATTATGGCTTTAATTATTTTTTTTATTGAGAAAAAAAATTTCCGCCTCCTCCCAGCCTCCCACTCCTCCCATCCTCCCCCCACTCCTCTCCCCCTCCCTCTCGAGTCTGAAGAGCAGTCAGGGTTCCCTGCCCTGTGGAAAGTCCAAAGTCCTCCCCCCTCCATCCTGGTCTAGGAAGGTGAACATCCAAACTGGCTAGGCCCCCACAAAGCCAGAACAAGAAGTAGGATCAAAACCCAGTGCCATTGTCCTTGGCTTCTCAGCAACCCTCATTGTCCGCCATATTCAGAGAGTCCGGGTTTATCCCCTGCTTTTTCAGTCACAATCCAGCTGGCCTTGGTGAGCTCCCAATAGATCAGCCCCACTGTCTCCGTGGGTGGGTGCACCCCTCTGGGTCCTGACTTCCTTGCTCATTTTAACTTCCTTTTCCTCTATTTCTTACTAAAGTTTTGCTTGGCACAGCCCCAGGCTCAGACCCCTTAAAAGATGTGCAGCCATTACCCAGAGAGTAAGGGCTTTCTTCTTCCCTCAACATTCTGTCCATCATAATCTCCCAAGTGTTGTCTGCTTGAGTGGAGCATGTCATGGTGGAAAGCGCTGCTTTCTTCTCTCCGTTTAGTTTAGATGTTTTTCTTGGAAGGTTTATAGCATCCAGTGCATAAGGTCTGATCACAGTTTATCTCATTCATCTTTTAATTGCGACATCAGAGGCAGACAAAGCCCATTTGACATAGGTTGATGGTGCTTATAATAACAGGGCATTTGTGTGTTGAGTAAGACAAAATGAAAGATGAAGATGGAAATACTGAAAAAAGGTGATGTATAAAGCTTACTGTAATTAAGAATTTTTGCATGTATATGAAATCTCTGAAAACTACATACATCCTATATAATACTATAAGCTTCCAGCTGTAGTTGTTGAGATAATGTCTCACAGTGCCATCAGGATGGCCTGGAACTTGCTATGATCCTGAACCAGTCATTGGAGTTCTAGGATCATAGATATGTACTAAGACTGGCTTAGGTTTCTTTTCTTTTTTAAAGCTGTATGTCATAGCAACCTGAGTTTAGTCAAACAAAAGAGGCAGGATTCCAGAGCAGGAAGAAGGCCTAGAAACCAGTCTAGGAATTTTTCTATTCCTTATTTAACATTGGACCATAATCGTCCTCAGATACACAGTCTGAAAAACACTTTCCTCTCCAGCTATCTCTGGAAGATAAGGAGAGGAAATACCAGGACGTGAAGAGCCTGGCCCTTGTGTTTCCTGTGCTGCTCTTCTTGGGGCTCTAATACACTTAGAGTAGCTCAGAGCAATACAACCAACCCAGTATAAACGTGTAGCCAACACAGGAAGAAAACAGAGGCTCCAGGAAGATTTGATGCTTTCTCAAGAGCACCAAACAAACAGAAGGTAGTACCCAAATCTACGAGATTTCTAGCCTGTGTTCTGAGTACTTTTCATGCTGTCTTTTATTGGGAAATTAGCTTAGCTCTGGAAGCCCTAGAAAAATAATCCCACAGGCGGGCGGTGGTGGCACACGCCTTTAATCCCAGCACTCGGGAGGCAGAGGCAGGCAGATCTCTGTGACTTTGAGGCCAGCATGGTCTACAAGAGCTCCAGGACAGGCTCCAAAGCTACAGAGAAACCTGTCTCGAAAAACCAAAAAGAAAAAGAAAGAAAAATAGTCCCACTCCTAGATAAAGTTGGTCAAACAAACAAATGAAAATCTAAGCTTGTGATACCAAAGAAGTGTTAGGATGAATTATAAAGAATATTATAAAGAATAAGGGTTTGCATATGACCTTGAGAAGTGACAGTCTCTGCAGGTGTAACCTGTCTGAATCTGTTTGGTACTAAGTTTGGCAGTAGTCTCTGGAGGACAAAGACTGAAGAAATATAGGAAGATTTTACCTAGGAAATCATTAAACTAGAGTACCCCATTGGTGTGCCTAGATTCTGAAGTTTTGGATACAGCTTCTTTTGGGTTCCATTTTTTCATATGAAACTGAAATTAGGAATTGTAGAGTGTAAAAATTAGAGAATAACATGAAGGAATCATCTGGAGAATTCCTTATGTATTTGTGTATAAAAACAGAATCTTTTAAACTCTTATTTATTTATTTATTTATTTATTTATTTATTTATTTATTTATTTGAGGCAGGGTTTCTCTGTGTATCGCTGGCTGTCATGGAACTAGCTCTGTAGACCAGGCTTTCCTAGAACTCAGACACGAGGACCAGTCTAAGGAGGAGACACTGGACACAGAGTGACACTGATCTGGGATGCTAGTGACCAAGACATTGCGTCCCTTCTGGTCTGTCACCAGGATGCCTAGAAAGCATGATGCTGGGAGCAACATCACTCTAAACTGAGCCAATCAGCAAAGGACAGAAAATGAGCAGGAGGCAGTGTGGAGGAGGCACCTGGAGCCAAGTGAGTGAACCTTTGAGGAAGACCAGGGTGGCAAATCCCACATCCATCATATTCTAGCTCAGTATTATGATACTCAATACCCTACTGGAAAGAGAGGAAGAATGGAGACTAATCCCTGTCTCTTTATTCCAAGAGAAGTAAGGATTGTGTCCTTCTAATCATTAAACTGTTCATCAGTGTCTCGGCAGTGACATTATATGGCAGAGTAGCGTCTCAAAGGCTAGTTCAGTTCCTGCACCTGTTGCTTCTACATGTGTTAGGGAAGATGCATGACATGTCTAACGTGTGGTAGGAATCAAATTTAATTCCTGATCTTAGAATTCATGGCTAAATGGAAGATACACATATTACGTAGATCAAACTTTAAGGTTTACAATCACAAATGGCAATAAGTATTAAGAAGAAAAGATAAAAGAAAATAGAAGACAAATAATTACATTAAATTTCTATATCACCTACTATAATATAAAACGACACACTGATGTTTTTATACACTATGTATTAAAGTATATGATAATATCCAATTTCATAGATGGTCTCTTATAAACATTTTCAAGATTTTCTTTTATCAATTGCCATAAGAAAACCCAGTTGACTATAGACTTACTTGTTTTGTGTGTAAATATATGAGTGGGGCATGTTTGTGTAGTACATGTGCACATGTTCGTGCGGATGCACACCCAGTGGCCAGGAAAGAATACTGGATATTCTACTCTACCACTCTCTGCTTTATTCCTTTGAATCAGGGTCTCTCACTGCAGCAGGAAGTAGGCTCGCAGCCAGCAAGCCCCATAATCCTCCTGGCTTCTCTTCTTCACTTCCCCAGGGCTGAGGTTACAGTAATGAATGGCTGCACCTGGCTTTTTATAAAGGTGAAGGAGATTTGAACTCAGTGTTCACACCTGAACTGCTGTTACTCACTGAGCCGTCACCCCAGTCAAATTACCAGCATGGATTTTTTTATGAAAAGCATCTGTCTGCATAATATGTTGGTACCTAGCTTCATTTGCAGTGTGATGACTGTATCATTCCCTATTTCAATTCATCACCTGTCATACCATTACAGAAGCCAAACTCTGATTTCCAGCTCCTGAAAAATTTCTGTGTTAAACATAGCTTTTATACATACAAGTAACCTTACCAGCTGAGCAGGTTATACTTAGAATATTTTTTGTGTGTATGTATGTATGTATGTGCATGTATATATGTGTATACATGCACATACATACATACATACATTATGCATATAACAATTCATAAAAAAAAGAGACCATGAACTTGAAAGAGTAAGGAGAGGTGTGTGGGAGGGCTTAGAAGGTAAACAGAATGAAGAAATGATGTGATTATAATCTCAAAAAATAAAAGGGAAAAATATTTTGGCTATGAGTGACTTCAAACTGAATGTGGAGTCGGGGGAGCTGTGTGTGTAGTCAGCTCTGTTCAACAACATAGACACAGACTAACTATTCTGAATGTGGTTTTGAAGCCATAGGCTTCCAGCTCCTTTCCCTACCATTCTGGAAATGGATGTGTAGAGTCCAATAATCTCGACTAGGAAAATGTAAAGGGTATCAACAACCTTGATTTTTTTTCTTCAACCCCCTATTCTTGACAGTGTGAAGAATCCTATACAAAACCATGAAATTGTATTACAATAGACTTTTGGCAATGCCATTCATTATCTTCTGAGAAAGGTCTTGAAAAGTATAACCTGGAATCATCTGGTTAAGACAAAATACATGTCAAAGAAAATGTGGCCTCTCACCTTCAAATTCCTGGTCTGACTATGAGAAGGACAGTAAGATTTTATTTAATAATATTTATTTTGGAAAGAAAAAAAATTGTTTGTCTTTAGGAAAGCTGAGAGCTATGCCTGGTCTATAAAACTAGGTGAGAAGGAAATCTTTGATGACATCACACATCCTAGGGCAATTAACGAACATGCTATCAGCACCTACCTTGTGTGAAGTCAGCCCTGGTTTAAAGAAGTTGGAAAGTGACACTTTCTGTGACAACACAATGGTGTGTTTGTAAATTCTGATCAGATCACAACTAATTAGTCCAGGGCAATTGTCCCCATTTTTATGGTCAAGTATTTGAATGAACGAGATGGTGCTACTTTTAATGTAATCAGCGCCACAAACCATAACAAAGCAGGTCACTAGAAATACACACATACACACACACACACACACACACACACACGAGTGTTTCTCACTTGGATCACACAAAGAGTTAAAAGGCCTCAGCATATTATACATGTATTCATACATAGGGCCCAAAGGATGGCATCTCATTTTTCATCATCAAGGCATTTATACGAACTTCTATCTTCTTTTGCTTTTGTGACCTCTAGCCAGAAAGGCCAAAGTAAATAAAGGCCAAGATAGATGTCAAATCAAGCAATTACTAAACAGGGGCCTGGGCTGTGACCCTCAGATTAGAAATGGTGACCTGTCACAGCAACAGGGGAAAACCTTCCTACAAGGAGTTGCCCGATTCCTGAAATGCAATTGAGATTTGCAACCTGGACTGGGGAAAAAATGGTATTTTTCATTTGCCTTTTAATCTTTTCTCGCATTCGTATCGAGGCTCTCTTCCCATTTTCTTTTTGGCTGCAGGTTGCAGACATTTAAGAGGGAAAATTAGTGCATGGAAGGCATACCTACCATGAAAAATGAGAATGAGCCAGCACCGCACAAAATGCTGCAGAATCATGTTCTTCATTACCTCCGGTAAAACAGTGTGAAAATTAGAGAGATTGTGTAAGAATGGTGAACTCAGTCCCCAGCACTGGAGGGAAGCGGAGGGTGTTTGTCGCTATTGTTGTAATTCACCACAAGCAGGTACAAATTTTGAAGAATTATTTTTGACAGCAACTAAAATTTGCAAATACATCGCATAGTTGATCCTTGGGCCTGTTCTTAGGGATTTCTACAATCTTCTTTTTTCTGCTTGGTACGAGACAATTGTTCTTTTCTCTCCTTGTTCTATCCAAAGTACTGAGGTTTTAGCCATATCTAATACCAAAACCCACATTTACTTTGAACAGTTGGCCTCTTTAAACCTCTCATCCTTCAAAAGACCTGGATTAGTTCATTTATTATCCAAAAGAAAAGGACAAAGGTAGAAAGGACAGGAGGAGGGAGAGAAAAAGAGAAGGAGGGAGGGAAAGACGTCAACTTTTTCGAGTTCTTTTTTTCCATTCAAATATGTAAATTTTGAACTGAAGGAGAACCAGTGCAAAGAATCATGAGTCACATAAATATTTTGGTAGTGGAGTCTTACAAAGCTGTGTTTAGCTGTTTTCTTGCCTGCTTGTAACAATTCATAGGGGATTCTTAGCCACTCAGTAAAATTCTCAGCCACCTTCCCTAGTAAATGTAAATCCAATTAAATGAATGGATTTTTAAGGTGTAATATAATTATTTCCAATGAATTAATTTAAGTCAAAGAATTATATCTGATTTTGAAGTTTGTTGATAGAAAAATCAGTGAAGGAAAAAAAGACTAATTACCGGAGGCCAGTACAGCATCTGCTTGTGACGTGAACTCAGGCCTATAACTCAAATGAGCGGGAAGTAGCCAGAGGAAACAGAATATAAGAAAAGAAAGTGTTTCAATGTATTAGTTGGTTGTGGTGGCATTTCATTTCAGCCCTTGGGAGATAGAGGCCAGACTGGTCTGTATAGCAAGTTCAAGGCCAGTCAGGGTTACATTTACATAGATCCTGCATAGTGAGACCCTGTGACAAATAAATAATAAATAAATGTAAATCTTATACTGGAAAATGTTAAATATTGACCATAAAATTCAAATTCCACTCAAATACAAGTCTTCATTGAAAAAAATTTGGAAATATTCTTAGCTCCTCACTTTGGGGGCTGGGAATGAGAGACACATTTCCTAAGTAAAATTACAACCAGAAAGCTTTACCATCTATGTCAGCCATGTCCTTGAGTCCCATTGTTTTCGCTGGCACCTCTTTGTCTGAGACTGCTGGCCAGAGATCCTAGAGGGCAATGGAATCGCCCACTATTGCTATGATTGATTCTTCTAGCTGCTGAAGGGTCCACATCAGCGCTTGGGTTTTAAGGGGCGAATCTGGGAATCCTCAGTCCCTCTGGCTCCTCCTCTAAGCCATTCACTTTGGAGCATCACTTCTTCCTGGAGCATCCAAGCAGAGGATGTTGCTGATGTGATCTCTGGGAAGTGGTCTGTGTGAGGGAAGGAAATCACCTCAATCTGTATTGTCTGCAGTCTTATTTACAAATATCGCCAGAGCGGAGACTAAACAGAAGGGCTCAGGTAACAACCACCTTGAGCAACTAGGTCTTAGGTCTTCATTGTGTCTGCGGCTTCCAAACCTGTGAATGAATAAGGCTGAAGGTGTGATCTGTGATGGCTTGGTGTGTTTTTTTGTTTTCTCAAAGGAGTGTCTCGATTTTTACAAAATGTTTACTGAAAAATAATTGTCTTGAGGTGAGAACCCGTCATTTAAGTAGGAGTGGGTTCCCCCTACGTTTGGCCCTGGTGGCTTCCATACATGAATCACAGAAATGGGGAAACTCCCTGTGGTCATCATTCCTCCTTCCCATATTCCGTAATGCCCATTATCTTGGGTGGGGCCTCATGGGGTTATCTCCCAAGCAGTCATTTTAGTTTAGCTTGGCCTTTGTCCCTTTCTTTTCTTTTTGTCTCTTCTTCCTCCTCTCCTTCTTCTTATGACATAGGGTATCACTTCGGTTGCTCAGCCTCATCAAGAATTTACTCCTTTGGCCCCATGATGGCCTCACACTCACAACAATCCTCCTGCATCAGTCTCCTAAATGCTGGAATTTTTAGGCATGAATCACCACACACAGCTAAGTGTTCCCTTTAGGCGAGGGTCTTTGGGCTTTGGGCAGAGTATTAAACAGATAAAGGGTGAGAAACGCTTTCAAATTAGAAAATGACCCAAGCTTTACCAATAGCAGCTGCTCCTCATTTGACATTGTTCTTCATTGGAGAACTCTAGATAGCTCAGTAAGGCATGATGAGTTTCTCTGGAATTATTGCTATGTGCTGAGAAGCCAAAATTTTATTAACCTTTTTGTTTCTAAATCATTATATCATTATCCTTTCTGAAAGTATGATCCTTTTATAGTAGACAAAACAGGTGTTACATTTGTAAATGAGCCTACAATTTATATATAATCAATAAGTTCAATATTGTCTAAACAAGCACATCTGCTAGATGACCGACAACAGCTATGTTTGTACCATGCTATTTCCAAAAGTCTTTACACATGCTACAAATCAATGAGAAACTATTACCAAAATATCTGAGTGATCTATATATCCATAGTGAGTATGTAACTAAATACACAATGGAAATATACTGCGAAATTTTTCTGAGGTAAACTCATTTGGTCCTCCAATAATTTATGGACTAAAAACATTGGTAATTATACTATTCCAAAAAAAAATAAGAACACTGGGATTCAGGATAATTATGTCTGTGGGCTTAGATTAATCATTGAAGGAGTAGGTTATGACACATATCCTCAGATTCCTCATATCACACCATATTCACCCTCTAAACTTGCAATTAAGACCCACAATTGTTTAATACATATTTGTACAGTAGAAATTAAGAATGAAACTTAATTAAGGCTTCAAAGAAGAAGTTAAGCCAAAAAGTGGAAAACAGTGTCTGGAGGAAATGGGTTACACCAGCATTTAATAAGTACTAACACCATCAGACATGGTGCAGCCAATTATATTATCTTGTTTCCCACAATACAGGATGAAATAAGAACTTCTCATTGAAAGACTAAGGTTTACTGTGCCAAGTAATTTGTCCTAGGTCGAAGAGAAAAAGACATAAGCAGAAGTTGATGTCCAGCCTTGGTCTATTTGACCCCTACGCAGAGCCCTTAGCCTTTATTTTCCACTTTTGTTTTATACCAAAGGCATATGATAGCCCAGGGCATATGTTAAAAACAGCTTGGTTAGAAACAAGTTTATATGAAAAATGAATGAAAATAAAATTGAATGGGGAAATCAGGATCAAAGTATAGACCATTTAGAAACTCAAGAAAAGCTGATCATTGTATAAAAAGTGGAAGACTTTTTTGTAGATATTTTATAAGGAGGAAGATAATAAAAGGAAGAATTCAAGGGATATTGACTTACGGTAGGAACTAGGAGGGAGCAAGAGCTGATGACCAGTTAGGAAACCGCTGTAACGGTTCAGGTATGAAATGACGAAGGCCTAATTGAGTGTGGTCAATGTGACCATGAGTCAGGAGAAGGAACGGTAGAAAACAACTAAAAGGAAGAAACAATATAATTTCATGAGTAATCAGATGCAAGGGCTCAAGCTGAAGATGAGTCAAAGGTGACGGGGTGTTTTCAAGTCTAAGGAACTAGAAGGCTGGCGCCAGCGAGTTAAAGTCAGGGAGAAGCGGGGTGGGTAGGAGGAAGTATAGATGTATTTAGTCACAGGAAGAGCAGGGATGGGAACATGCTGACCCAATTTCAGCTATCAGGAGACAGTGTGCACCCAGTTTCTGAACAGAGCGTTGTACGTTGATGAACGTCGCAGATATAAGTTGACTAATGAAGAGTATGAGAAGACAGAGAGGAGAGCTGCAAGTGTAGCCTAGGGGGTGTCTATAAAAAAGAAAGCACTCAAATAACAAGGAGGCATTGAAGGCTCAAAGAAGACCACCAGGCACTTTCCTCCCTCTGCAGCAAATAGAATTTGGGGGGGAAAGGCATGAGCAGTGCTCACCTCTACTGGAAGAAAAGCCCTCTGTGGGCAGAAACTTCAGCCTAAAGCAGGGATTAATGTATTGAGGGATCAAATCTATATTTGTTAAACAAATAAATCCACCAATGCTCTGCTTGTCCCTACAGCAAGCATGGTGTCTAGAAACATCTGCTATGCTGTGCAGTGTGTGCAACAGAAGGAAACCACTATTCTATTTCCATCCCTAGGACCATCTCATTCCAAACAAGTTCGTAAATAATCAAAGATAAACACACTTTTACTACATCCTTCTGTTTCCATGGGACATCAAAAAGGAATCAGGGAAAGCAACAGTTGCTATGGCCCCAAGACAAACAGGAACTGAATATTTGTACATTGTTTAGGTTTTTTTTAATGCACATAAAAGGTGTGAACTCGAGAAACTCTTTAGTCTGGATGAGTTTCCTCCCAGTGGCCCTTAGGGTGCCATATTGGGCAGTACTATGGACCTTTAGGATCAGTGGGAAGGTGCCCCATGGGAAATGGGGATCCCAGTCTCCCCGTTCCTTCACTTTTGTTCCTTGACTACTGTGGTGAGCCATCTACTTTGCCATGCACCATGCTCTCCCACCTAACCGTCAGCTGTCTTGCCAGAAGCCTAAGACCAGAATCTCTATGTGAGGGAGCAATCTAAACCCTCTCTCTTTATATGTTAATTGTCTCTGGTATACCGCTATGGTAATGGAAAGTTAAGTACTATAGGAAACATGTAAAATATTACTTAGTGATGCTTAGTCAACGAGAATATACCACATAACTTCATAAATGGCTGTAGATAATAATAGTCAGGAATGAGTTGATGACCAGGACCAGGGCTGTGGCCTGAGTGTGACTGCAGGAACAATGGCAGCCCGAGCTCAAACACAATTTTTTAAAAGGTGCTAATTTTAAACACTTATACATCAAAGTTTTACCTAGAAATCATTTTCATGAAATTTGTTAAAACCAGTTTGAAAGAAGTTCAGACATACTTCAGATTTCAACTGAGCTTAAGTTTCATCTAATATGAACTTCACTAAAAATAATAAATATTGAGAAGTGGAAGGGAAAGAAAGAAAACAAAGAAGGGCAAAAGGAAGAAGAGGGAGGGAGGAAGGGAAGGAGGGAGGGAGGAAGGAAGGAAAAGAAATAGCTTGTTAAATAACGAACTGTTATCTATCAAGAACCACCTCGTTGTGTTTCTATTTTTCATCAATTTTGGAAATGCAGAGTTAGGTGCCAGGGAGAAGGCCAGGTGGTGCAGAGTGCCTACCTCTCTCCCAGAGGACTACATTTGGTTCCCCACACCCACATCAATGCACAAGGAGCTGTAACTCCTGCTTTAGGGACTCCAACACCTCTGACCTCCCCAGGCACCACACTCACTATGCACACACTCGCATGCAGACAAAAACCTACGGGTAGTTAAAAATAGTAGAAAGAAATCCTTAAAATAAGTAAAACTCTAGAATTATCACTAATATCTTTACGTTCTGCTTGAAGCACCAGTAATTATTCCATGAAACATAAATCAATTCTGAATCAGAGTGCTACCAACACAGGTGGGCAACTCGCGCTCCAGGAAGAAACACACTTGAAGCAATGGTTAAACTGGGATGAATCTGGCAAACATCGTACTTGCCTGTCTACTTTTAAACATACAGCACAGATTTTAAGCAGACCTATCCACTTTAGAAAGTTAAAAAAAAATAGAGAGAGAGAAAAATAATAATGATTACCCTTGCTTGCACAATACTACATGGATTAGGAGTAGGTTGCAATCTGTCCAAATTCAATAGGTGAGCAAATGTCTATAAGCGTCCTAAGTAGACAGAGCCATGCAACCCATTCTTGATGGGATTCCATGGCTCCAAAAAAGAGGCGAGGCCTCCACCCACACAAGAATTCTCTCGTTCATGTGCCAGTTGTCTGAAATCATTTACCAGAATTTTATCCCCTGGATTGACAACTTTGATCATTATGTTTCGATCACAATAATTCTCCCTGCCCCTGGAGACAAATTGTGGCTTCTTAATTTTCCCATGTTGAGTTTCACTCATGAGCTAAATCTTTTTCACGTGACCCTTCCAGACCTAGATAAAAGATACTTTCAGATTCTAAAAAGAAGAAACTGCTGATCTAAAACCGTCTTTTTGAAGTTTATGGCTATAGCATTAAGATTAACTGAGGCAGAAAATTGATTTTATTAACCAACAAAATGAAATAGTCTACAAATATTTTTTTTCCATAATTTGTGCTATGTGGATCACTGGACCCAAATTTCAAACTAAAAGAAAACAGAAAAGTTCTCTTGAAAAGACATGTAAAAAATGTCTTCCCATAGAAGCTAGATGACTCAGCAAAGGCCCTTGTTCCTCCTCCCCACGGGCAACAGCCCTTCCTTCATGCTTCCATTGTGTGTAATAACTTAGAAGAAAGAATGGCAAAAGTCACACCAGCGCTCCGAAAACATGGAGAAAAGAAAGGAAAATTAGGAGCAGTGAGTTTATCATTATCCATAGCCTACTGCAGGCACTATATCGGTATGTCAGTATATATAGTAGGTATCCCCACATGAGACCTGCTTTGCTACCTCAAAACTGTCCCCCAAGTATACATGTTGTCAAACCTATTCCTCTGATCATTTCTCTTGTCCTCCTCTTTACCTCTTGGCAACTTAAAGAGCCCAACTTGAAAGGTTAAAAGTATTCCCAAGGACTGCATTTCTGTGGTTTATTTTAATTCTTTCAGAATGAAAGAATTTTTCTCATCTCATTTCAACAATAAGCCATACAGGCCTGTGTTCCATTTCTATAGGGATGCGTATGCGAATTTGCATCGTGACTAATAAACACGGCCTTGATGTGAGAGAGAGTCAAGTGTGAACACAGAAATTACCTTCCCATCTCTCACCAACGTTCAGAGGCCCCTGAGGGTTTCAAGGGACCTTCCCGTTCAAGGTAAAACTCTCAGTTATGGAATCCGGAATTGTTTGAATTACACAAGATCCTTGAAGACAGCAGCCGCAAAGTGAAAACTGTGTTGGTTTGACAGACTCGCTCTGCTTTGAATAAGCATTCGACTGTGTTGGAGGATTTGTAGGATAGCAGAGCCTGTGTTTCCAAGTTCATAAGCGTAGCTGGCAAAATCATAACGGCCTCGAAGTTGAGAGCTGCTGAACCTCAAGCGTCACACCCTTTCTCTGACCTTTACTTTCCTCATATTCTCACTGCGAAGATAAATCACAGTATCTTTGCTGTGGCATAAGTTAAACTGGATGTGAGATAGTTGGACCCATAGCTGCTCAGCGAAGGTCTGCCTCTACCACTGTAGTAAGGCACTGTGGTTTGGAGGACTAGGAAGCAGCATGGAAGCGGCTCTTTGCTCCAGACACTCAAGACACAGATGTTCTTGACCCTTCCTGTTTCTCCTCCCTCTGGGTCACCCAAGCTGTCTTGAAAATCTGTTCCACCTGTGTTACATTGGCATAAACTTGGGCATGGAGCAGGGGACAAAAGACTTTTGCATCTTGTTTACATAATCAGTTCTCCCGACAGATAGCACACTAGAGTGTGTCGGGAACACACTGTGGACTTTGCTTCATTCAGTTTACAGAGTGTAACCCCCAGAGGAATTAGCTGAGCTGAGCTATCAAACCTTGGATGGAGTGAGTTTACTTCTGATGCTTAAGGTTGCCGAGCAGAGCCAATCCTACTTCAGTGCTGGATCCCTGCTTCTTTCCTGTTTAGATGAAATTCGCATTTCTTTCTGGTTTCCTCTCTTTTCATCTTTTCTAGTATAGTGTTTGATATACCCACTCCTCTTATTCTAACACTGTAATCCTGGCATTTGTGAACACCTTGATGAAGAAGAAAAAAAATGAGAGAGAGACCATTATTGACTTTAATAGTCTAAAAACAAGGCATAAAATCTATTTATAACATGAGAAGGATCTTAATGATAAAAGTCAAATAAATTGAAACTGATATAATTGACCACTGAAAGTTTACTCCCTGTTATTTTATACTATTTCCAAGCTTCTATAGAAAGTATTTTCAATTGTATGGATTGATCAAGCTCTGAAGAAATAAAGGAAACACTAGGTCCCACTTACCCCCACCCCAAGATCTGCTTACCATCAGTAGGGTTTTCCTAGGCCGCAGCATTTACCTAATTAACTCATCTTTCATGAGCCTGGAGAGGCAGGGCCTAGCCAACCCTGTCTGCAGAAGCCCCAGTGCCCGGACATGCCTGCATTTGTGGCTGAAACTCAAATGCTTCCTCCCACACAGTGAAACAGGAAAACTTTTCGTTTCCTTGAAAAGGTGAAGTATTTGCAAATTTTTATCTTCATTTTGCACATCTTTCCATGTTATAAGGACCTATATCTGTCTGTTTATGAGGTCCTTTTTCTATTATAACCGGAAGCTTACAATATTTGAATCCCTTCTCTAAGTTTACAGCATATTTATGACATATTATTCAAAGTCATTCAGAAACATGGACTCCTCCAGTTTTGTCTAAATTCCCTAAATAGTTTTTAGGGGAAAAAATATTGATACTCTGTGATTTACGGACTGGGCTTGGCATCTGCTTTGGAAAATTTGTCAACTTTGTGAGAGTGTGCTTCTGTTTTCATATGGCAGAGAAAAGGGTAACATTTGTTTATATCAAGCCTCAGAATAAAAAAAGGTTTCAGTAGAACATAGATGTGAACAATACAATTTAATAGACACAAACACACATTATAATCAGGGATCCAAGAATCTCGCATGCATGATTTCATTTAATTCACACAGTAACATTACACAGGCCATCAATTTTGTCCTCAGATCAGAAACTAACTAAGAAAGGCTAACTTGTTGAAATCCTAAATTGAGAAGCAGTTGTGATGGGTTTGAATTTTGGTGGTCTGATCCAAAATACACCCTCGTGTTGGTAAGAAAGAGAAAAAAAAATAAAAGAAGCTTACGGTTGAAGTTATACCAAGAAAGGTGAACTGAAACTTATGTGTCATGACATAAAGCAAACAAACAAAAAGACTTAAAACATTGTTCTCATTTCTGGGGAAGCAAAGGAAGGAAACAAAACAATCCGACTCACATTGCCCATAAAATTAAAAGCATGACAAGAACCCAGAAGCTGTGCAGTTTCTCCAAGCTCTGAAGTCTTCTAAACACGATGAAAAAAAGGAAGGCATGTCTAGGATATAAACAAAACAACACAGAAAACAAACTAGCCGCTCTTCCTACTGCCCATAGATAAACACAGGCCATAACACCAGAGTCAAGCACTTGTTTTATGTTCCTGAGCAATCTCATCCGTGTGTGCATGCTCAGTTGTGCAGACTACATCAACCGCCAGGTGTTCTCTCCTTCTGCAACAGTATAATGTCTGAGATATTTTGTGGCATTTGAGAAGCAAGTGCTGATACGTACCCTGAAAGAACTGACTTCCAGCATAGAATTTAATTCTTTAGCAACGGTAAACAAGACACAAATTGTTGAACCGCTCTGAGCCACAGCCTTCTCTGCTGTTAAACAGAAATAATAACAGTACTTCCCAACTTGTACCACTGTATGAATTAATCAGCATATGAAAACTCTTAGAAAAGAGTCTGATGCACTGATTCAAACATCAGCCAAGGGTGCCACCACTCCTAAACCCATGCGTGAAGACGCTAAGAAAACACTTCAGAGTCTTGCAAAATTTTATAAATTGAAACTGAATTAGAAGTGAAATATATTGTTTCAAGACCCAATTATTAAACAGGCCAGAAAACAATTCCAAAAGATCCATGCATACTCTGTGATCGTTCCTAATTTCTCAAATTGCTTTAACTTCATTTTATTTTATTATTTGTTTGTTTGTTTGTTTTGGTAAGTAATGAGTTCTTACTGCGATGGACTAGACAATTCCAAACCTTCGGCTCTATCAGCCAAGGGAAGATAATTTCTGCCCAAACTGCTGCACTGTTGAAAGTGAACGTGCTGAAATGGTTGGTGAGAATTAACTGACAAGAGAATGAGGTCTTCCAGCAAATCTGGGCTCATTTTACCTATGTATTCTCCTAAAGTGCCAATGATAAAGACTAGGCTAGGCGTTATCCCGAAAAGGCCAACTAAGCCAGTACGTTTTTGTAAAATCATAGTTGCATTTAATTTCAATATATTAATTTCCAAAACAAACCAAGTTTTACCAGTTGTATGTAGATTCAAGTGCATTTCAACGCATTATGCAAAAGAAGGGAATTTATAGTAAACCCCCAATGATTATAGTGATGTTTAATCATAGCTTTATCTCACTGCATTTTGGAATATGTTTTTTTTACCTTTAGGATTTATGAGCTACTGTGTCCCCAGAATTTTATACAGGGCCTGGTGTGAAAGAGGCACTCAAGCTACATAGATGGATTGGTGAAAATAAAACCAATTACTTAGCTTCCACAATTCAGAATTTAAAGCTTAAGATAAGAATAACCAATTAAAAAATAATCCTAAATCTTAAATTCACAATGAGGTTGATAAAGTCTGAGGTAGTTTCAAAGTCTAATGCCATCTTTCCTTCTGCGGGTACAGGCAAGGTCAGTTGGGGTGACTAGTATTCCTACTGTGTTTTTGACAAAGAGGAGAGCTCAGTAAGGAGAAAGGAATTGATAATGCTAAGCTTGGGGAAGAACCAAAACACCACCAAATGTGTTATGAAAAAGGTAAAATGAAGCAGGAACACATTTTTTTAAGATGGTATAAACGCATTTTTTTTAAAGAAATGTATTTGTAAGGATTTCACCTTGGCTGGCAGATGGGTTCCCATTATTTCCACAGTTTTTAATATATCTAATATATATTGTATAATATTAAATAACAATAAATATATAATATTAAATAATATAATATATATTTAATATAATATATTATTGAAAAATTGATACTTTTCATTTAATATATTCTGATCATAGTTTCCCCTCCTCCATCTTTTCCTAGATCCTCCCCAAATCCCCACCTACTCAAATCCACATCTTTTCTTTTCTCTCTTTCATTAGAAAAGAAACAGGCAACTAAAACAAACAAACAAAAAAAACTAAAAACCAAGCCAGAATAGGACAAAGCAAACAAACAGAACACGTTTCAAATATTAACAGCAGTCTGTAGAAGAAGAATTGAGTACTTCCAAGTAACCAAGAGCATATCAGCTATGATATGGTAAACTATAACTCAATTTGAAAATAGCCAGAGCTGAGAATAAATGGAACGGGTCATATCCCTGACCTGAGCACTGGTATCTACTGACTGCTGGACAGAACTGCTCAAGAAAACCACAGGGTACGACACAAATCCATAGACCCTCATTGTATTTCATCACCTACCTATGGATGCAAAACACTGTGTTGGTTTCGGTGCTGTCTAAAGGAGGCTCTTTGAGCCAGCAAGTGGGGCTGGGTGTGTCCAGGTGCTCCATGCCAAGCTTGATGACCTGGGTTTGACTCCTAAAGCCCAAATGGTGGAAGGAGAAAAACCAATCCCCACAAGTTGTCCTCCAACTTCCACACATGTTTCCCCCATAACTCCCTATCCTCTATGCAAAACAAATAAATATGTATAAAAAGAACGCTCCATAATATCATATATATATATATATACTACTGCTTAGATAACTAACAGAACTTTTTTCATATTGTTCCTACTATAACTACAAAGATATGTTTCAAACCCTTAATTCCAAAGACTGAGATAATTGTTCCTGCCAGAAGTTGTCTGTAGTTTTAGAGTACTCTAGACTTGAGAAAGTTAGCAGCTAACCTGAAGTTGCTAAGTTTATAAACAGTGGATAATCAATCTGTACAAACTCACTATCCCTGAAGCACTACACCGAAATCTGTAGTGCTATGGAGGAGGCCTGTTACACAGGCCTCTGGGTCTTGGTTCTCCTCATCTCCTGTCGTGGAGACGAGGGAGCTTTACAAAAGAAGTGGACATTGATCGGTGTAGAGCTGAAAAGCTTTGAACAAATATGTATTTGAATAAATGGCCCATTAAACAGCAGAACATTAACTGCATTGCACACTGCCTTCTCCTCCAGTTCTCAATTCCTACCAGGGACCATGATGTCCATGGCTTATTCGTTTGCTCTTCCATTTTTCTCCTGTCTGCCTCTCTCAGATGAGACCCTCCTGGAGGTGCTGATTCAGAAGGTAACAAAGGAACCAGAGCTCTGTTCTAGCATTGTTGCCTTTGACGAGGACATTCTGAGAACTGCTGCCTTGCATTCCCTACTCTTCTTGTTCAGTTTCTATCTCCTGCTCTCGTCAGACTCATGCCATTGTCTTTTGTTACTAACAACATGAAATCAGCATGATATACAAATGTATGCATCTTGCAGTTTTGCAACTCATATTTTGCCAATGATGTTTTTCCCATGTCACCTTACATCACAGGAAAATAAACCTTTATTTTTAAAACTTTCAGAAGAAGAAAATTACGAAGAATTAAAAGAAATCTCTGTATAAACATATATCCAAAGACAAAATTTTCTATGCAAATTTCCAAATTATTCTTGCTCTAGCCAGACTAATTTTTAGCCCTGGAAATACCCAGAGAAACTCTTTAATCTGCTGGTGACAGAGCTATGAATAGCTCTTATTCATCAGTCTCACAGAAGATAATTGACCACAGAGCCCAAGACAAAAGAGATTTGGAAGAGGATGTGGCAAGGTGCTAAGGGAAGTCGCTTAACATGTTCCCGGAGCTCTTGAATGGAAGATCTTGAAGGAGGGGGGATACCTTTGAAGGTTCCACAGATAATCTCTTAAACATGCAAAGAGGTGACTAACGTACTGAAAGCTAATTTAGCAATGGATAAAGCATTTATTTCTCATAGTATGTGGGAATTATGTTAAAACTGGCGAGAATTAAACCTAAATCTAGAAAGGAGAAATCAATGGAGAAGACAGAAGAGTGCAGGCTTGGAGTTGCATCTCTGGCACCATGAAAGATTTCCTTTTGCTCCTTCAGGCTGGAGAGGATTAAATGATCTCTCTGTCTTCTGAATTCCACAGGCACCAAGTAGAGTTGAATTCAGATGTTTTGAATTTGAGATGATTTCATGACAGGACTGAGGGCAAAGAAAATCTACATGGTTGAAAGTGTAAAGCCAAGGACACAACTTCACAAGTAAATCTCCATTCATCGAAAAGCAAGACAATAATGTCCATGTTCTCTTCAGAGTTCATGCGATAGTAGGCAATAAAAAAGTAAGACAATCTCATAACAATGTCCCATTGAAAAATTAATGATACAATCCATTTGTTTTTAAGATATTTATATCTTAAATAATTTGATCAGATTATAAATGAAATAGATAAGAGTTATTCCAAGCATGCTACTGTGGAAGAAAAGAAACCTTCTTACTATGCTATCAAAAGTCAAATTACAAATAAGAAGTCTTTCAATTGATTTTCTACTAGGTACAAACAAAGAAAAGGATGCAAGCTCTAAATTTACATACATTTTTGGATGAGAGATTCAAAAAAAATGATAGCTAAAGAATAATCACCTCTTTAGTGGAGCTATTGCTTTGAAGCTAGTGTATATGCAGCCTGATAGCACAGAATCCTGATACTTTCATTGGAGGTTATGGCAAGGTCAGGAGCTCACGTCTGCAATCCCAACACTCAGGAGGCAGAGGCAGGAGAGTCAGTTTGAGGACAGGCTGGTCTACATAATGGGTTCCAATCACCCTGAGCTATGCAACATGACTTGGTCTCAGACAAACAAATATATCTCTGATACCTACGTATGATATTGGTTAGTCCCTGAATGACTAGAGAACACATTCTTACAGGAAATCTATTGGCAAGAAAAAGCAACACAATACTGCCCTCATAGGTTACGGAAGCACTAACTGCAGAGGCCCCCAGGACTCTCTAGGGTTTATGAGGAGGCTCACAGTTACACTTAGGTCTACATTTCCAACCCTTCACCCTCCCCTTTACATTTTATCAGATGACTGCAATTTGGACTTACAATGTTAAAGCCAGATGGACACATTTCAGGTGAACGCACCTGTAAAAGGAGACTGCTCATTCATTTCCCAGCTGTCCAAATCCAAATAATCACACAGAAACTGTATTACTTCCAACACTGTTTGGCTAATGGCTCATGCATATTTCTAGCTACCTCTTACATCTTAAAATAACCCATTTCTATTAACATTTGTATCACCACGAGGCTGTGGCCTACTAATAAAGTTCTGGCATCTTTCTCCTTTGGCAGTTACATGGCATCTCCTTGTAACTACCAAATCTACTCTCTCTATATATCTCTCCCAACCTGACTACATTCTGCCCTGCCATAGGCCAAAACAGCTTTTTTGTTAACCAATGGTAATAAAACATATTCACAGTATACAGAGGGGAATCCCACATCACCCACCATTATAACCAAAGCCAGGAATTCTGAGTACATTTCTTTCTCAAGAAAATGTGGTAAGTTGATCTTCCTTAAAACTTTAGCCCAGGACAAAGAGAACTACTGCAGTTGTAGTGATTCTGGAGCTATAATGGTTACAATCTTTTCTGATGATGGTGGGAAACTTATCAAACTGTAAAATCCTTGTATTTTAAAGTATTGTTACATAACCTTCAACCTATTAAAAATAGAACATATCATTATACCTATGGGTCTTTTTAAAAATAATAGTTTTATTAACTTTTTTAAGAATTGCATACAACCTATTTTGATCATATTTACCCCCTCCCTAACTCTTCCCATACAGACCTTTTTCAGTTACTCCTTCCACTTTTGCACCGGTGAGCATGTCTTGTGTGTCTTGTTGGGGGTCACAGGGTTCTCAGCTGGGTCAGACTGGTGCTTCCTTTTCTTCTCTGGTACCACACATAGGACCTCCCCACCACTGTGAAAGCTAATCAGTGAGCATGAAGCTGCAAGCTGAATACTGTCATGATTTCACCATCTTCTACGACTTGAGTATGTGGCATCTTCAACAATATTGCAAGGGTAACCAATAGCATTGACGATATCCCATACTGTTGACAGGTGGTGTGGGGGGGGGGGAAACCCATTAATTAACAATTAATAAATAAGTAACCATTCCTGGTGTTGGGGATTTTGCCTGCTAACACGTGCTGTATAGTTGGGTATTATTTCTCCAATTGAGACTCTTTTATATATTTGCATGTTTATTTTTTAGAAAGTTTCTACAGCAGCGGATTTTCAGGTAGCATTTTCAAAAGACCTTTAGTGTTAGTTATCCCTCCTCATATCCACCCCCTTAACCTGCATCTTCAGCTCCCTTCCCAATTTAACGTCCTTGTTGCATTATTTCCTTTT
The DNA here is from genome assembly GCF_000317375.1 of Microtus ochrogaster. NCBI lineage: Eukaryota > Metazoa > Chordata > Mammalia > Rodentia > Cricetidae > Microtus > Microtus ochrogaster. Next base: position 23,823,975 of record NC_022022.1, on the reverse strand, counting down.
AACCCTTTATGCCACTGTATTTTGTCCCCCTTCTCTTGACAGGAGGATATCTCCCCATGGTTTCTTAGTAACTTTGTGGCATCTATGTATATTCTAAATGAAACACATATCTGAAGACTCAACCGTAATATACACAAATGAGAGAAAACATTTGAAAATTGTCTTTCTGAGTCTGGGCTACCTCACTCAGAATGATTGTTTCTAGCTCCATCTACTTACCTGTGAATTTCATAATTCTGTTTTTTTTAATAGATGGATATTATTACGTTAAATGTATCATATTTTCTTTACCTATTCATCAACTGATGGACATCTAGGCTGTTTCCAGTTTCTAGCTACCATGCACAGAGGAACAGTGAGAACAGATGAACAAGTGTCTCTATAGTGGAATACAGAGTCCTTTGAGTACATAATCAAGAGAGGTATAACTGGATCATGGGATAGATCCATTCACAGGTTTTGGAAGACTCTTCCCACTGATTCGCATAGTAGCTGCACTAATTTGCACTCCCATCAGCAGTGAACAAGTCTTCCTGTTTCCCCACATTGGCACCTGTATCTGTTATCATCATTTCTATTTGTCCATTATGATGGGCTAAGAGGGAATCTTAAAAGCAATTGTAATTTCCCTTGATTGATAATGTTGAGCAGTTTATAAAATGTTTATCAGTTGTTTGCATTTCATCTTTCAAGAACTCTCTACTTAGTTCCCTGTTATAAAAGAAATATTTTTGCTTTTTCAATAAACTATAATCAAAAAAATTTTTTTCCTTAAGCATCCCAAAACTCTATCAAAATATATGCACACACAAACATATGCATACACATATACACATGCAAACACACACATGCACAGTTAAAAAAATATAAGCATGAGGCTATAGAGATGGCTCAGCAGTTAAGAGCACTTGATGCTCTTGAAACACATGTCTACTTATAACTCCTTGCAATTCTAGTTCCAGGGGATCTGGAACCCCATTATAACCTTTCAGAACACCAAACATGCACGGGGTGCACACAAACACAGCACACACTCAGATACATAAAATGAATAATCTTAAAAAAAAACCAACAACAAATGAGGTGTAAAAGAAACACAGAAGCGAATACAGCAGAGCAATAGAGAAGCCTGGAGGCTGCCTCCACTGATCCCTGCCATCTTGGTTTGTTTTGAAACAGGAAGACTTGGGGAATTCCAGTTTAGTCCACACAAGGAAGAAGACCGGACTCCCTAGCGTTTACGTGGTACTCTTTAGAAGCTTTGTGAGAAGGGACAAGCAGCTTGCTCATAACCAGAATGGTTAACAAGATTAGTACTTACCATACCATTCTGCAGCCTGGTTAACACGTCAATTAAACCACACAGTGGGATAAATGAAGAAATGCAGACGCCAAAGTCTGCTTTGCCACACTGAAGACTATCTTAACCATGACTCTGCCACTCAAAACATGGCAACCAAAACAATAAAAATCGTTTCCTTTATTCAACAGAAACACGATTATAATTGATAGCGTTTCCTTAGCAATGATCACAGATGAGCTTTACTAAAACAAAAAAATAGAGAATATATCACAAACGACTATTAATATTTTTTTTCAAAAATAATGCTCACACTGAATTCTAAGCAAATAAGGTATCTTAAGTGTGGGTATATTCCTGACCGCCTAATCTTATAGAAATGCAAAGCTATGTTCCTAAAATTACTGCTAGATTTATAAAGCATGGGCAGTATACATATGAAAAAAAAGGGGGGGGGAAGATGGCCCCAAGAGATTTTACAACACTGTCAAAGAAATGAGTGATAGAATTCTTTTTTAAAATATGCCAAACAGAGAGGAGTGGAGGATATGGAAACCCATTCACTTTGTAAATTAAGTAGACAGCAGATTGGCTACTGAAGAATGTCTTTATCTACAACACGACAGCAATCAGAAAGATTCATTTATACATAAGAAGGGAAACCATAATAATGGAAAGGGGAGAAACCAGCAGAGTGGATAGGCAATGGCCCAGGGAGCATCTCACAATGATGTCTGTGGTCGGAAAAAATGACGTCATGTGACAGGAAAAACAAGCTTAAGAAGGGGGAAGGGAGTTCTTTACAAAATAAAACTTAAGCTATTATTTCCAGCTGTTTGACACCCCACTCCACCTCCAATCATAGTTGTTCACAGTTTCGAATTCTTTGTCATTGTTCCTAGACTTACAGTGCAAGCGTATTACAAAACAAAGTCTTGGAGAAAAGTTAAGTTTTCCAACATTGCATCTTTACCCGGCAGCAGGTCTCAGACCCTGTCTGAAAACTTGGCCAAGCGCTCCATCTTCAGGCGTTTCCTGATACTACTGTGCGTGCAGTACAAGGTGTCTCTCCCGCCTGCAGTGTTTATGCAAACCTCTCTGGGCAGAAGTGAGCCCCAGAGTGGAAAGCAAGTTCTGGGATCAGCCCAGAGACAACTCTCAGGAAGGTGGGCTCAGCGAGATAGGGCTCTGTCAATCCTCCCCTAGTTTACAAACCGTTCTTTCCTCTCCGACTCCCTTCCCCTCCCCTCCTCTCTATTTTACCCTCCCCCCTCCCCTCTCCTATGCTACCCTCTGTCTCTCTGTATGTCTCTATCTCTCTCTTTCTCTCGTTATTTTTTCTCATCTTCCAGTTTCTTAAATGCTTCTTTAGAGTTTAAGTTCATATATAAATGTACAAGCTTTCAAGTGGAGCAAAGCAGGAAGGGGTTGCTTCAGCAACCTTCCTCCTCCACCGCAAAGTGTCTGTTTTACTCTGCTTGCTTTTCTCATTCTTACTGAAGTCAGAGGCAGGGAGCATGTAAAGAGAACCTGGAGAGAATTATACGGAACAAACCAATATATTCCTAAACCCTTGCTTTCTCATCTTTAGGCTTCCAGAAAGTGGTTTGGCTTCTTATCTAAGAGGAGATGCCTCCTCCAGACAGATCTGCTGTCAGATTCCCCATGTTTGAAAATTAACACACATGTTCTGAAGCCAAGCAACTCCTGGAAAGGGCATCAAAGGAGGAGAGTTTATCAAAGAGAACAGCACTGGGCGCTCTAGACAGGGCATAAATATTCACGCACTTGAAAATGCAAAGCCACTGATCATAAATTTTGGCCAAGACCATAACCACTTCAAATTAAGTTACGAATCTATTGTGATGGTTTCTATGAAGACTGCTCTGTGTCATGATTATACAGGGGAAATATTCATTCAGCCTAAGATATCGGCCTGCGGTGGCTGGGCTGTGGCTGAGCGAGATGAGCATGCCAGTCTCCACAGAGAGATGTGGCCACAGCAGCTGTTGCCTTGGCCTTGGCGGAGGTCAGTAAAAAAACAAGCAGGGTCTCGGGTTGACCAGGCTACCAAATATAATGTAACTCAACTGCAATTCTAATGGTGGAGGACCCTTGTTAAGAAGTTACCCGGGCCAGTGAGGTGGCTCAGCCACGTGAGTTCCATGCCAGATTCCACACTGTGGAGGGAGTCCAATTCTGTAAGTTTTGCTCTCCTCTCCACGTGTGTGCCGTGCATACTTACCATCCACCACTACACATACCCTAAGTAGCCAAATTAAACATAACAAAATTTTAATGAGAAGGTTACCCATGGCTCCATGCAAACCCCTCTTTAACTCCTCCATTTTCCTGTTCTATCTTTGAATGAACATGACATTTGGAAATTCATTTTTCTATCTACTCCCAAACCATTCCATTTTCGCCTTAAATAATAGTTGTTTCCATTTAGGACCCGAAATAAGGAGATATTTATAGTAAATTCAGCTGTTTCCCTAGAAAAAGCCCTGAGAGGCTATGCACCCCCCAGTCACTCCCTTACGCTCTCCCTTCTTCATGTCTGGAAGCCACCGTGCAGCAGCTCTCCCACGGGGCATAATTTTAAGCCTCCTCATCTTGCCTTGCCCTCACTACACCCCAGGAAAATCTTTGAACATGTGATATCAAGACTGGATACAATCTTCTGGAAGTATTCTTCTGGGAGCTCCATGGAGTAGGCTCACACTTCCTGCCCAGCAGACACCGCTTTTCATGAACACAATTCAGCTCTCACTAGGTCCATTGTCTTTGTTGGGACAGGAAGATGGGGCTATGGAAGGCTTATTGCTGGATGAATAAATGTATAAGACTTTGACCCATGCCTACTGTTCTCTGCCACTACCTCCACACAAAAACACTACAATTGTAATTAGGCGCTGTGTGTGTGTGTGTGTGTGTGTGTGTGTGTGTGTGTGTGTGTGTGTGTGATTGTGTGTTCCATCCCTAGCAAGAATGTCTAAATGCTCATCATTTTTTAACTGGCAGGAGTGAAAAGGTGAAAGGGCTGTAAGTTCGGATATTTTCTTATTCCTAAAGAATTTAACCACACGGTTTATATTAATGAGGTAACATAAGGAACGTTCCTTGATTTAATCAGTTTCTCCACATCCTCAAAAAGAACAGGGTTTGCGGAGTTTCCGAGTTGCTGGGTGGTCCTGAAAAGGTGCCATGCCTGGAGAGAATGAGGAACAAGGGAGCTCCAGTCACTTACCCGTCTTTGTCCTATGAATGTTATTCATATATGTCAGGCTTTAAGCAGTGACCTTTATAATTAATGTGGAATTTAAGAAGTCCGTTGTTTCCCTGAATTCTGGGAACTATTCTATTGAATGGTCCAACCCAAGGAGAAGGTCATGGGAACATCCATAAAGTCCTTCAGCTGACAGAACGGATGCTAGACCTAACTTCAAGGGTCCTCTGAAGTGAACGGCAGATGATAGAACTGAGCCTCCACCCCCAGGAGCAACTGTCTGCATATGGGCAGTGTCAGAACTGGATTCAGCTGTAGAACACCGTGTTCATTGCAGCAAAACCAGGAGGCTTTAGTGGGAGAGAGGCAGGAAACGATGGCATTTAGTCACAGACATCTTCTGTTTGGAGAGTGATGATGCTGAAAACTGATTTGCTGTTCCTGTTCCACAGATGTTTAAATGACTGAGATAATTTTTTAAAAAAATAGAGAGGGGATTTCGAAGGAAAGGGTAATATAAAACAGTCTCCCTTTCCCATGACATCCTTTTTCAGTGAAAAACTAGTAAGCTGTATTTCATTAAACTTCGTTATTGATTTTTTTAAATATTAAGGCAGTGAAATAATTTTCACAGATTGGTGATAAAGCAGTAAATTATTATATACTTATATGCTACATGAATTATTTTAAGATTTTAATCAGTTAGGAGACTTTCAAACAAACTTTAAGTATATAAAATCCCTTAATTTGAAAATATTATTTAGTAGAAAACATTTATGACAAAGTAAAATAGCAAAGTGACTTAAATAGCTCAAATTTCTACATTGTCCTTGAAAAAGGTATCATCTTTTTATGTAAGTGAAAATATAGTCAAAAAGCAGGATCAGAAAGACAAAACACAAAAGAAAACAGTAACTTTATCCATAACTTCGAAGGGGTGCCTGATAAGTTGCATTTTCTTACACAAAATGAGGAACAGTATGTCAACCCAATTCTAAATAAACTGATTAAAAAATACATTGTGCTACATTCACAACCAACACTAGCATATTAAATGCAGTCAAGCTGACAGGTTCTATAAGAAGTGAATCTAATTTCCAAAATTTATTTATAAATATGAATGTGTGGGAGGGTATTTGCACAAGCGTGAAAATAACTAAGGAAGCTAGAGGCAGCAGGTCCTTCTGGAGCTGTTGTTACAGGCAGTTGTTGTAAGTGGCTATTGGCAACCAAACTCAGACTGAAGCTAAGAGTCTGCATTATGAGTCCTGCCCTACCTATCTGACCCAGAGCTGTTCCTCAATTCTGCATCTCTGCTTCAGAAACAGCACTTTCTCAAGGTGGTCACACATTACGCTTAAATCCCTTGCTAAGCTCTGTGTCTTCAGAATTGGAACTTTCTGTTTCTGTGTTCTCACGTTCCTAGCACACGTTAAAACTAGGAAGTCTTTATGTTTTATTTCTATAGAATAATAGTTTTTCTATGAATAAAAATTTAATTATAGATTTAATTTAATGAAATATCAGTTTTGCTATATTCTAGTGTCATAATGGACATTCAGAATTGAAGAAATTAAATTACATAACACAGACTAAGCTTGGGGGAAATTAAGATTTCTAACTAATAAGAAAATGGACTAGAGATTTGTCTATGTTTAAAATATGGTGAAAGGGTTTCTAAGTGGAAATACCCTGAAAAATCTCTAATTGCTGCAGATAAGCCATTTCACACAAAACTTTTATGAGAAAAAAAAAAACATTTCTCTATTCAGTATAGAATTGATCAATGAGTCAATGATATCATTTTCTTAGTTTTTCAGTTCTTCTTAAGTATGTGAATACAAATGGCTTGAGTTCTATTTAAATCTAGAACACAGCATGATGATAATCTCCATATTAAAAAAACATATTAAAAAGATAACCCTAACTGGTCAACTTCACTTGTGCAATATATA
>NC_022022.1:23798341-23817391 GCF_000317375.1 Microtus ochrogaster | reverse complement strand
TATATAATCTTGACCTATGTATGACTATACCTATCTTGACCTATAGTCTCTTTCTGAGTATTGCATATACTTCTTATGCAGTGTAGAATTTAATGTTAGTTCTGAAATATTTCCTAGCTGGTGATTTTGGGGATGTAGGGAAAAGAATATTTTAATGACTTACAACTTGCCACCTTATTGAATACCATTAGTCTAACAGTTTTTAGATGACTCTTGCATAGTTTTTAGAAATATAATATCATTTGCAACTAATTACAGTTTTGTCTCTGTAATACTTAAGTCTCCTATTTTTTTTGTTTTTCTTTGTCATGACATTTTCTAGAATTTCTACCATAATGCTGTCTAAAAACAGTTACTAGTCTGTATTCATCAGAAATTCTTTCATCCAGGACTCAAAAGGTTCATTCAGTGTCCTACTATACGCAATTCCAATAAAATCTGAACAATAAAAAAGAATAACTTTGAAATAAATAAATTAAATAAATAAAAAAAGAATAACTTTGAAACCTTGGCTGTACTTAGTCATGGAACAGTTGCCTTATTAAAAATGTGCACTTGCTGTTGTGATTGAGCATAGTGCCCATGAGTGCAGTTATGTGCAGCCGCACACATGTGAGGGGCACAGGACAACTTTGAGAGTGTGCTCAGTCCATCAGGCTGATCCAGAGAACACTTCCACCCGCTGAGCCTCCCCAACAGGTCCCGTAATTGCCCTTTCAGAGCCGTTCAGAAATGTGACTCTTCAAGAGTAATTGAAGTTAACTCTAATAATCAATGTTTTCATTCTCCTGCCGTTTAAGAACAGTCCGCCAATATTTATATAAAATTCCTCTGAAGTTTCAGTTCTCTCTCGGAAAGTATATCCAGCAGGGATCATTTCTACAAGGAATTTGTTAGGAAGGACTATCGTTTTGCATTCAGAAAGCTGTTAGTCCTAAGTGTCCCTAACCTGTGAAGAGTGGTCAACCCACTCGCAGTTACCACTAGGTGGAGGTCAAGCCACTTGCTCAAGCTGACCCTGTCCCATTTTGGTGCAAAAAGAGGGTCCAAGGCTGCTCCCTGCTGTGTGTGGGCCCTCGTGCCTTCTCAGATGCCCACAGACATGCTGACAGCTGCACACAGACTCAGCCTGCCACTTCTCTGACTTTGGATCTCAGCCAGGAATGTAGAAGAAAAGAGTGGTGACCTCACGACCACAGCCAAGCTCGTGACAGCCTGGCCATGCCAAAGCCTCTGTGTCATCCCGAAGGCTATCCGCTAGTCAGTCTTGCAGATACATTTTCATCACTAATCTCTTCTGCCAGCATAGTCCCACAGCTCAACAGCTCTGGCTGTTGCTCCTCGCTCTAATCGCCCTTCCTCATACTTCAGATATTGGGTTTGCTCAAGAGCCCCAAATTTATATTTCTGTCCAAAGAGGAATAGACATGCCTTGCCAGGAGTGAGGCTTATGGAGGGCCATGGACGGAGTCCATTGTCAGGAAACTAGACTGAGCTAGGACAGCAGCCATCACGATGAGCAGGAACAATCTCGGCACAGTGACCACTCTCCGTACTCATCTTCACCATCACGGTCCAGGAAGGGTCTGATAGGGTCAGAGGAGCACCTGGAGGGACAGTAAGTTATGACACCTTTGAATCCAGATTTCAGAAAGGAAAAAAAAAAGGAAGAACTGAATAACTGTTGCGTCCACAGCACTAGATGAAAACTGTTTACAACTGTATATGGTTATTACAGACAACTGGGATATAACCATGGAACATACCAGAACTGTAACTCACGACTGCCGCAGCCTCATAGGAACTGGCGGACGTGCTTAGCAGTTGTTGGGCTCTCTGTTCTAACACAGTTTCCTGGCCTCCTTGTTCTCTCAATGTCTCCTCTCTACTTCACTTCTTCTCACGCCTTGTGAGAGTACCAAAAACTTCTCTTTCTACATAAGAGCTATAATCCAGCTCTCTGCTCCTGGAGCAGGTTGGTGTGTGAGTTTCTATTACTACTACCAGATCATCAGATGGGGATGTGTCCCCTCTTCTGCTCTTAGAAGGAAAGTGACAGCCCAAGCATGGCACCACACACTTACAATCCCAACTTTTCAGGAGGGTGCTGCAAGGCTAGCTTGGTCGACCTAGTAAATTCCTGGACAGCAAGAGCTACAAAGAAAGACCTTGTTTCAGAAGAAGGAAGAGGAGGGGAGGAGAAGAGTGATATGGGAGTGATTTCTTTCTGATCTGTTGCTTTCATTGGTTAATTAATAAAGAAACTTCCTAGGCCCATTTCTTAGGCCAACCCTTAGGTGGGTGGAGTAAACAGAACAGAATGCTGGGAGAAAGAAAGCTGAGTCAGGCAGTCGCCATGATTCTCACTCCTGACACAGCCGCAGGTTAAGATCTTCCCTGGTAAGCCACCTCGTGGGCTACACAGATTATTAGAAATGGGTTAGGTCAATATGGAAGAGCTAGCCAATAAGAGGCTGGAACTAATGGGCCAGGCAGTGTTTAAAATTATTTCCATAAAAAGTTTCCATGTAATTATTTTGGGTAAAGCTAGCCGGGTGGCGGGACGCAGCCCAGCCCGAGCAATCCTATTACAACAGAAGAGGAGGAAGAGAACATGGAACAGGGAGGGGAGAAGACAAAGAGGAAAAGAAGGAAGGAAAATCTCAAGTACTGCTCACTCTGTTATAAAACCATATCAGTCCAAGAGCTCTCTATAACTTTCTTCCTTCAGCACCCAGCACAGTGAGGGAGTTGGATGTCAAACCCTAAAGCTAAGTTCTTTGGATCTTAGGTTTGGGCCCTGTCTCTGATTTAAGTTGCATTCACTTTCCTCTAGTTCAGGTACCCCATCTTTACAAGGATTAAACTCCTTCCTTGTTGTCTGAGAGGATGAAATGTCCTACACCGTCACAGCATTGCAAGTTGGTAGCATGTAGTAAATGCTGCCAGTTTTCATTCAGTCCCGATGTCCCTGCTCAAATTGCTAGAGACCAAACATCTGATTCCTTTTGTTTGGAAAAGGGGTGTTTCTCACCTACCTAGCTAAGTTGTTGAATTGTTGAAAAGACATGACCAAATCCCAACGTCATGGGCATGTTAGACACATTTGAGAAGCTATGGAGTAAATCACAGAGGCCAAATCATTGCATAATGTTCCAGGGCCACCACTAAGCCCTGATCACACTACCAAGTCTTTTCTCTAGCTAGAACGGTGAAATTTAGCTGAATTTTGACTAATCCTTTCTCAGATCTTGATGTGAGGACCAACCAAAGGCCCTATGACAGCTTTTCCAGAAGTGCCTTCCTGGTTGGAGCATTGAGTGTCCTGGTTAGTGAGAAAGAAGAGGGAAAGGGAAGATAAGAGGGAAGGATGATAACCTGGCCATTTGCTCTAGGAATTCTAAGACCTCTGGGTTTACGTTTCAGAGAAAGCTGTTGAGGTGTGGGCTGAACCTGGACTTGCTTTGCATGGCTGGCACTCACATCACATATAACATAATGTAAATAACCATTTACAGGAAGGGAAAACTTTCCGTATTTTAGTCTCAATTCTGTAAAAACATGTATTTGCACAACAAACTAAAGCAAAAGTATCTTCCCAAAAACTCCATAATGCAACACTTTTGTTTTATTTTTTAAAGTTTGCTTTCTGAAACTGGAGAGATGACTCAGCAGTTAAAAGCACTGGCTCCTCTTCCAGAGGTACTGAGTTCAATTCCCAGCAGCCACGTGTTGGCTCACAACCATCTATAATGGGATCTGATGCCCTCCTCTGGCAGGCAGGCATACACGCAGATGGATCATGCAGATAAAGCATTCAGACACATAAAATGCATACGTATTTTTTTTTAAAAAAAATATTGCTTGCTTTCTAAATCACCAAATAACACATTTGGGTGGAAAGTGAGCAATGACACCCAAGGTTGTCCTCTGACTTCTATATCCATGCCACCCAAGCCCCCTTAACATACTCACACACTCAAAAATCATACACACATACAAATACAAAATCACTATTTTAAAGAGAACGCATTTGGCTGCAAGTACCCGATTCATGCGCTCCAACTGAGCTACACTATGAGAGCGATGACTGTATTACCTGCATCTCTCAGATCAGAGTCTGGAGTGTTCAGATTCTCCCATCAAACATCTGCAGCAATGAATGTCTTCGGTCAGAGCTCTTTCAAAGGGTGCTCTAGCAGGGTCAAGATGGATGATGTGTTCCATACTCCCTACTGGCAGCAAAAATCAAGAAACATCGAGATCTACTATGGCCTATGAGTCACTGCCCTCCCCCTATGTCATATTCTTTGAACATCAACTTCACTGGCCAGCAGCAGCTCACAACTCTTCCTCTCATGTCATAGGTGTCCATGGAATAAACACAGCAAGGTACAGGTGCAAAGCACTGGCTGAAGCCCAGAAGGCACGGTGCCCAGTGGCCGCCCCACGACTAGCATCTTTGTGGGTTTGCTGAATACTTCTTTTTGAAGCAATGCATTAGCCTTTGTAGCAATGTGGCTCTAATGATGACGGCTTATGAATTTCTGTGGATTACATATCTTCATTTTGAGCACTTTCATTTTATTTTTTGAGATAAGGTTTCTCTGTGTAATCAACTTAGATGTTCTAGAACTTACTCTGTAGATCATATTGACCTCAAATTCACAGAGATCCATCCACCTCTGTCTCTAAGTTCTGCCTCTGAGTGCTGGGATTAAAGGCATGCACCACCACAGCCCAGCCATTTTGCATATTTGATTCATCTAACTCTGATTCCATGATTCTATATCTATTTACATTATCACAAGTTATTTTCCTACCTTATCTGTTGCTGAAAGAAAATTTTATCGGCTGTTTGTGCAAATACTCTCCAATTAGTGATGATTAATAAGCATTTGAGCAGGTCATAATCAAGTCTTGGGGGGGTTTCAAAAAGTTTCTGGATCTTTATGCAAATTAAGTATTTAAATTTTATGCAAATTAAACAGGGTTTCCTCCTTGCTACTCTGCACTTTGCTATTGTCATTATAAATTTTCTGCGGAATTTCTCAGAGTCCATGTCCATCCTCATCACTGTCTTGAATTAGATAAAGGTTGAGCAAAACTGGCTTAGAGCCCCGTTTTCTAATATATCATGATCTCCTCAGGCTCTTAGTGCGGTCTCTTTCCCTGTAAGTCCCCTGAAAGCAAGAGGAACACTGATTTTGTCCCTGCACCTTCAATGTCCTACATAGGCTGAGGGAATGAGCAAGCAAATGGATGTAAGCAAAACATACAGTCACTTGCCCCCCCCCCAAAAAAACTTGAAAACCTTCATCATTTATTTATGCATAGGAAAAATGCCCAAGATTTCTTTGGAAATTCTTTTTTTAGTTCAAAGCAATTCTTCAACTTTGAATCAGAATCCACTTTAGTTAATAAGCAAGAATAATTTTTTTTTGTTTTTTTTTGTTTTTCGAGACAGGGTTTTTCTGTGGTTTTGGAGCCTGTCCTGGAACTAGCTCTTGTAGACCAGGCTGGTCTCGAACTCACAGAGATCCGCCTGCCTCTGCCTCCCAAGTGCTGGGATTAAACCGCCCTCCTGCAAGAAGAAAATTTTGAACAGCATTAGCGGACATTGGTAAAGGGCAAGGTCACCTCTGACCTTCTGGATGACTCCTGACCTCTTCCCACTATCTCTGTTTTCCCTAAGACCCTATCAGTCCTGGTCTCCATCTTTACAGGAAGTGTATGAAATATTTAAATTATCTTCTCTTGAAATATTTTTAAATTAATTTTCTTTTCTGAAGAAAGCTAGTCAGTTAACTGTTTCCCCTATAAGTCAACAACTGAACGATGAACAGATAAAAAGGCTTCTTCCTGCTGCAACACTTCCTCACAAAAGCCTCCAGCCCTACTCAATGACAGCCCGCTGGACCCACTCTTCGGCTAATTTAACCATCAAGGAAAATCATATTTCCCTATTTGTAAGTTATCAATGGGTGAAATAAAGGAGACACAAAGCAGAAATACACAGTTCCTTGTACAGTGAGAAGAGTGTGTTATCTAGTTCATTAGGGAAGCACTAGAGAAAACATACCAGCTAAGTCTCAGGGCTGTGTCAATACCTAAGCTCCCTTTTTCGCTACCTCCACAACCGCAGTCAGAATGGAAGAGTTCGCCGGGCGGTGGTGGCGCACACCTTTAATCCCAGCACTTGGGAGGCAGAGGCAGGCAGATCTCTGTGAGTCCGAGACCAGCCTGGTCTACAAGAGCTAGTTCCAGGACAGGCTCCAAAACCACAGAGAAACCCTGTCTCGAAAAAACAAAAAACAAAAAAAAAAGAATGGAAGAGTTCTCCCATGTTCTCCCTGCTCACAGCTCTGTCTCTCCAGAAGTGAGTTGCATTGACTTGAGGTAAGTGTTTCTGCAGGAATAAAAGAAGCATGACACTCCACACAGGAACAGCCTGCATGCTGGTTGCAGGGTCAACCCAGTGTCGTAGTTATTTCTTATTCACCCAGCAGCAGGGGAGTCATGGTCATTTATTACCTACTTAATCCACAGTGGGTGAATCAGTGGTTCCCTGTTTCTCATAGTAAGACATGGAAAAATAGAATGCCACGTTAAGAAAACCCAAAATGTGCCCACATAGCCTGATTCAGGGAATTCAATTACACATTCATTTGGTACTTGTGGCAACAATGGCCTTGTAACTGCTAACCATTGTTTTCATGTGTTTGGCAAACCTGTGAGCATAGAAACAACCATGGATGTTTACAGCATGAACCCTACGCACCTGCGTCCTTGTAGTTAAAATGCTTAGCGTTCAGACTGACTCTTTTCATTACACTTCTGCTTTTGCTTTCTTTATTTTCTGAATGCTATAATCTGTAGCAATTGTTCCCTGATGGGGCAGCTAAATGGACATACTACCAAACCTCATGAAATCCTTCCTTGTTCTTGTTTATTTTCCAACCATGCAAAAGACAGTGTCACACTTGTCTAGAAGTGACCACTTGATAACTTGACTAGGAGGACCATGTGGTTGTTGTTTTACAGACAACAGCTCATTCTTGAGAGTGCAGCTTGGTCCTCAAAGGCTTACCTGCCACGTGTGAGCTTCTGAGTTCATTCTACAGTACCACTACAAGAAAAAATACAGCCCTGAATCCTATCTTTACGTTCAAGTCTATTCCAGTTCTGCCGCATAAAGGATGGAACGCAAACACCACAAAAAGTAATTTCATAGTGTGTATGTGGTGTGTGTGTGTGTGTGTGTGTGTGTGTGATGTGTTCATGTGTGGAATATATGTGTTACATACATGTATATGTGTGCACATGTGTGTGATGTGCTTATGTGCATGTCTTTGTAGTACATGAATGTGTATGATGTGTATGATGGGGGAGTCCCCTCTGTGCTGTAATTACAATTAATGAATAAAGAAACTCCCTTGGCCTGCTGGCAGAGCAGAGCTTAGGTAGGTGGGGAAAATGGAACTGAATTCTGGGAGGAATGGGGGAGTCAGGGCTACCCTATAGAGCTGCCACCAGAGTCAGACATGCTGGACTTTGCTGGTAGGCCACAACCTCGTGGTGATGCACAGATTAATAGAAATGGGTTAAATTAAGATGTAAGAGTTATCCAATAAGAGGCTAGGGCTAATAGACCAGCAGTGATTTAATTAATACAGTTTTTGTGTGGTTATGTTGGGTCTAAGCTAGCTGGGTGGCTGAGACGAACAAGTGGGCGCTTCTCTAACATGTATGCATGTATGTACACAAGTGTGTACAGGTGTTTGGCCTATGTGTGTGGAGGTAGAGGCCAGGGGTCAAGTTTGTACATGTTTTTGAATATTTCTCCACTTTGTTTTAAAGACACAGACTCCCACTGAATACGGAGCTCATAATTTCCACTGACTGGCTAAATGAGACAGCAGGATCCTGCTGTCTTGGAATCTGCAGCACTGATTACCTATGTGTCCACCATACCCACCCAGCTTTTCATAGGTACTTAGAATCCAAGCTCAGATCCACATGCTTGCCCAGAGAGCACTTTACCCTCCAATCCTCTCCCAGCGCCCCACTGCCTTTTTGTGGCATCATCAGTACTGAAAAACCTTGTAATAATAATAATTTTAAACCAACTGTTGTTCTCTCTGGTTCTATGGTAATCTGAGTTTAATCTTTGCAAAAAACAAAACAAACCTAAGTACTTGATTTAAAATTGTCTCTCCAAAAGTCTTGGGTTGCCCAGAAAAAGAAGAAAATATGATAAATACAATGAATGCTGAGTCTTTCGTAATTTTCAAACAAAACAACCAAACTCACAGAAGTTCAAAATTACCTGTACTATAAGCCAAATATATTACATACTGAGTCTTAAAAAAAATCTAACCTTAGCACGATGGACAAGATATTGTTCATATCTTTCTCTAAAAAAAAGTAGAGTTTTTCTGATAACTCCTTTTAGTTTTTTAAATCTCCCAGATTCCCCCCCCCTTTTGGCTACATTTCAGTGTGTGTGTGTGTGTGTGTGTGTGTGTGTGTGTGTGTGTGTTCCTGTCCCAGAACAAACTATGAAAAAGTGGAGACTTGGGGGCTGGAAGACGTTTAGGGCAGCCTATGGATACATTACAGGACAAAGCAAGTGTCTAACACTCCATGCTGGATGCTATGGGAGACACTCAAGGTCACACAGCTGCCCCCAGCCCCCAGGTCCCACTCCACGGCAGGTGTTTCTTCTTCCTGTCACCAGGGAAGGGTCTTCCCTCTGCTGCTGCAGACAAGATGTTGCTTCACTTAATCACAATGCAGTCCTTCCTTTAGCAAAATCTCAAAGTGACATCCAGTGGAGTGCCTGGTCTCGGTGGAGACATTTAATTAAACTGCAGTCCCTTTATACCAGCACAAATATTGTGAGGGAAAACAACTCAACTCCTCTGACATTTTTGCAAATAGGTTTTGTGGAATCCATTCTGTTTACCCTCACTGACATTTGTTTTTCAGTCAATTATCCCACATGGTTATTTTTTTCCCTCTTATAATTTATTGCTAGCAATTTATCCATAAGAATAAATACAAGTAATTCCTTTCTTTGGTACTAGCACCCGAGCTTAGGTTAATAATAGCTGAAGAAAATAAACACTCATTTTACCCCTCCCCTTTCTTGCCCTCTAGTTGTAGCTTGCTTATAAATCAGAGAACTGAACCTCAAAGACATCAAGTCATGGGGGTTTCTCGTCACGTGACCCTACAGCTTTGGCACATAACAGATTTTACTGGATAGCCATCTGCTAGACAACTAAAGTAACAAGCTTTTTTTTTTTTTTCTTGGCACTTCTCTGCCTTCAACTTTTTGCATGCCCTAGTTTTGGAAACGTCTTTAATATTTTACCTCTATATATTTGGGAGCTGGCAAGAGGGACAGAGAAAGACTGGTTACAGAAAACGGTGTTCATCTTGAAGCCTGGAAACCCTCATGGAAAGTAGACTTCACTGGTATTGTGCAATTGTGAGTGTCCAACCCTCCTCAGAGCCTCCCTTCGCCCCTGCAACACGCAGCCTAACCTCACCCCTGCTCTGGCCATGCCTGAAGTCATGTCATGCAGCCCCGTATGGCACAACATGTCTATCTTCCAGTGACACCTGATTGCTACAGTCCCTATTCAGTCACAATAGAGCCCTGTCTCCTTTCCACCTCTTCACACACGCTGCCGTCTTCACACCCTACCCTCTAAAACTATCAGCCCTCTGCAAATCCCATTTTCTGGGCTTTATTTGGATGCAGGCTTCCCAACTTACCTATAGAGGAAGCTAGCATTCTTAGAGGAAATCTCTCCTAGGCTATCTCTACACTAGAGCACAACGTATGATGCCAAAGCTAGGAATCCAGAATCCATCCACCTGGTTCCTTATTCCCACTCTATAACCTTCTTCCAGGCCCCTCCCTGAATCTGTCATCGATGATGTCGCCTGTAATTCTTCAATGTTCTTCCCCAAAGCCTCGGAGAGTTTCATCATTCCCTGTCCTGCATCTGACCTCTCTCTTCCATGATGGCCATCCTATGCCTTGTTATAATTTACAACTACATGGAACACATTCTCTGCTACACTCCACCAGCTCGCTTACTCTGCTGTCTGTGCCCAGCAATTCTGTTGATACCAACACATTGGTCCTACCAGCTGATTTTTCAGTATTCCTCACCCCCACACCATGTCTTCATTTTGTCTTAAATGTTGCCTTCTCAACCAGGCCAAGTCTATCTAACTGATTAGGATTGCCACCTGCCCCCACCCAGTTCTCTCAAAACTACAAAACACTGATCTTTAATTTCCCCATTTCCATAGTGCATGCTGCCTTCTGACATAGTGATCTCATTTGCTCATCAGTTCCTGTTTTCTAGCATGCTGTTTATTATTATCTTCCTCTCCGTACGAGAAGATAAGGCCCCGACCTGTCTAATCTGTTCCCTGCTATATCTCAAGCACCTAAACCAGAATCTGTTCAGAGTAAGGAACTGACACTTTTAAGTGAATGCTTTACTCATCTTAAAATAAGAACAGAAATTTCTTCTCTGCCATTCAAGGTTGTTGGTATGGTACATACAAGAACCGCTAAATAAATATCCTCCTCTCATATAGACTTTGTGATCTTCCTTCCCCAGATAAGCATAGTTTAAAGAGCTACTTTACATTAGGTCTAGCAAGAAACACTTGGTTCTTTCAAGCAGTGAGATTATTGCAGATC
The DNA here is from genome assembly GCF_000317375.1 of Microtus ochrogaster. NCBI lineage: Eukaryota > Metazoa > Chordata > Mammalia > Rodentia > Cricetidae > Microtus > Microtus ochrogaster. The sequence goes on along the minus strand of NC_022022.1, from coordinate 23,806,659 downwards.
AGTGAAGGTATTAACAACTCAAAGGTCAGAGAAGGCCTGGGGAGGTGACTCAGTGGGTAGCGTGCTTATCACGTGTGTGTGAAGACACCAGGTGTGTCAGTACACATCTTTAAACCCAGTGTTCCAGTGGTGAGATGGGAGCCAGGGACAGGAGATCCCTGGAAGCTTCAGGGTCTGTTAGCCTGTCATATGCAGCTCAAGGCAAACAATGAAGAAGGCCTGCCTCAAGCAAGACGAGAGGGCCTGAGGCACTAGTCACCTGGAACACAAGCTTCTGCATACACATACATGCATATGCATCATACATACATATACATCATACGCACATTCACACACGGTTTGGGCACACACATAAACACAGAAGCTCTCAGAATCATGTCCCCTTTTCAAGGCATAAGCACTCTTTTTAACTGAAGTGGGAGCTTCCAGATGTGGAGGAGGCTGGGGTAAAAACACGCAGTAAGAAAAGAAGTGTACACTGGGAAGTTAGATAAATCAATCAGCTTTGCATAAAACACTGGGTCTGCATATAGTAAGCCTTTCACAGGCTTTAAATGCATAAATGGTTGTGGGAGATAGCCGTACTCACCCCTTCCCCCTTGTTGCCCGTATTCATGTCTTTGTGCAGGGTCCTCCTCATGGGCCAAGGCCTGTCTGGTAAGCAATCAGCTATTGGCGCTGACTTCCAGTGGTCACTCAGACAAGAGTTGAGTGTCTGTGTCCCAGGGCAGCATCTGAGCCAGCCTTCAGGAAAGATTCTGTGAGCAATCTGACTGAGCTTCTGCTAAATATACGGCCTCCAGCATCTGCTGACTGAAGAATACTTATTGTTTTCAGCTGCTAACCTTTGGCGTGATTGGTTCGGCACCAAGAAACCCACTTCAATAAGTAAATGAGTAAAAAAGCAGTTCCCATGACAGACCTCACAGGCACCACTCAGAGTTTTAAGGAGGCATAGTGGGTAAGTTTTCCTCTGAATAAATGGCCATTGTAAGAAGTGACAGTACAGGTGCTTTAGACATAATTATAAGATATAAATTAAACAGTCACATTTTCCTGAATCCCTGTGAAAAAGAAAATATCCTCTGGACCAGCAAAATAAAAGACAAGTCTTACTGCTGGTTGGTTCTCCAAGTTGCCTGGATGTTGGTCTTGTAGGGTGGGAGAAGAGATCCAACAGCATGGAGGCTACACAAAAGCCAAGCCATTTCTTGTCTCCTGTAAGTTCAGAGAGCCTCTCTGTCACTGGACCCAGAAGGTACAGTGGCAGAAGACTTGGCCTGTCATGCTTCTACTTTAGAGTGGGACACTTCATGACTAGAAGTGACCGTCACAATGGGAACCAGGCAGCTTCCTCAGACTGAGTGTGATCTGGGGCTGCAAGTAAGGCTAGTTCTCACCATCCATATCCAGACACTTAGGGTGTCTCTGGCTACATACAATCTACCAAGCTTTTAGGCTCACAAACAAAAGCCAATGATATATCATACTTGAGGATAGCACCAGAGACTAGATTCAAAGTACTCTTTGATGAATTCTGCAATCGTTTTAATATTTGAAGCTTGTAGTGTTTCTTTACCTTAAAAAAAGTTAAAGATATCTAAGAAATAGAGGTAGAGGGTGTATCTTACTATAAAGTGGTTCTGTTATGCCATATTCTGTTCAGGCTTGGAGAAATACAGGCCCAGAGGAATTATTCCCAAAATCCTTAAGACACTTAAGAGTAGACAACAATACAGATAATGAAGATAATACAAAATATAAATGCATTTGGTAAAATAAGCATAGCAATTTCTTCTTTTCCTTTTCTTTCTTTCTTTCTTTCTTTCTTTCTTTCTTTTTTGTTTATTTTGAGACAGGGTTTCTCTGTAGCTTTGGGACCTGTCCTGGAACTAGCTCTTATAGACCAAGCTGGCTTTGAACTCACAGAGATCCACCTTCATCTGCCTCCCAAGTGCTGGGATTAAAGGTGTGGACCACCACTGCTCAGCAAGACACCACTTCTTAATCTTGGCTATGGATCTATTTTGTAAGACATAAATAGGAAGGAATAAATTGAGACGAAAGTACTCTCCCCTCCCCCACTAAACTGTTTTCACTTACCAAAAGCCAGGCTTTTCAAAGCGTCACAAAAACAAACAACAACCAGCAGCTCCAGCCAGTACTTACACTTCCAGTCCAGCTATTCCGGTCAGGAAATTAAGTGGGTTTTAAACATTTTTAATTTATTTTCAGAAAAGATATCTGGCCCTTTAGGATTCTATGTGATATTTGGGTTTCTACCATAAAGCAGTTGGTGTTTTCACAATGTGAATATTCCATATATTAATTTTACAATGGTTATGATTAACACAGAAGCTATGAAGCCATTTTGATGAATTCCCATGAAACATGACTCTTTGGACTTCGTCTTTCCTCTGGCTACACTCCCTCGCTCCATGAGCTCACCGCATGGTTTGGCTCTCAACGTTGTCTATACACAATGATTCTGAGTGCAGACAGCAGCTCTGGACTACAGACTCATACATCTGCATGCCGATTTGACAGCTCCATTTAAAGGCCTAAGACACATTTCACACTTATCTCTCTCCAACCCAAACTCCTGATTCTCCCTTCTGAGTCTTCTCCTCCCATCTTTTTCCCTTTTTCAGTAAATAAGAGATTCCCTCCTCTCAGTTCTTCAAGCCAAAAATCTGGAAGTTATCTCCCTGTCTCTTTCTTTCACATCCGACATGAAGCCTGTCTGCAGAGCTGGCCAATTCTGAGTCCCGCGCACTGCCGGAATGACTTCACACTGTCTCCACCACAGCTGAGCTGCCCCCAAGGCAATGTCATCTCTCACCTGAATTACTCAGGAGCCCCCTAACTGGTCTCCTGCCTCTGCCCTTGCTCCCTGTAATCTCCTAGGAAGGCACACAACCGTGGAGTGATGAAGTAGAACAATTATTAAGTAAAGCTTGTCCTCCAGATGTTTCAAAATCCCCAAACGAAACTCTGCCTCAGCAAACCAAAAGTCAGTTTTACAAGGCACTGCACAACCTGCACACCACGCTTCCTGCCACTCCCACCCTGTCCTTCTTTTAGTTAGCCAGAGTTCTTGAGTACGAGAAACAACAGAATACTTGTACAGATATGAGAGAGGATTTATCCTGTTGTCCTATACACTCAGAAGCTGCATGATCTCACAAGAGCTATATGCAGGCTGGAAAATCAGGAGGAAGCTGAGAGACATAGAGTAAGAAGAACTGAATATGTAGGCCCACCCCAAAGCTAAAGACCTGACAAACCCCTCAAGGAAAGCTCCTCCTCTGTCACCCAGAAAGTTCACATCAAAAGACCCCTCATTCCCAGTAACACCCATTCTTCCTTGTTTTGTTTTTTGCTATTGCCAGTCTTAAATCATACAGAATAAACATTTTGCTTTTTTAATGGCCTTGAGTAAAAGAGAATGACCCTGGGTATAAGACTTATTCATTTCGTTCACTATTGCAAAGCAAGCTGCCAAAATCTGCTTAGCAAACAGTTGATGTTCAAGAAATAAAAACAAAAACAAAATCACTAAATGTATGAATGTTAAAGAACTGACGGAGTCAAGAATAACAGGAGAGAAATCTAAAAGCCATGAGAAAGAAACCAAGGCCACCTAGAGCTTCGGAAATATAAAATACAGTGTGCTTAGTTAAATTTGAACCTCAAATAAAAATAATAATAAAATACTATTTGGGGAAAAATATTACAAATAATAACCAGATATGTTAACCCTTGATAAGAATTATTTGCTTTCTATCATTAAATGAGGAAAAAACCGAAAGAAAACTATCTGAGAAAGGTGAAAGTTTTGTGGAACCCAGATTTCAGCCCCCGAGCACAGTCATACAACACACCTGATCTGTGTGGTCTGTGGGTAGCCCCTGAGCACATTCATGCACACACACTTGATTTGTGTGGTCTGTGGGCATCCCTGGAGCACAGTCATGTTGTTGTGGAGGCTGCCCCACGTTGGGTGCCATCCTGTTGTCATGGCTGCTGCTTATTTGTTCCCGGCCACCCAGACCCAAAATAATCACACAGAAACTATATTAATTACAACACTGTTGGCTAATAGCTTAGGCTTCTTATTAACTAACCTTACATCTTAAATTAACCCAGTTCCTACTATTTTATATTTTACCACGAGGCTCCTGGTTTACCAGTAATGTTCTGGGATGGGCATCTGTCTCTTTTAGCAGCTACAAGGCATCTCCTGGACTCTCTCCACTTTCCTCCTCTATCTTTGCTTGAAATTCCCAGCTTGATCTATTCTGGCCTGTCATAGGCCGAAAGCAGGTTCTTTATTAATCATTGCAACAAAACACATTTACAGCCTACAGAGGGGCATCCCACACCACAGTCGTGCAGACACACCTAATCTGTGTTGTGTGTGAGCAGCCCCTGAGCACACGGTGGATGTGGGAAATGATGTATGCTGTAAATATGTTTTATTGCCATTGGTTAATAAAGAAGCTGCTTCCAGCCAATAGCTTAACAGTGTAAAGCCAGGTTGAAAGAAATAGAGAGAGAGAGTAGGCAGAGTCATAGAGAAGCCATGTAGCTGTCCCAGGGACAGAGGCCTCTGCTGGAGCCTGCTAAAACTTTACCAGTAGGCCACGACCTCATGTTGATGCACAGATTAGTGAAGATGGGCTAGTTTAGGATATAAGAGTTAGTCAGAAATATGCTTAAGCTATTGGCCAAAGGGTATTGCAAATAATACAGCTTATGTGTGATTATCCTGGGGCTGAGCAGCCGGGAACGAATGAGCAGCCTCCCCCAATACATGGTGTGTGGTCTGTGAGCAGCCCCAGAGCACAGTCATTCACACATACACACACCTGGTGGTGTGTGGTCTGTGGGCATTCTGTCTCTATAATAGCATGGCCAACTAATGAAGCAAAGGAAATCCAGCCACAGGTACATATCTCCTCTCTGTCTCTTAAAGCAAATGGCAGCCCTGGGTATAGACTATTACTATAGTGTTCACTATAGTGTTCCTCTTCTGACTGAAGGTGAAACCCAGGCAAGACTTCATCCCCAATGACTCTGCAGCCTCAGTATCCCTGCTGATACTTCACTGCTATGCTGAAAATGGAAGCAAGCTAAGGGGAGACAGCATGACCGGTGCAGATCTGGGACATCAGAGACCTGTCCTTTCTCCACCCACCATAGATTAACTAGAGATCACATTAAAACAAGGTGCCCAGGAGGCTCAGAGTAGGATGGAGTGGTTGGCTTTAAAGAGGTAAAGAGTTCAAAAAAGGTCCTCCCCCAACTATAAAGATAGTATAATTAGGAGCACACAAACACACAGAGAAACAGATACAATAAGAAAAGCAAAAAGGAATAAAAGTTAGGAATAGGAACAACGTCTTAATTCATTCACTAAAAAGTGACCTGAGTGAAAGCTACAGGCATGAATTCAAGCAAAGACATCGTGACATGAATTCAGCAAAAGACAGAAGTGCAGAGTTGGACTCATACCCATATGGTTGCCTTAGCTGAAATGAGATAACCACAGTGTGAGGAGTAAATAGTATTATATTTTAAAAGATAGGTCTGAGTGTGTGATGCTGTTGAGGGGAAAGAAAAAGACAGAGTCCTATTTATGTAACTAGAGAACTGTGTCTAAGAAGACAACCATAGCTCTTTGGCCACAGTAACCCTTTTTTGTTAAAAGTTAGCAGACTCAGAGCTGGAGAGATGGCTTCATGGTTAAGAACACTGGCTGTTTTTCTGGAGTACCAAGGTTCTGTCCTAAGCACCCACATGATAACTCCCAACTCCCTGTAACTCCAGTTCCAAGGAATCTAGCATCCTCTTCTGGCCTTTATAGGCTCCAGGCACATATGTGGTACACAGACAGGTATGCAGGCGAAACACTACAAGCATAAAGTCAATTTTGAAAATAAAAAAATGCAAGTTATTAGTGTCTTATTTTTAAGGCCTGGAAAAACACAAAGTGGATAAACAGAGTAGCAAATCTAAGCTTCTCACGTGGTTAGCGTTGTGGCCTCACTTTCCCCTACTCAACAGGCAAGTGTCGTGAGAAACCCACAACGAATACAGTGGTATAGGATACGTCACCCTCTTCTCCTCCTACGTTGTGCACCAGCCCTGGAAAGAGTGACAGTGATGTTATTGCAGAGACAGCCTAGAGGCTGTCCTAAATATACGCCAAAAGTAAACTGTTTTTGACCTTCAGTGCATAACTGTTAGGAATCAAATACTTAGTACACGCCACACTCCTGATCTGTGTGGCTGTGTTGGGACCGAGGAACAAGTCTTTTATGTAACGTCTCAAGAATAAAATCTCCCCAAAGCCTAGAAGCCCATATTAATATTGACCATGCCAACAATAAAACTAACAATGCCTGTAATCAAGCCCCCGGTGGCACTAAGAATTGTGCTTTTCAAATCTAGGTCGTTGCTATGATATGTGGATTTCCAGGCTTATTCTCAGAGCTGGCCAAGACAGTCATCAGCTTGTTCATTCATTTATTCTCAGCGTAGGAAGCTCATGGGACAGGAGCCACTGGCTAATGTGATATAGCAGAAGAAGAAAAAAGGAAAGCTGCCACATTTCAGCCAAGCAAATATTGAGGTCCTGCTTTCTGCCAAGGGCAACTCTGGGGATCAGGACAAATCATAATAACCCTAGCCCTGTAGGAGCTCACAGTATGGAAGCCATGACAAACAAAGAAATACAGAGGTATTATGGTTAAATATAGTAATAGATACTACTGCTGTGTGTGATGAGCCAACAGAGTCATGAGGTATGGTTTGGAAATAGCTCTGCATGAGAAGTAGTGTTGGTCTTTCCTAAATGCCCTTGGCACTGCTACCCAGTACCATCAGCAATACTAAGAGTTTCCTTTTATCTGGGAAGAAGAGAGCCTAGTGTCTGGCCTAAGAAAATTTACAGCCACACACCGAGGGAATGAACATGATTCCCCAAATCTTTTGACACCCTTAGCCCGCTTTTCTTCTGAGCCTCATCTGCTTACTTCTAATCCCTAATTCTTGCTGGTGACACCTGTGCCAACCTTCTTACTGCTGGAGCCAGCTCTTCCTAAAATCTCTGTGCTTCTGAGCAGATCCAGGTAATACACACATTCACAATTCTAATGATACAACATGGCACATGACCAGTGATGTAGAAGAACTTTATAATGTACGTTCTGGTTTTTTTTAATGGATTTTTTGAGTCAGGGTCTCACTAAATAACTCCGACTGTCTTAGAACTCACTATGTCGACAATTAGACTGCCCTTGAACTCACAGAGACCTGCCTGCCTCTGTCTCCCAAGTGCTGGGATTAAAGGTGTGCACCCCAAACTATATCATTAACTTAAAAAAATCATTGTGGGAATAGGAGAAATGGGTCAGAGATTAAGAGTATTTGCTGCTCTTCCAGAGGACACATACTTAGTTCCCAGAACCCTCATTAACAGTACATAAGCACTCCTTAGCTCCAGGGGATCCGTGCCCTCTTCTGGCCTCCACAGACATGCATACGACAGTGGTGTATACATAGAGATACACATACAAGCTAAATAAGTGAATCTTTTTTAAAAAATAATTTTAGTAAAAAAGCACTTGTTATGAAAGCCTGGCAACATCGGTTTGATCCCTGCGTGAAAAGGCCAGATGCAGATGCAGTGACACACATCTGGATACACACCACTCTTAGGGCGAGGAGGGAAATAAAGACAGGGGAACCAGCAGAGGCAAAAGCAAGAGAGAGAGATTTTTACCTTAATAGGTCATCTGGGCTGTTGACCAACAAGAGCAGGTCTGTCCAGAACCATTACCCTTTGGGTGCTAGGGGACTAGATTCCTCACAGCTGCATGTTTTAAAGCATAAGAACTGAGAGGCATGCTTAGAAGGAATTCCCTGTTGCATATTTTCCATAGGGCATTTGCAATCTTTGCTTCTCTCTTTTGACTTTCCTATAACTGAAGAAAGTTGGAAATGAAAGCATCACACACTAAAATTACCCAGGCTCGAAGACTACTAAACATAATCAATTTACACTAACTTATACAGTTAGTAGACCTGGCATTCAAAACAGAATCTGTACAGCGTCACATTCAATTTATGCACTTATCCGCCAATAAAATAAAAGGTGCATTTTATTTTAGTCATTCTGACAGGTGTAAGATGGTATCTTAAAGTTGTCTTGATTTGCATTTCCCTGATCACTAAGGAAGTTGAGCATGACCTTAAGTGTCTTTTGGCCATTTGAACTTCTTCTGTTGAGAATTCTCTGTTCAGCTCAGTGC
>NC_022022.1:23796792-23798221 GCF_000317375.1 Microtus ochrogaster | reverse complement strand
CTTAGCAACAGTGTCCTTTGCTTTACAGAAGCTTCTCAGTCTCAGGAGGTCCCATTTATTCAATGAGGTCCTTAATGTCTGTGCTGCTGGGGTTATACGTAGGAGTTTGAGAGCAACTGAATATATGTACCCAACACCCCAAGAAAAGGACTTCTTGCCATTTCTCTCCTTTGTTTTCAACATTTGTGATGATTAAGGAGATGTTTCTATAAATCTCAGAAAAATAAAATGGCAAATCAAATTGAGTTACACCCCAAACATTTATTTCTCTCTTCCCCCTGTATATGCTCAAGAACCTACCCCTAAAGGGAATTTTGTCTTTTTTCCAGTTCCTATGCATATCATCTTACTCATCAGCATGGCCATCGTCATGACAACATAATGACAAGGATGTGGGAAAGAGAAACCTTATTCACTGTTGGTGGGAGAGAGACTGTACTAGTGAAGTCACTATGGAAATCAGATGAAGGCTTCTCAAAAAGCTAAAAATAGAACTATCATATGACTCAACTGTACAACTCTTGTGTGTGTGTGTGTACACAAAGGCCTATGATAGAAATACCTTCGTATGCATGTTCATTAACATTTTATTCATACTATTGAGAGAATGGAATCATCATAAATATCTATCACCTGATGAATCAATCATGAAAATAGGGAACATAAACACAATGACCTTCTATTCATTACTGTCCTAGTTAGGGTTACTATTGCTATGACAAAACACCATGACCAAAAACCTAGTTGGGGAGGAAAGGGTTTATTAGGCTTACACTTCAGCATTTCTGTTCATCACTGAAGGAAGTCAGGATAGGAATCTAAACAGGGTAGAATCCCAGAGGCAGAGCTAATACAGAGGCCATGGAGGAGAGCTGCTTGCTGACTTGTTCCCCAGAGCTTATTCAGCTTGCTTTCTTATAGAACCCATGCCACCAGTCTAGGGATGGCACCACCTACCATGGGCTGGACCCTCCTCCATTGACCACTAATTGAGAAAATGCCTTACAACTAGATCTCATTGAGGCATTTCCTCAACTGAGGCTCCTTCCTTTGATGACTCTAGCTTGTGTCAAGTTGACACACAAAACCAGTCACTACAAGTACTAAAAAAAACTAAAATCATGAAAATTTCAGGAATATAGAAAAAAGTGGAAAATCTTATGCAGGGTGAGATGATTTAAAGACAGACAGACAAAAGTCATACGTTCTCACTCATAGGCAGATCCTAGATTCAAAGATTTTGATTTCTATGTCTAAGTTATAGTGAATACCTAGAGAGAGGGCAGGAAACAAGAAAGAAGCCTTGAAGGGAGAGCACAGAACTGATGGAATACAGGAAGGAGAAGAAGAAGAAGAAGAAGAAGAAGAAGAAGAAGAAGAAGAAGAAGAAGAAGAGGAAGAGGAAGAGGAAGAGGAAGAGGAAGAGGAA
>NC_022022.1:23729590-23796622 GCF_000317375.1 Microtus ochrogaster | reverse complement strand
GAGGAGGAAGAGGAGGAAGAGGAGGAAGAGGAGGAAGAAGAGGAAGAAGAGGAAGAAGAGGAGGAGGAAGCATGTGATATGAAAACAGAGAGGAGAGAATACATGGGATTGAGAGGTTTAAAAAGGAGTGGGAGCATAATAATGAAGGGGAGGATAAATCATCCAAACTACAGACTATAAAAAAAAAAAGCCATAGAGTGACCTGCCATTTTATAGGCTAACTAAAACAAAGAGCTTGAGAGGAACTGCCTCGCATATTTGGGCAACACTGCTCTCAGAAATCAGAGGTTGTTAAACCAAAATCCTTTTGCCAGGTGTGAGATACTTTTCTATGAGTCAATCACTACAAAATATCCAGAAGGCTACTGCCACTGCTCCTGCTTGCTCACTGGAATTAGAAGCCATGGCACAAACATCATTGGTGTCAGACACCATGGCTAAACTGGCAAGATAAATCAGTGATGCTCTCCAGACTCAGAATGCCCTGAATGTCCACATTAAATTTGGACTTTTGAATTTAAATCAACAGACTGCCCTATTGTAGGAGCAGGTGGACTTATGGCTAGTACAACAAATGTCTTGTTCACACTTTTATCATTCCATTTGTGTGACACCTGTTAATATTGCTAATGCCTCTTATGTAGTGAAACAGCTCAATGGTTACTTGAATCGCCCTTGGAATGTTACAATTAGTACACCAGATTGTCAATACCTCTGTGCCCCATTTTAGCCAAAGGGTTGGTAGAATACCATAGCCCAAATGGGAGGCTCGGTCCAGTGGTGATTCGGGACCCTCTTGCTGGCAATATTAATGCCTGTTGCCATGGGCATTAATCTCTGAATTCCGTGTAATATCAGACAGTCCATGAGAATGCAGCATAAGGTCACTTAGCAAGTCCTTCTGAGCCTGTTGGCCAGTAACTCAGACGTACCCCAGGTTTGGTTGAAAATACTGCACAAACAATGAAGACTCCTCCGTAGATGGGCAATTTCTACAGAAGAGGGCCCGCCTAAGACAGGGAAGGGGCCTCCCAAAGACGGGTAAAGGTTTACTTTTCTTAGATGACCTAAGACAGGAGGGTCTTATAAAAAAATTAGGGGGGAGATGTTGGGACCATTTGGAGTCCTGGCCTCAAGCTGCTCTTCCCTGCTAGAGATCTTTACTTTCCTTCTGACTGAGCTACTGAAAGCTGTGTCAAAGTTGTTTACCAGCTCTGCTTCATGAGCACGTGTTGCCTTGGCCTTGATCAGAAGATAAGGTTTTCACCTGTTGGCCCACTTGACTGTTGGGTATATAAGCCTCCATGGTGCTATTGAATAAAGGGCTTTTTACCAGTGACTAGAGGTCTGTGACTCTGTCTCTCTGTCTGTGTGTGTGTTTGTGTGTTTCAACCTCCAGCCCCTTGCCCAAAGCTCAGAAACTGCATGGTAGCTCATAGAGCACAGATGGGCATTTGTGAGCTGCATATGGGTCTGGTTTCCTGTTGCTGTCCCTGGTGGTCATCCTCCAGTCCTGGCATCTCTAATGTGCTGAGATTTCCACTGCAACTGATCTGTGCCTTTGCCAATGGCATCTACTGGTCTAGCATGATTCTAGGCCTCAGTTTCTCTCTATGGCCATCTCAATCCTGGCCTACTGTAAATGAAGCTGCACCTTAACCAGCGGCTTCTCCTAACCTCTCCTTGGGAACCCCAACCCTGCCACACGGTGCCAAGCCTCAGCTGTCCTCTTAGATTCCTTTATGCCTTCAAAACTGGCACCATGTGAAGAACTCTTACACATTGCCAAATTTAACTACCAGCTTTAGGGGCAGCCTTGGCCACTCTGGACCACAGCTTCTACGTGCTGACCCTCAGTAAATCCTTCTGTGTCAAACGGATGACTAGTGAGTAAATACCTCAGTCAGTAAACACCTAAATCAAGTTTAAATGTTATTACATTGTCTTTCTGTCCGCAAACTTATACTCTTATACCAACACATCTTCCTAAAAATTGGCACCAACTTGGTCACGTCAATGAAGATGTTAAAAGCTTGACTGGGCTGTGCATTTTTCATAAAGGTGCCAATGTGGTCCACGGATTTTAAGCCCAGGGCAGAATACATCTTTTAATGTTTCTTAGGCCATAAACATGGTGCTGCACACATGTAATCACAGCATTCAGGAGGCTGAAGAAGGATTGAGAGTTTGAAGTTCAATTACATGTATGCATACACATACACAATCTCATTGACGATACTTGAAATAGTCAATAATTATAGGGGCTGGAGAGATGACTCAGTGGTTACGAGCACTGCTGCTCTTCCAGAAGTTCTGAGTTCAATTCTCAGCCACCACATGGTTGGCTCACAGCCATCTATAGTGGAGTCTGATGCCCTCTTCTGACATAAACTTGTATATGCAAACACAGCAAGGGGGAAAAAAAAGAAAAAATCTACAATACCTTGTGAAATTGATACTTTTAGTTCTACTGAAAACAGGACTACATGGCAGCAGGGACAATAAATTTCTTTTTTTTTTTTTTTGTTTTTTTGTTTTGTTTTGTTTTGTTTTCCGAGACAGGGTTTCTCTGTAGCTTTGGACCCCGTCCTGGAACTAGCTCTTGTAGAGCAGGCTGGTCTCGAACTCATAGAGATCCTCCTCCCTCTGCCTCCCGAGTGCTGGGATTAAAGGCGTGCGCCACCACCGCCCGGCGATATGTTTCATTTTTAGATGGTGTGAATAGACTACTCTTGATTTAAAGGTCAAAGTTACTGTCTACTCCAGCATCTTTCACATGCAACAAAAAGGCACAAACTGCATTAGCTCCCGTAAGTGACAACTTCTATGATTCAGGTGAGTTCGTTCCATTGGCAACTACAGTTTACAGCCCACAGGAGCGGGGACTTTCATCCACAGAAGGCCATGAACCCCTGCCCACTACAAAAGATCTGGTTTTCATGCGCAGGGTGATCTTCCAAAGCAGTTGTCAGTTAATGAGAAGGACGCAAGTGCCCGCGAATCAATTTCCAAAGACATGGCCTTTAGCTCTCCTGCCAGCAAGAGAACCAGCAATGAAATAATTTTAAACTATAAAAAAATATGTTGAATAAAGTCATAAGAAGGAAATACATTACTCAGAATTCACTTCCATGCAAATGCTAGGAACATAAGCACAGTTTTCATTGCAAAACAAGAAAAGAAAGAAGACATTGAAAACACAGCAGAGATGGATATTCTCTATGCTGGCATTCTGTTGCTTAGTTCATACTGAGAAGTTCACACTTGAATTTTTTTCTGCTTTACTTGTGCTTACCAGAAGGAATAAATCCAGTTGAAAAACTGATCTATACTAAAATGCCTGTTCTGTATATACCTAAAAACACATTTGTAATATCCTAAAAATCTTAATTTATTAAGCCTTGGGAATACTTATTATTTAAATTAATTTTATTGCCATTAAGAAGTCTTCTTGAAGGGCTGGAGATGCAGTGGAAGAGTACTTAACTAATGTGTTCAAGGCCATAGCTTTGATCTCCAGCTCTATGATTAAATAAATAAATAGTAAATAAATAAAGTTCTCTCGGGGTTAGTAAATAGGTGTGGCTGTATGTTAATATTAGAAGCTTTGACTAAAGAATTTCTTAACAGTTGGGGTTACTACCTTGAAAAAATAATCATGGAATTGTGATAAATTTACACAAAGAATGATTTCTAAAGATTAATACACTTCTAGGTAGGAGGAATAAGTTCAGGTACTCTATAGGACAGTAGAACAAATATTATTTACAACTTACATAGTATATAAAGAACTATAGAATAGAAGGGTTTGAAAGGTTCAACACAAAGAAATGATGAATGCTTAAGAAAGTAGAAATTCAATCTTTAGACATTTATATCTACATTTTTCTTTCCATAAATATGTATAGTTATTAAGTATCAATTGAAGATAAATGTTTAACTATTTGTTTCTTCTATTTTATCTAATCTTTTTGTAGCATCCTGAGTGAGGAAATCCTACCAGGACTGAGAGATGTGTCTCTAGTTCTGACCTGTGATCAATTTCCACATCTCATCGAAGATCAACGCTAAGTGGTGACATGAAGTTGACAATTACTCAACATTAGCTCTTCATTCAATAACCAGTTGTTCCCTATCATTGTCAATGTGTATTTAATACGCTATCAAAAGTGTACTTTGTCATTCTTAAATGCCTACATATCTCTGAATTTATTTTATTCTATCCATTCATCTTTGCCGGTCTGAGCTGAAGGTTGTATATCTCTTACATAGATATGCATACCACCTTTAATGAAGTGACACTGTTGAATGGCCAGGGAACATTTTTGTCTGCCACATACTTTTAAAGTAGCAGTTTGGAGTGACATCCAGGACCCTGTGTGCTGTGAAGTACATGTAAAACAGAACATCTATTTTCCCTATGCTTGAAACAAAATCTTCCTGCCAGGTCAAACTCAGGAAGTTGCCCTTAAGTCATGGTCCTTTTGTGACAAATACCATGTTTCTCAGTAAAAGGGATGTCACATTTTAAGCCCATCTCTCAGCTCTGAATGCTGCCTCATTCATGTTTAGCCTCATCTTGGAGATTATGCCTACTCTTGAAGGAGAAAGTTGTCACTTGTCTCAAAGATCGCGGCCACCAGGGCTTCATTCCTAGAGAATTCTAAAACAGTGCCAACCAGGCAAATAACTGCTGATTTTAATGTTTACATTTTACTAAAATATGTTCGGGGCTTTGCATTTATCTAAAAGCAACCTGCAGAGCCCTTGAAGAATTCAAAACAATAGAAAAATCTTCTAAACTTCTATGATGGTTTATTTTTTTTAAAGCCTGGGTAACATAACCTTGAAATAAGAGCTGTAGTCTAGATTTTCTTTATGCTTTAGACTAGATGTGTACAGCACAGCTTGTCAAACTTGCCAACACTCTGTGATCACCTTAAAGCTGAAAATCTACTATGTAGGACCCATGAGACTCTAAGCTACTTGGTCCTGAGTGGCCTGGCATTGGGAATTTTTACCAAATGCTCAGATGTTCATAGGGTGAGGCTACATTGGAAACCTCTACTCTCTAAGAATACTGACCACCACAGCAATCTGTGAGCATTGGGTAAATCCATACAGCTCCCTGTTTGTGTCTGGCATGGTCAGGAGATGTTATCTGACGAGCATTACAGTTGTCATTACATTTCTCTATGTGCTGTTCCAACACTGTACGCAATCCTCCTGTGAGTCTTGGTGTAGGCATTATTATCCCCATCTCACAGACAGGAAAACTGCAAGTCAGAAGGTATAGACTATTTACCCAAAGCCTCCCACCAAATAACAGCAGAATCATTTTTTTATTGATTTTTATTGAGCTCTACATTTTTTCTCTGCTCCCCTCCCTGCCTCTCCCCTCCCCTTCAACCTTCTCCCAAGGTCCCCATGCTCCCAATTTACTCAGGAGATCTTGTCTTTTTCAACTTCCCATGTAGATTAGATCTATGTAGAATTGTTTATTAACCCAAGTCTTTTTTTTTTTTTTGCCAAAACACTAGCTAGCTCTGATATCACTTCTAGAAGGTGAAAATGAGTTTCCAGAGTTAATTATTTCCTAGATGTCTTAGGGTTTCTACTCCTGTGAAGGAACACTGTGATCACAGCAACTCTGATGAAAGAAAATATTTAATTGGGTGGCTTACAGTTTCAGAGATTTAAACCATAATCTTCATGGCAGAACGTAGCAGCAAGCAAGCAGATGTGGTGTTGGAGAAGGAGCTGAGAGTGGAGAAAGAGCTACACCTTGGTCCCACAGGAAACAGGAAGTGATCTGAAACACTGGGCATGGCTTACACATATAGGAGACCTCAAGCCCTGCCTCCCTAGTGACATACTTCCTCCAACAAAGCCACATCTCCCTATAGGATGATGGGGCCCAGTTACATTCAGACTACCAGCCTAGGTGATAGCGTGACTGTAAATGTCCCATGCTGAAGTCTATCTTATGGAATCTCATCCACATTGAACTTCTATTCAGAAGAGTTTTAATTTCACTCCATTTTTCTCCTCAAAGAGACAGTAGCGCAAAGCGCTCAAGAAACGCCGCACTGTGTCATCCTTTTTGCTCAGTGATGAACACAAGTCTGTGCTACTCATACACTATAGAAATATTTTCTATGCTGGATGCTTGGGTGTGGGGAGGAAATACATCGTTTAGTTTGACAACTTTCAAGTTGCATTGACAGTTGAAAAAAAAATGTCATATCAATCAACCCTTATAGGCTTTTATTTTCATGAAGAGGAGACCACAGAGTGTAGGTGAGTGAGATGCTAGGCGGAATCTGCTGGGTTTGCTTGTGCTGTGAGCCACTGTTTGCAGGGTCTGTCGTCTCCCAGTGTGCTCCCCCCCCCCCCCCCGTCTTCTGATGCCCGTCTGTATCCTGAAAGGCCTGGGCTTCCCTTTTAAAAAGGCACATGACTTGTTTAAAGTGTGAAAACCAGAAATAACATTTTACAGTTCAAACCTGAGGTAGAGACAGGACACCAGATCTTCACCTCTCGTCTCTGCTTCTCTTTGATTGTTAGTTTCATGCCCCCCACCCCCCGGTGGTAGATAGTTATTCACCACTTATCTGGAAAAGAGCCATTGACAAGTCCATCTTCATCCATTCCCTGCAGCATCCTAACTGGGCCACTATGGTCCCAAGGAACCATCCCAGTGCCAATCTTTATAGCACAAACACTCAGACTAAAATTATATATCTACCTCTATAGACAAAATGCTAATTCTCTGTGATAACCAGTCCCACCAAAACTACAGGTCTGGATTGAGGAAGGAGAAGGAGACATGGATATTAGAGGAAGAAATTCAGTACACACACACACAAAAAAAAAAAATAGCAAACGTCTATTATCCTAACAGTTTGCAAACTTTCTCAGTCTTACAATGCAAATATTTTTTTTTTCAAAAAGTCTTAGTCAGGGCCTCATGTTGTAAATTCAAGTTCCTAGATGATGTCAGGGAGCATTCCCTGTGTAGACAGTGCTGGCTTTCTTTCTGTATCTTGCACATAATTATCTAATGTCATGGATGCTCTAAAGCTCGGGGTCCCCACAGGGCTGAAACGCTCCTTTGAATGTGGTTGTCTCCTCTGAGCCAGCTGTGTTCCCGTCACAACACTGAAATAGAAGAGGTGTTGTGCGCCGGGATCGAGACATATTGGCAGAACTCTGATAAAAACACTTTACAATTTCATATCACCTTTCATTCCAAAGTGTCCCAGAAGCTGTAGCCATTCAGCACCATAGAAAGATGATAGAAGTGGCCAACTCTGAGGGTGAAGGAGGTGGCAAGAGATGGAGTGGGGGTGAAGGGATACGTAAGCCAAGGACAGTGAGACATTTCTTTGTTAAAGGCAGCACACACCAAATGCTAAAGGGAGGGGAGGACGGTCAGGGAAGGATGTGAGCTAAATTGTTTTAATGTTCATGATGGAAGAAAAATAGTACCTAGGCTAATGCTCAGAATCCTTTTCATAATCTGCTCCTCAGAAGGTCCTTATGGGGGCAGGAGGAAAATTAGAAAGAGCTAATAAGGCTAAAATTATCAGGAAATCTGATCTATTAACTTCAGTTGTGGCAGGCATGTTGGGTTTTCCCTTTAGCAGTGACATCTTAATACTTAAAAGGCAACTTTCTGAAATTTGTTGTTTGTATTTGTTAGCGTGAGAAACAGCTTTTTTTCCCTCCAACTTTTCAGACTAAGCATTACACAGTGCAAGTGTCTGGGCTGATTTCCTTTAATGCACCTAGTGACAACATGGTGTGTCTCTACATGTCCTCACTGGGAAAAAGTCACTACACACCAGAGCTGGAGAAATGGAGATTTTGCTTACTAGTTGGTTGTTTTTGTTTTTGAGACAGGGTCTCACTGTGTAGGTCTGGCAGTCCTGAAACTCACTCTATAGACCAAGCTGACCTCAAACTCACAGATATCCACCTGCCTCTGCTTTCCAAGCACTGGGATTAAGGTGCGTGCCACTACACCTGACTGAGAAATGGAGATTTCTAATGGCATGTTTGCCTTAAAGAGAAATCCACTTTT
Organism: Microtus ochrogaster; assembly: GCF_000317375.1. Lineage (NCBI taxonomy): Eukaryota > Metazoa > Chordata > Mammalia > Rodentia > Cricetidae > Microtus > Microtus ochrogaster. Next base: position 23,788,536 of record NC_022022.1, on the reverse strand, counting down.
TAACAGTGTAGCTTCTCGTGTGCTATTAAGGAGTCCAGGGGGTGGGGACTTCCATAACTGGAAAGGAATACCACTGCATTTACTCTAACTACTGAGACCCTTGCTGGCTAATACATGAAGACCCACAATCCCCACAAGATCCCTCCAAGGGGAGTGGCACACAGACACCCAACAGGCAGGACACAGCAGACTGAGAGGAAAAGGAGAGCAATTCTTCCGTCATTTCATATTTTACATTGGTTCAAATGAGCTCCTCCTGCTAATCCGCTGTGTGAAATGTTTCGGTGAGTCTTTTAGGATCATTCACAAAAACTTCAACTTACTGAGGACAAAGAAAAGAGGGGTTCTTGGGCCAGCAATGCCCTTGTTCACCCACTGACTACTGTTTCTCCAGCTTGCCTCTGAGACAGACAAGGTGGTGAAACCTGTCCTAGTGACCACATAACTGTGGTCACTCCATCATGGGAACAGACTTCTAATCCACGTTAGAGCTCCATCCAAAGAAAGTCAGGCTGCTCAGAAATCCAAGAGGGTTATTTTCTTCATGGCCCACACGCCACCTTTTCATCCAGCCATCAATAACTTGGATTGCTGTTTCCATGCCTTCCGCCATCGTTTCAGGCTCCCACAAAGTCCTGGCCCAAGCCCTATTTTTATAAAACCTGAAAAGTGGCTGATGCCTTTGGTTATCTCTTAGGAGTCTGTCAGTTCCACAGCCAGAGACAGCGCTGCTGGGCTCACTCCAGAGGAAGGTGGCGATGAAGTGCAGGCTTCAGATAAGGATTTACACTCAGTGGCAAGCTCCAGAACGATTACAGATTGGAGGTGGGCAGGGGGAAAGGCGCTCACAAAAATCAGTCAATGAAATCAAACACATGACTGCAGTTTTTCTGGTTTGCTTTCCACTTGGCAATAGCACAAAATTGAAACTTCACATATACTTTGTAAACAGAAATGATCGTACCAGTCTAGAGGGAAGGGTTCCCTGTTACATAAAATCTTTTCAGACTGTCCATCATCTTTGTTGGATTTATCACTCAGCTTATTTGTAGAGCATCCACCTGCTTCCTTAAAGATTTAAAATGATGTCAACCATATACATGGACACTTACTCCATCTAGGTACAGTTCTAAAAGTTATGAATTAGTGGTACTCAAGATAACACCACTGCCTCTTGTAGCTTATAACCTAACAGTACTGAGATGGTTAAACTCCACTGCCAACTTGATGGGATTTAGAATCTCCATGGCAACAGACCTCTGGGAGTTTCTATGAGAGTATTAGTCTATGAGAGTTGAACTGAGAAAAGAAGAGTCACTCTGAGAGTTGGCAGCACCATTCCATAGATGGAGGATCTCGAGACTGAATTTGAAAGAAAAAGGAAGTTGAGTACCAGCACTTCTCCTTACCGTGGCTACAATGCGATAAGTTGTCCCATGCTCCTCCCACTGTGATTCCCCTGCCATGATGGACTCACCCTCAATCTGTGAGCCAAAATGAACTCTTCCTTTCTTAAGCTGCTTTGGTCGGGCATTAGGTCACAGGAGTGAGAAAGGTAATAACACAAATATGGTCCAACTTATCAGCAATAAGGCGCTTGTTCAAACATGGGCTTTTGAAACTAGATAAGTCTTAGGAGACCCCAGGGCATGGAGGAGGCTCATAATCTCCTGCTACACAGTAGGCCACACACGCTGCTCGCCGATACTCACTTATTCACAGGAAATGCTATAGTTAACACAAGAGATATCTAGTCTCCTCTAAATTCTACAGCATCTCTATGGTCTCTGAGGCTACTATCATCAAAAACACTCTACGGCAGATGAGCAAACATTCCCAGAGCTCAGACGAACAGTACTAGAGCAACTCCACTTGGTGACATGGCCACACACTGCGTTGTTTCTAATGCATAGAACACATTGCCCAGTCTTTAAAGGAAACAAACAAACTCCGGCTCAAACATGGCACCTGACAGAAAAAGTAGCTGCTCAAGATCTCCAAGACCAAGTTCTCAGCACAAAGCAGATTTATTTAACCAGAGGGACAGAGAATAGGGAACGAGAGACAAACACAGGAGACAGATGAAGAGGGAGACCAGGAAGGGAACAAGGGAGAAGGGAAAGACTTCCTCTGGATAGAGTGGAGACAGATGTAGCACATAGGAAAATGGTGGTTTATAAAGACACAGGGGAAATCCTGTCTTAGGATGAGGTGTTTAATTTTAATTAGGTATGTTAACTAGGTGAGCCAAAGGGTCTCTGGATTGCTGGACTTCAATACTTTGATAGCTAGACCTTGGGAGTCAACCTCGGGAGAAGGGATTGTCCAAATAAGGGAATAAACCCTGGGAGCTAGCTTCAGGAATATAATCTAAAGGTTTTTAACAAGGCAGAAAATTGGAAAGAAAGGCAAGGCCCCACATGTTGAGTGGGCTAGTGTCCCTCCAGCACCAGTATTATTTACTCTTCTATTACTGTGATAAGACACTGTGACCAAGCCAATCTACAAAAGAATGCATTTAATTTGGGACTCACCATTGCAGATGGTTAGATCCATGGCAATCAGGGCAGCAGGCAGGCAGGCATGGTGTTGAAGCAGTAGCGGAGAGCTGATGCTCTAATCCATGAGCATGAGGCAGAGAGAGATAACATGGGTTTTTGAAGCCTTAAAGTCCACCCTCAAGTGACACCTCTTCCAACAAGTCCACGCACCCTAATCCTTCCCAAACAGTTCCACCAACTGGGATCAAATATTCAACATAAAAGCCTATGGGGGCCCTTCTCTTTAAACCACCACAGCACCTATTTTTAGATTAACCTAGAATGAAATTCAGAATTTGGTAGAGCCTGGGATAAAGAATTAAATTCAAGTTCCATGCACTTGGGATGGAAAGGTTACCTTCAGCTGAGATGACTGGAGAAGGTCTCTGTAGAAGCTGAAGTTTCAGTAATATCGTAAAGGATTTCAGTTTGTGTACAGGCAAAAGACAATAGTTCTCTAACTGGATTTAAGACCTGCTCAAAAAGAAGGAAACCATGCCCTGCAGTGGAAAACTAGCTAACTACTCAGTGCTAGTGAAATCATGGTTATTCAAGGGGAGTATGCAACCATTAATGTGCTAAACCAACATAATTCCTAACAACAATCTATAAACAATTGTTTTTTACATAAAGGTAAGTGTAGTCTTCACCCTTCATCAAGGAAATTTTTCCTTGCAATAGAGACCACAACAGAAATCTACAACCAATCAAGATGAAGAGTTATAGAACCCAGTTCCAACGCACGCATTTGCAAAACACTCCCACACATAAGGCTTATGGAGCATTGCAGAAGAGAGTGTAGAAAGATTGTAAGACCCAGGGGATCAGGGGATCTGCTGTGAGATTGTGTCTCTGAGTAATATCAGAAGCTACACAGAAGTCTCATGAACATGGCCTCCCAACTGTGAGCTGAATAAAGAGGACACCAAAGAAAATGCCAAAGTGCGCGGTGAAAAATCCCATGGGTCCTAAGCCATACACAAAGAACTAGAGGCAACTGAGTAAAGCTGGGAGCAGGAGAGGGGCCCTCCACAGGGAAGAGCACACCTATTGGTTGTCCAGTGCCAGTCAGCCCTGAAAGCATACATTCCAGTAACATTATATGGACTCAACAGGCTATACTTAGGAATATATATGTATATACAAATACATATGTGCATACAATAATAGATAGTGAGAAAAGAGGCCATGAATTTAAATGAGAGCAGAGCAGGGTATGTGGGGGAGTTTGGGGGATGAAAGGGAAAGGAGAAACATTGTAATTAAATTCCCATCTCAAAATAAAAAAGGATTGGTGAAACAATTCTATCGGTGTCTTATAAAATGGACCAGGTTTTCATTTGCAAATAGGATAAAAGTAAATTATCGGTTTGCTGTTGTAACTAAACATGATTTGCTCAAAGTGTCTCACACATTGTTAGGTGGTGAGCGCACAACAAATATTATTCTTTGATGGCTGAAGAACAAGGCTGAGGACACTGGAGCAGACAAATGTAGAGGTAGAGGAATATCTGATTGCACAAACAGTCCACAGAGGGAGGGAACTACCCAGAGGAAAGATTGTTGGCAGTCACAGAACACAAAATAATAAGGTCATCATTACATAAGAAATCATTCAAATGTTTGAAGCGAGGGAGCAAGTAATGTAAAATAATAATTAATTGTGTTTCATACCTACCAATTTTGAGACAATATTTCTAAAGTAGCTTTAGAGCAGATCATTGTTCAATGATTATGAATCTAAACGCTACTAAAAATATTAACTACTGCTGGCAAAGTGGCAAAGTATGCACTGAGCATAACCCTGTAGTATATACAGACATTTGCTTTAATCCTTAGGGGGAAAAAAAACTCTGAATCATGTACAAGTGATATAAAGGGAGAAAGGAATGAAGCTCAGAGAGGTGAAGAGCCACATACTGGAAAAATGAAGACCTGCGGAATGCTGAAGTCAGAACACTTAATGGTACGGATCTGATGAATCGGATTGCACTCTAGGGTAACCATACTCTTACCTCTGACTCTTTGCAGACAGCTGTCCTCTCAAAATAATGCATCTTGAGTAAAGGGCTGAAAATTAGGCACTAGGGTCTAGACAGCCACGTGGTGAGGGTAAATAAGTGACTGTCTGATTCAGTGAAAGCTGGTTAGGGTTGAGACTAGAATACATGTATGGAGTCTTTAGTCTCATCTTTGCACTAAGTAGTACAGTTAGAACAGGCTTCAGATTTTTTTTTCTGGCCTGATTAATAATGTATCAGCCCCTTAAACGGTGAGCTAAGCAAGCATTTAAATTTGTGGGCCTTGTATTTGTACATTAGGAAAAAATATTCCTCTTAGAAATCAATTTGCATTTTCTGTACCAAATAAGTGTCAATTGTCTACTTTTTGCATAATATTTTTCATTAAAAGGAAAAAATTACTGTGCAAAGTTGGACTATATTTAGAGTCCCCTGAAGTCTATCTGACCCAGATTCATGTGGCCCTCTTCAGGAAAGGCTTGATGTGCAAAACGAAGGCAGAAACATGGAACAAAATTAATAACTAAATTAAAATGACAATCAACAGGGCCAACAAGAATACAAACACTCCAGATGATTTCAGCTGGTTTTCGTCTGGCTGGCTTAGGTTGATTGTCTTCCTCAGACTAACATGCCAAGGACAGAATATATTGTCATGTGTCTGATATGTGAAAGCCGATGCTATCTATTATACAATACTGTAGATAATCCTAAATGACTTGCCGTTTAAAATAGGAAAGACTATGAGAAAATTTGATTTCTTCCAGGAGATTTACAACCCAAATAGCCTTTTTCTTTGGTTCAGCACACACAATAGGAGGCTTACTATAGTTCCTAATGGTAAGAAGTACATTTAAAAAAAAAATATTCAGCTTAGGACAGTAAAATTGTCAGGAGTAGTTCAAATAGATAAATATTCAGTGTCACAAGGGAGTGTTGTATGATTGCCAAAGATTTAATTTCTGCTTCTTCTGAGTTTTGTAGCATTGTGATAAACAGTCTGGCCTGACTTCTGCTGAGGTCCCATCACTCCTATTGTCCTTGCCTGGGTAAGCTAGTGAAAGTCTGGAAGTGGAGCTGGTTAGTATAGGCTGCACAATCCCTGGTCTGTGGATAAGAGCTCTCCCCTGCTCCCACCCCTAACTACAATAAAATATGAGCAATATTACTTTCCTACTTTCTCAAGATCTCCATGGGCCTGTCTCAGCTACCTTATGCTCTACAGAAAGTCTCACTGTGTAAGTTAAAAGCCGTCATTCCTTCTTGGTCATATGTGATGTCAACAGCCAACTTAAGGAAGGGTTCGTCTGTCTCTGTAACATACACATAGCTATGAGGTGTGTGTGTGTGTGTGTGTGTGTGTGTGTGTGTGTGTGTGTGTGTGTGTGTATAAATTTAAAAGTACACATTGAACTATGAAGTTTGAAAAATAAAGTGCATAAACTGAATAGAGTGTAAAAGATACTGCCCAGCCTTATCAACATATATGATCTCTTCTCCCGCCAAGGTTATATGCTCTCTGTCTCTCTGTCTCTCTCTCTCTCTCTTTCTCTCTCTGTTTCTGTGTGTGTGTGTGTGTGTGTGTGTGTGTGTGTGTGTGTGTGTCACTGTAACTTAACTTAAGAGCTCTGGGAAGACGAAGCAAGCAAGCTACCATTGAGCTACTTCCCAAGATATTGAAAATAATAATTTTATTTCAAATTATGTTATAGATTAAAATGCTAATACTTACAAATCATTTTAACTTGTAAATGTATAGTACGAATAACCAATGGAGAGGACAAGAGGAAATTTATCATACTGTATGTTGAAAATTCAAAATCTCCCCAACAACTGTTTATTAAGCCTCGCTCTGAGCTGGACTCCTGAAGAGTGATAACTCCCTTCATCCTCTTGACAGCCAGGTCAGTAAACCCTGCAGGCAGGGTACCACTTTACAGACGGAGAAACTAAACTACAGCATAAAGGAATGAAGCAAAGTACCCAAGCCTCAAAGCTGGTGAGTGAGAATAGTAAGAACCTAGGAAACAGGCTTACAGGACCATTCGGCCACAATTTCCCATCAGCCACTTCTTCAATGAAGTTAAATAACACAAAATTTTGTCATAATCATAGTTTTTTTTAACTAGATGTATTACCTATCGAAATTACACAAACTTTTTAATATTTGTAAGCCCTAAACTACAGCATGCTCCAGAATGACAATTAGGATGATCAGACTTACGTAGCATCTATTTCTTTTTTCTTCCTAACAACAGCTTGGCGCCCCTTCAACCAGACATCTTTCCCCTATGTAGCCCATGTGTATGTGCACACTAAACACATCTCTTCCTCACAGGGTGAATCGGATTGGCTTGAAGCTAATCTCAATGCATCTGTCACAGTGATTGGTTTAGGAATACGGGCAAGTCAATCATCCTGCGGCCCTGCCCTGATATGAGGATTAGTACGGGAATGGACGTGTGATATGCTTCAGACACCTGGAATACAAAGAAAGGTCACAGAGAACTCCTGGGAAATAATTTTTCTCACTTTTAATTTAAGAATAAAGCCACGAGGAAAAGAGTTTTCACTTTCTCCGAAAGTCATGAAATGGAACCGTGAGGCTTAGAGTAGCGATAGTCAGTCCGCGTAGGAAGCAAACCAGAGGGAAGCTGGACCCAATGCACGGAGGCGGCGACAGCTGAACAAACAGAAAACCTGCCTGAGCCTCTGGATTAAGCCTGCCTCAAGCTGCCCCTGCTGAATGTTCAAGCGCGGGCGCTAACGCTGATGGTTGCCTAAGCCAGTTTTTCTATCTTTTTCTGTTGGTGGCAGTCCTAACCCATTATCTAAAATCAGTCTGCCTCTAGTGAGTTTACAGTGCTCCATCCTTTCCACGGACATCCACCTGTACCGAGCGCGGGGACTCTTGGTTGCCATGTCCCATTCTTCATTCGTGTTGAGGAAGGACATCAATAAACTTTCCCTGGAGAGCTGTGCCTGTCAGCCTGCATTTTCACTTCGGAAATGTTATTTATTGCCTTTTCACGTTATTTCTAGTCACAGGCAAGCCCACAGGCTTTTGGCAGTTTGTGCCTGGTACCACGTTGTTATGGAATTTTGCTGGAAGAGGTTGCCACACCTCCATTAGCCAGGGTTCTGTGTTTCATACCTTAGGCCCCTATGACAAGGACTGTGGGATCACATGGAAAATCACTGAAGGATGAAACAAAGGCAATCCTTGTTGAACGCTAACAGCAGGAATGTTTCACAGCCAGAGGAAGGGTAGCCCAAGGATGCTGCAGACAGCCCAGCATGTAAAAGGCACTGGCTCCAATCCCCATACGCCACATACGAGAAAAGAGTATTTAACAACAGGCACACAACTGACTAGACCTATTCCAGACACACCAGGGAATATTATGTATACAGGGTTTTTGCAATGAAATCTAGACTATTAAAATAATTTAGCTATTATACTAGGGAAAAAAATACAAAACTAGTGCATAATATCTATAAATTATTTTCAATAGTCACAAACCAGGAGAAACAACAGACCTTTTTATCTGAAGCAAATAAAAAAAAATTAAAGCACCAGAAACACATTAATAATCATTGTGGTGGGGAAATAGATTTTTCCTATTTTGCTGCTTTAGTGGACACAGATTATTTTAAAAAGAGAATTTGAATGTTGCAGCATAGGACTGCTGTAAGTTATTTCTATCAACCTCATCTCTAAATTGGCATGTTTACTTGAAATCTACGCAAACAAAGAAGTTGTCAAAAGAGCAGTTAGTATTGCATTACTTAAAGATTTCAATATCTATTTTCCCAAAGGTTTCCTGAGCAAAAGGAGATGTCTGGTATCCAAAATAAGACCTCACACCCCATAAAATTTAAACACTGTCCCTTGGGTGCTGAGAAACAAAAGACCACTGGTCAGGTCTTCTAGGTCACTTGGCAATATTTCAGTCTCCTCCAAAGCAATAAAGCCGTGCAAGAAATTATACAACTGGGGGGGGGGCAAAAAGAACAGAAAAAAACAGAATTGCAAATCAGCCAGCCTTAGCCATACAAGAGGTAGAAAGAAACAAGGCAGGGAATTGGGAGACACCAGGTTCGGATCTGTGCAGACTTTTCTGAAAGGAAACATTCAGTGTGGAGGGGAGGCAAGAAGAAAACAACCCGCAATGAGAAGGAAAGCCAGAAATGAGGATGGAGAAGAACAAACAGAAAGCCAGCCTGTGGGCAGACATAAAAGGGTTAATGGGAAAGACAGAAAGAAAGCAGACAGGGAACAAAATGAGAAAGGATATTCCCAGTGGTGTCAAAGCTAGGGATGGAAACCCCAGCCCCCAGCAAGACGCTGGGAAGGAAGGTGCATGACAAATGCGTGCCACTAAGATAAATCATCACTTTGAGATCTTCTGCAGGAGCAAATTTTCCAGAGATTTAGATTTGGTAAACAGACCAGGCTGGATCACAGTGAGGAACTTAAAAGGGATTTGAGATGTCAAACACACAGAAGCCAAGGTTTGCCCATGATGTTGAAAATAACACCAGGCGTGGTCTTTTGGTGTGGGGCTTATCTCAAATAACTGGTTCATAGAGACCGTCCTTGGGAATCCAATAGAGCACATTGGGTTTATTATTATTATTATGTTATTGTTATTATTATTATTATTTAGCTGTTAGATATAACGACAACAATTTCTACAGTTGGGTTCATTTCTGCTCAGACTTGAAAACTATGTGTTGTATCTCTACACATTTGCTCATGTGTTCTCATTGGAATTTGAGAACAGCTCTATGTGTGTTATACTACTACAAAGAGTGTCAGAATGAAAAAACAGCCATTTGAAAATAGTTTATAATCTGATTTTTAAAACTAATTATTTTTTAAATATAAATTTTACCTGAAGGTGATTATGCTGCTTTAATAATTTTCACACCCAGACAGACCATAAACAAAGTTGATTAAAGACCTACATAGATCCAGGATCCTCCATTTATCAGAATCTGATGTGTTTTCTACATCTTCGGTGTGAATCCCCCCAGGTTTGAGAGGCAGAAAGCACTGCCTGCCTCAGGGGAAAGTTTGAAGAACCACATTTTTAAAAAATAACATCCGGTACCCAGCGTCCCATCTGACACATTGACAATATCCAGCAAATGTCACCAGCAGTTCTGAAGCTGCCTACGTCCTTATCCAGATTATTGCCAATGTTTTTATCAATCAGTTGAAGTTTTACAATGAAAACATACAGTTGCTCACTGTATTTCAGATATACCAGATTCCTGGACTTGAGCGTATAGCACCGAGACTATAGTTCTTACCACTGCCATTGCTGCTTTCCCTGGCTAGCTCCCGGGCCCTCCCACTGTGATCAAAAGTCTTCTTCTTAGACATGAGCCCTCCTTGGTCCTGAAGAACAGAGCTGGGACCAAGAAATATACTTTTCACCTCTGCTTTGTTCTTCTTTTTCTGATGCTGTGACCAAACAACTGAGAAGAAGTGACACAGGAGGGAGGGCTTATTTTGACTGACAGTCTTCCAGGAGTGACTCCAACATGGGGAGGCATGCACACACAGGAGAATGAGGTGACTGGTCAGATGCATCCATGGACAGGAAGCAGGGATTAGATGGGGAAAAGGACTTGGCTGTAAAATCTCAAGACCCTGCTCCAACTGAACAATTTTCTCTAGTGAAGCACCATCTCTTAATGGTTTTACCACCTTAACAAAGAGCATCAGCATCACTATCTGGGGATGAGATATTCCAACACATGAGCCTGTGGGTACCATTCCACATTCAAACTACAACTCTGTCAACAATACATTCTACTACACTTATATATTTCTCCCGATTTCACACATACAAACATGCAAACATGGACACACGTTTTAAACTCATGAAAATAAGAAATAAATAGGTATCAGTGGTCTTCATTTATAATACAAATGTATAGCCAAAGGACTTCGTTCTTATTAAATGTACTTTCTGGTGAATAAAAGCTCCTGCACAAATAACTAATAAGAGGATTTGAAATCTGGGTCTGGAGAGGTGTCTCAGTGGTTAGAAACACTCTTCTTTTCAGGGGACCTGGGTTTGATTTCCAGCACTACCATCGTGGACCACACCTGTTTGTAACTCTGGTCCCAGTGAATCTGGTGTTCCTAAGGAACTCTTCTGCAGACATATGGTACACAGACATACAGGCAGGCAAAACCCCCATACACATAAAAATAAAATGAAAAAAATTTAAAACGTTTAGAAAATCTACATGCTGTGCTAAACCATAAACTGTGTGCTAGTCAGAGGCAGCCCACAGCTAATGATTATCTTCAACTCAATCAAGAGTTGTCAAAAAAAAAAAAAAAAAAAAAAGAGTTGTCAAGACCTTCCTGACAAAAGGAACTTGACACTAAAGAAGTGAACTTGACAGACTTCTGTGGCTGTTTGACGTCATCAGCTGTAGAGCAATTTAAATTCTAGGACCTCAAGCAAATCTGTGTGAGCTTTGCTGAGCTCAGCTGTTTCAGATGCTCCTCACTGAGAGTTCGTATCCTGGGGGAGAGAGAAAGAAAGAGATAATCAGAACTGCATTGAGAATTTTAACTAAGAGACATTTGAGGGCCTCCAATGTGTTCTGTGTATAGATCAAAGAAAATGAAACAGCCTAATATGCACATGACAGGGAACATAACGCCCATCTGCCTTCTGCTGCCAAATTCACTAACAAAGGACATTTATTCGCAAGAAGCTCTCTTGCCTCCTTTTATGTCTGAGTTAGGCTGTGATTAAATATAAATGTGCATATCATTCCTTTACAACTGATCTGAACTTCTGAATTTGAGATGAGCTAAGCACTCCAGATTGTATCACAGCTTCATGATTAATTTAGTCTTTTGACATAATACAGTTTCTCCAAGAGCACATGCAGAATGCATCTATCAAACAGACAAGATGATTTGTATGTAACTTCTAAACTTCCACCCCACAGGATCTAATTGTTTTTCCTTTTGGCAGAAGCTTTCTGAACACCTGTTGAAGTTATTACTGTCCTGGCCTTTGGGGACATTGGGTAGATCAGCTCCCTTGCACACCACATTTTTCTCAACAGTCACTGGGAACACCATAGAATTATGACTGCATGAACAGAGCCATTAAACAGGTGGCTGGGTTGGTGGCACCACCCCATCCTCCCCAACCCAAGAACAACACGCTAGGTTTCCTTTTATCTTTCCATTCCTTCCTTCTCCTTCCCCTTCCTTCCCTTTTCTTTAAAGCAAATATCTAAAGGGTAGACGGTACTTTACAAATTTTCTGCGTAATAAAAGGTGTATGGGACTTTCCCTCCTCAAAGCTGATGAAGATGCCTGAGAACTGATGTGACAGCATCCGTCATTCCATAGCATAATTAGCAGGAAAAGAAAAAAGAATCAAAAGTAAGTGATGTCTACTAAATCATTCAGTGGATATAACGACCATTTCCTTTTGAAGGTCAAGAAAGTCTTAATATGTAAGTATACCATGTGTAATGTGGTTTTATTTCACCAAGATAATGCTTGAGGTAGCTTTGAGGCTGTATGTGAAAGAAATAATTTTCAAGGTGGGGAGCTGGTGAGGTCAAGAAGCCTAGAGGAAAACCTACTATTACCACTTTCCTGAACCAGAACAATCTCTAACTACATTCTAAATATAGATACTCAGACCCACACACAAGGGTAGTTCTCAATCCTCCCTTCTGTTTTCAGCAGAGACCATTACAGAAACCCACAGCTGGCCAGAATGAAAAGAACAACTAACCATGAGGTGTGTAGCCCTAATTAATGCCACACAATCATTGCATCAAAGGCTCATGAAGTAGCATGGACCTGGGGGAGGAAAGATTGTAAGATCCAGAGGCCTAGGATGTCTGCTAAGAGATAGTGCTTTCTTATATATAAAACCAAGAAGTTATGCCCAAGATTTCAACAATATGGCCACCTAAACAAGGCTAGTACAATGACAGTACTAGTTGGCACGTGCACGTGGATGGGGGAAATTTTACAAGTCCCTACCCCTAGGTAGGGTGTACAAGAGCTACAGACAAATTCCAGGTTGCGGTGGTGAATGCCTTTAATCCCAACACTCAGGAGGCAAAAGCAGGTAGCTCTCTGTGAGTTTGATGCCAACTTGGTCTACAGGAGCTAGTTTCAGGACAGGCTCCAAAGCTACAGAGAAACCCGTTTCAAAAAACCAAAAAAAGGCCTGGGTGGTGGTGGTGCACACCTTTAATCCCAGCACTCAGGAGGCAAAGGCATATGGATCTCTGTGAGTTTGAAGCCAACTTGGTCTACAAAGAGCTAGTTTTAGGACAGGCTCCAAAGCTACAGAGAAACCCTGTTTCAAAAAAAAAAAAAAGCTACAGACAAGCAATGACAGCTGAGAGTGACTTAGTCTTCTTCATGGACAAGGCCCCTGATGGGTTATGCAATCCCAAGTGATCAACACTAAACCCTTATACATACAACCAACACTAAATGGATTCAACAGAATATATGCATATGTGTGTGTGTATATATATATATATATATAAAAGTTGTTTTATATATAAGAATATATGTGTGTATACACACACAATTCAAGAAGAAGAGATAAGTTGAGAAAGAATGAAGGGAAATGAAAGGAGTCAAAACGGGGTAGAAATGATGTAAATACAGTATTCATATATGTAATTATTTGTCTTAGGTAGGGTTTCAATTGCTGTGAGGAGACACCATGACCACGGCAGCTCTTATGAAGGAAACATTTAATTGGGGTGGTTTAGTCCATTACCAACATGGTGCAACATGGTGGTATGCAGGCAGACATGGTGCTGGAGAAGGAGGCAAGTGTCCTAAATCATGCAGTCAACAGGAAATGAAGTGAGACCCTGGGCAGTGGTTTGAGCATGTATGAGACCTCAAAATCCACCTCCACAGTGACACACTTCCTCCAACAAGGCCACACCTCCTAATAGTGCCACTCCCTTTGGGGGTCATTTTCTTTCAAACCATCACATTATTTAAATTTTTTTTAATTGAGAACATCCTTTCTCGTGATGCAATGAGAATCCCGAGTTTGATGGTTCTCAGCAAAGCTGTTGGTTGTTCCCATCTTTCCTGCCATGCATTCTCAGTCAGAGACAAGGTTTTAAATGCTAAGACTAGGGCTCCTTTTCTGTAAGACTAAGATGTCCTGCTTCAGGATTCTTGTAGGAATAAAATTCACTCCAAATAAATCAGTGGAAAATGCCTACCAAAATAAAACAGGGTTAAAACAAAAAAAAAAAGAGGAAAAGGGTCATATGGTTCCTATTGACGTTGATAACAGGAACCCATTCCTATCTCTGGGAGAGAGAAAGCAAGGGAAGGAGTCCTGGAAATCAGAAAGCCCTGATGCTGGGAAGAAGGGACCACACAGTGCAAATGCTGCCTCAGAGACACAATAGGAACAAAAACAAGTGAATACTCGAGTTTCTTTCTTTGCTATTAATTTTGTATTGGTCAAATACAACTAGAGACAAGGAATTCAGATATGGACTCTGTATGGCTGTTGAAATAAGAGCGCCGGGGCTGCATCCCCGGCACCCGGCCGCCCCCACAGCTAGCTTTATATCCGAAATAATTATACGGAAATTGTATTTTTTTAATCACTGTCTGACCCATTAGTTTTAGCCTCTTATTGGCTAGCTCTTACATATTGATCTAACCCATTTTTATTAATCTGTGTAGTCCACAGGCTGGCTTACCAAGAATGATCTTAACCTGTATCTGTCTGGAGTGTGGGAACCATGGCGACTCACTGACTCAACTTCTTTCTCCCAGCATCCTGTTTTGTTTTCTCCGCCCACCTAAGGGTTGGCCTATGAAATGGGCCTAGGCAGTTTCTTTATTAATAAGAAATCACTGCCTAGGCCCATTTCATAGGCCAACCCTTAGGTAGGCGGAGAAAACAGAACAGGATGCTAAAAAAAAAAGTTGAGTCAGGGAGTCGCCATGATTGTCCCACTACAGACAGATACAGGTTAAGATCATTACTGGTAAACCAGCTTGTGTGCTACAAAGATTAATAAAAATAGATTAGATCAATATTTAAGAGCTAGCCAATAAGAGGCTAAAACTAATGGGTCAGACAGTGATTAAAAAAAATACAGTTTCCATGTAATTATTTCGGGTATAAAGCTAGCCATACAGGCGGCCGGATGCTGGGGACGCAGCTCTGCCGCTCATACTTCAATAGTATGGCTCCATCTCTCAAATACACACACGTTAGAAAAAGACAATGACTATGTCCTTTGTTAAACACAACATGGGAAAAAGATAGTATGGACACACCCAGAAAGGGATGTCTGTAAGCAGTACTTATCCTCAGCAGTCTGTACAAAAGAACCATAGAGACATCTCCAGATGAAGACTTTATATATAAATAGTACTCATCTTAGTTGGGGCTTCTATTGCTGTGAGGAGATACCCATGATCATGACAACTCTTATAAAGGAAAACATTTATTGGGGCTGGCTTATAGTTCAGAGGCTTAGTCCATTATCATCTTGGTGGAAAATATGATAGCATGCAGGCAGACATGGAGCTGGAGATGTAGCTGAGAGTTCTTTTTCTGGATCTGCAAACAAAAGGAAGTGAACTATCTACCACTGGGCATAGCTTGAATATATGAGACCTCCAAGCCCACCCCCACAGTGACACACTTCCTCCAACAAGGCTACATCTCCTAATAGTGCCACTCCCTATGGACCAAGAATTCAGACGCATGAATCTATGGGGGCCGTATCTATTTAGACCACCACAATACTGTTTCATTTCTCCTGTGCTTGTCTCTCTACAAAACAAATAAGGAATCCTAGTTGAGCTATTCTGAAAGCTTTAAAAGATGCAATCTCTAATAAAAAAAAAGACTCCTGAGCAACGTTCTTGCTAAGGACCAGAAGTTTATGAGGCAACCCTGTTCTGTCCTTGGAATAGTTAAACAGTTTTATTGGACTTTGTTCTCAGAGTTTGAAAACATGGATCCTGTCTGACCTTTTTTTGGAGATGTGAGGACAGGTGGCTGGCCAGAATGGTAAGTGAAGAAACAGTAGGTTCTGGAACATTTTGCATGGATTATATGGGCATTGAGAAAGACTAATGACATGAAGCAAATAGAAAAACATTTTCCAATATGGCAACTGTCCTAGTCCTCGAGATACCAGGAGAAAGAGGTTCTGTGGGTAGACCATATGGTTGAAGTGGGGATATGGTGGAAGCTACAGAAGGATGAAGATACATTGTCGAGGGCTGGAGAGATTGCCCGGCAGTTAAAAGCACTTGTTACTCTATCATGAGGACCAAAGTTTGGGTCCAAGCAGCTCATATCAGGCAGTACACAAACACCTATAATTCCACCTATAACAAACACCCTCCAGGGACCCAATACCTTCTGACATCTCTCTGACACTTGTACATACAGGTGCATACAAACTTACACAAAACATGCATACAAGGCTCTCTCTTTTCCATCTTCCTATCGGAGAGGCAGCTTCTGCCTCTCTCCCCACTTCTCTGCTCCCCCCTTCTCTGTCTCTTTCTCCTCTCCTCTCTCTCTCTCCCCCTTCTCCCTTTCCCCTTCATAACCCCCTGAATAAATATTCAACCTCACTCTGAAAAAAACCCATACATACAAATAATAAATAAAGATACACTTTCTTCTCTCGTACTCCCCTTTCCTTATCTTAAAGAACCTAGAGTAAGACCAGGAGAAGGAAATGAAAGGACTTTCTGTCTGGTCTTGCTAGGCAACTGCTGTCAGAAGTCTCTAAGCAGGAATAACGAGAAGCTTGGATTTCCGTAGAAGTTGAAGAAGAAGTCCCTCTGGGCTATATTATATCATTGAATACTAAAGTCACACTGGGAACCAATGCTGAGAGTGAGTAGAAGGCTTCAAAGATTCGGACAGACTTGAAATGGAGGAACAAGAAAAGGTGAAGCCAAATGCAGGCAGCTGTATTAAAATCCCTTTAAGAAACCCAGTGACCCCAGATCCTGCTCCAGTCCAGTCAGAGATTACCACCTCTCCACTCCCAAGTAACACGAGAATGACAGCTCTTCTTCCATGAGTTAAATAGCAGACAGCACATCTAAGACACAAGAGTGGGATAGCATAAGGAAAGGCAGGGATGCTGTGATAGTGACCCCTCACACTGGAACTCCATCATCCTCACATGTGAGCTAAATGCCTGAAAAGATGCTTTCTAGTCTTAAAGGGAGATACTGATGGGGAGAAGCAAGAGGGCAAGTGTCAAGGGAGGAAAGACTTCCAGTCCAGGGAATGCTTTTTATGGTTTGGCTGGATTTTTTATGAGCAGAAATGGATCTATGAAAATAATAAATACATGAACATCTTAAAGTGTCATGAATGTCTCAGAAAGACAAGATGCTATTAATTCCCTGAAACGAGAATGGGATGCTCCAGCAAACATAAGATTCTAACACCAAAAGAGACCTTTTGGAGGTGAAAAGATGAACACAAAAATAAAGATATCATACCATTAGACTTTGCAGAGAAGAAAAACAGACCTCTTAAAGATACTTAAGGAGAGCTAGGAAGACAGGAAATGAGTAAAGACATTTGCCACCAAGTCTGGCAACCTGATTTCAATTCATTGGACCCACATGGTGAAGGGAAGTCATCGTATAGACTCCACACATGCGTATGACTGTGCACGTGCAAACAGGGGTAATAAGTAAATAGATATAATGAAGAGAGTGGTTTTTAGAATGCTTGAGACAAGCTAGAGAGATGGCTCAATGATTAAGAGCATGAACTGCTCTTGCAGAGGACCTGGCTCAACTTCTAACACTCACACAAAGCAGCTCACAACAGTCTATACCTTCTGTTCTAGGTGCTGGGATACCGTCTGGCCTCTGTGGGCTCCTATATGCATGCTATGCAAATAAATTCATGCATGTTTAGGTTTACACACATACACATAATCTTTTAACTTCTTTTTTAAATATTTAACAAACAAAATGTTGTCTCTTAACACCAGAACTAAGAAACTGGGAAATATCTTCATGGTTCCAAAGAAATTATTTTCCAACCTAGAATTCTAAAACCAGCCAGGCTTACAAACAGTTTCAAGAGCAAAATAAAAATATTCGAAGTAACAGAACATATTTAATCTCCACTACCTTTTTCAAATAGTGAGTAGAGATAGTAGTTAAAAATAAAAAAAATCAAATAATGATATGGCCCCCTTCTAAGACTAGCTACAATATAAGAGAAAGATGATTTCTGTTTTAAAAAAAAGATTCTCTCTAAAGGATGCATCCAAGAAATAAAACAATGAACATTAAGGGGGTAGGAGGAAGGAGAGGAAGAAGAGTAAAAAACGGTGAAGGAGGGAGGAAAGATATGTTTCCATTAAAAAGACAGTTTTAGTTAATGAAAAGTCAGGGGTAGATTAAAGAAAGTATTCAAAAATCAGCCATGTTAACTAGGAAATAATGAAATTAGAGTAAAAACATGGTTCACAGAGTCCTTTGGTTGTACCAATGAGTGCTGCTTAGCCAGGGTCCAAGAATACATCATAAAATGTGTGTGCTCTTTCTGTTGTCAAGAAAGTAAGGGTGACGCAAAGCACTGGGCCTGAACTAGATCTCTCTTTCTTTCTGCTCTATGGAGCACTGGTGTGATCTGCAGCCTTTCTGGGTATGCCATTCTGCCTAACATACCTCTAAGATGTAAAATTTATAAAGAACAATATGGGAAGTTTCCATTGCAACGTCAGAGACATTTACTTCCAAATCACCGTTTGGAAGCAATAACACACAAAGAGGATTTGGAGTCACTGTTAGCAGCCTTGCCTATCAGTATTGGGCTAATATTAGCAACCTCAATTCTTACAGTGAGGACCAACCCATTTGAACAAATCAATGTTCCTGGTAGCAGGCCCCTGGTAATTTTCTTTGTCATCATTATCTCCACATAGCTTCAAGGTAGGAATATCCTGGTATATATTGCTTCTAATGAATTCATTTCATAGGTAAAGAATTGTAGTGAAGAAAATGGACTGCTAAACATCTCATGGCTACATAATTGCCGGAGATAATCAGGCAACGCTAAATCCTTCATTCCAACAAGTTGTACGAGCTGCTGCCATTTAACAAATATTCTAGCAAACCCTTTCTCCGCATGTGGTTAGCAGCTGTGGCTGTTTGAATACACTCACAGACTTGAAGGTTTGTCACCAATGAGTGTCACTATTAGAAGATGTGGCCTTGTTGGAGGAAGTGTGTCAATGGGGGTGGAATTTGAGGTTTCAAAAGCACTGCATCTCTCTCTTTTTCTGCTGCCTGCAGCTGCAGATGTAGAACTCTCACCTCCTCGCCAGCACCATGTCTGCGTGCATGCTGCCATGCTTCCTGCCACGATGCCAATGGACCACACCTCTGAACTGGAAACCAGCCCCAGTTAAAGAGCTGCTATGGTCATAGCGCCTTCACAGCAACAGAAGGTAAGCAGCAGGTCAGTTACTTCAGGTCCATGTGTTGAGAGCAAGGAGAAGTGCATGTCATCCCCGCCAAGCATTTAATTGGAAAGCCAAGGCACTCCATGCTGTTTTCCATCTAGCATCTGTGATATTAGTGTTCAAAGTGCTGTTCTCTCTCGCCACCTGGACTCTGGGTGACTCCAGCATGAAAAGCTTTCCACTGGCCCCACAACTGCTGTGGGATACGAAGGAGCTACAAAAATTGTCCCCAGTTCACCAACTATTTGTGGCTAGCCTGATCTAACCTAGTCAAGTAATCCACTCTAACGTAGGGAGGGAAGACAACTCATTGACGGGCAAGCAACCCATCAGTCTTTGTCTATCTTTTTTTTCTCTCTCTATTTTTCCCGCTCTCTCTTTCTTTTTGTAAAAATATGGTCTAAAATAGGCACTCAAATGAAGACGGCGTGGGCATGTACATACTGATGAGCAGACACACAGAAAACTGTGCAGGAAAGGAAAGTGAGATGTACTCTATGTGTGCCTTCCTGGGACGGGGTAGAGATGAGGCCATCGTGCTCACGGGAACAAAGAAACAAGAGTAGATGACCACAAAGCTGCAGCTCCTTTGAGTTGGCTGTCCTTGTGCATATCCTTATTCCTTTTTCCCCTAAGAGAAGTCATTATTGTCTTGGCCAGCCTGCTTACCATTTGAGCTACTTTCAATAGGTTTCTTTTTCTTATAACGAAAGCAGTGGTGGTTGAAATTATGTTTCAGAATGCAGCAAGGCATATGGTGCCTGGTGACATTACAGTCACCCTTTGCAGAGGAGAACAGGGACGAGATTAAAGAGATAATTCCTTACTGTGCAGCCCAACAGCTAAGCCAACAGTTGCCAGTGGCCAATTCAGCAATCCCACAGGGGAGCCTGATGAACACATGTGTCCTGAGGACTGTTCCTAGCCTGTGTGATGAAATGGGCCACTGCTCCACCTCTGAACAAAACAAAGGCTTCCATCTATGTACTAGAAATTCCTACATAAAATATGTCATCGGTGAAAAATGTTTACATGCTGAAATCTTAGCCCACGGAGACTGTACTTCAGGCCCAGCTCATCTGGTAGGTACAAGTGCTGCAGGGAAAACTGAACACCTGTGTGAGTGTTTGATTACTTAACCAGGCCTTTTGTCTCCTCTGTCAAGTCCTTCTGTTAGAAATCCCTCGCTCTGACACAATAACAAGAGAACCAGTTTCTCCAATGAATGTCTTTCAGTTTCGTGGAGCAAGCCAGGACTCATATGTGATGTGTGTTTCGCCATCTTCTTTCAGGAGACAGTAATTACGGCAGCCCTTCACCCGGAAGAGGGTTTGCCCCGGCAACTTTCACTGATTTGTGTTAACTAGCAGCGAGATGAGACTTACATGCCTTTCCCCCACGGTGGTCTTCTCGAAAAACCACAGCAGAATGATCATCTGCAAGCTGAGCTCATGCTAAGTAAAATTCAGAGCCTTATGCTGTGATGTGGAAGGTCTAATCCCATCGTCTTGATTGCTCTCCTAATTACAGGCTCCAATCATAGCCACAGGACCCCGTGATGTCAAGAACTCTGTGACTACTCACCACAGCCCGTCTCCATCATCAGGCTCCTGTTTAAAGCCAAGGCAGAACTGTCCCAATCCATGCTCTTGTGAGGATTGACATTTTCACGCAAGTCAGAGTTTCAACGCCTACCTCATCCGTCTCCTTTTTCCCCACGGTACCTTTCTTTCTATATTGTGTCACCAGGAAAAAAAAATGAGCTCTCTTCTTCTCTCTCAATAAAAGAAACACTTCTAAACACTAGCACAAATTCCTATGGAAAGACTCCAAGGAGTAACAAAGCAACCCAGACCATAAAGCCCCCAGGGATTTTCGTTTTTTTCTGCTCATTTTTTTTTTAAAGCAAGATGACTGAAAACATCAGGCAAGTTCCCACCCATTTGGTCAGAGAGTCAGCAGAGGCAGTTGTGGGGAGAGTACAGGAGCCCTGCAGTGCAAAGAAAGATACAGGCAAGCATTTCAGAGGGAACATCCCCAGTAGCCCAAGAGGTCATCCCAGAAAACCTCAACTTGTAGGCAACACTGCCGCCTTCCACCAGCACTCTTCCACCTCAGCATTTGAAGGAAGAACCCAATGTCCCTGAACGACATGCCTCTGTCCAAGGCCCTGTTCGCAGAAAGAACCCAGGAAAGTTTGATTAGAAACAAAGGTTAGAACACAGGGCTTTGTAATTCAAAGCAGCTCCTACTCCGTTTGCTTAAAACGCTTTGCAGCTACAGTGTTTCACTGAGATCCTTTGCAGAAACCATGAAAACAAATGAGGCGTGAGCCCATCCGCCTGCAAGGCAGCATAGACCAAAGGAGGAGCCGGAGATGCCTATTGCAAACTGACCCTCTGACGTCTCTGAGATGCAGCCAGTGGCCCCCACGTCCAGACACCCCTCAGCCTCTAAGACCAAGGGGGCCCAGCTTTCCTTGGAGATGTTTCAAAGTGTGCTAAGGTGAGTATCCTCAGTAAGAGATGTGGTGGGGGAGAGAGACCACACCCACCCTGCTGCAGTAGCAGCAGCAGCAGCGGCAGCAGCGGCAGCAGTGGTGGTTGCAACAGTCAGCTCACTACCTCCTGAAGTACAACATCATGACGTTGACTCAGAAGGAGACTCCATTTCTGTAACTACTGACACAGGCAAGAAATCACCTGCTTGCCCACTTGTTCACATGCATACGAGCAGTGCGCGCGCACACACACACACAGACAGACAGACAGACAGACAGACAGATGATAGATAGATAGATAGATAGATAGATAGATAGATAGATAGATAACAAAGGAACTTTTAATTTTCATTTTCTCCAGCTAGCCTTGTATATCTAAACTGGCTTCTGAGTGGGGAAACAAAAAATACTGCAAACAGGAAAAAAAAAGGTAGAAACTTACAAATATTCTAGCATTAATAATAAAAAAAGCCTTTCTGTCTTCATTCTGATGGGCATCTACCCTCCTCCCTAGGAAGGATGCTAAGCCATGTGGGGAGTGGCATCCCCCTGAAGCCACACAGCAACAGGGATCAGCACACCCTTCTGGAGAAGACACTCCTCTCCTTACAACATGAACTCCCTTTCTTAGGAGTTTCGTTGAAAAAGCTCTTCTGTGAGAACCAGCATCTAGCTAAACCAGCCCATATCGACAAAAAGCAAACTAACCCAGTGGGACAATTCTGAGAGATGGAGGTCCGTCTAACTCACTCTGTTTCAAGGTCCTTATTGCCCAGATATCTGTTCACTTTTATGTTTAAGTATATATAGTTTGCCGTGGCTGGTGGCTAACACTTGTAAACCCCTTACCCAGATTGTGAGTTTCAGACAAGTGTGAACAACATAGCCAAGACTCTGTCTCAAAAATACATACAAAATTTATTTTATAATATCTAAAATATCATATATATAATAACATAGATATTACATGTTATATATACATATATATGAGTATATCATATAGAGAGAGATACATATATTGTGTATGTAGCTTAAATAACAGACTATGCAGAAATATATATTTAACCTTGCTGGAAACACAGATAGATTCTTAAATACACTTTACCACTTTGTATTCCCAAACAAAGTGTTTTCAAACACTCTATGATATACTTTTGAGTTAAGCTATTCCAAACATGATGGCTAGCTTACATATAAGGAAACTGAGGCACCAAAACAGATTCCATCTATCGCTACCCTTCACAGTTAAGAGTCTACTGTTGACAATACTAAGAGACCACAAGGCCTGTCAGTTACAGTGCTAGATTAAGCCTCCGTGTTGCCCCAGGTCTATGCTTGATCAAGGAACCAGCTTGTCATTCCCACAAAGTCGTGGAGGTGGGGAAACCTTCTAAAATGTCACAGACTTTAAAGAAAGCCTATCTGCGTTTGATTGGCTCTTTATCTCGGCCCTCCCCAGCTCAGATCAGCTGTCTGCATATTTGTATGTTTTGAGTATACTCAAGAGCATAGAACACAAAAATAAATCAGACCAGAATGATTATCAGTCTGAATGCCACTAGAACACAAAAGAAACTGCCACGGGGGACAAGCGACATTAACATTCTTTCCTATCCACCTGGCGAGAGCTGGACTCAAACTCTACCCATCGAGCCTTCTATTACCATGGCAGCACAAAAACCGCAGGGGCTCCTCGGACATAATCTGGACCTCCGAGCACTGGGGAGCCATCCCAAGGACCTTTCATCACGCGTCACCCTCCCCACAAACCCTGGGGTCTGTCAATTTCTGTTTTACTACGCTGCCTTAAATTCTTTCTCAAACAATATAAAGAATAACTTAATAGCTGGGTCAATGGAAGCAAGGAGCGTTCGCTTTGAGTTTAGAAAACTCTGACACCGAATACCTCTCGCTGACATTTATTAGGTGGGTGACGGTAAGCAAGCGACTTAGCCTCTCTCAGCTACTTAACCTCTCTGAGCCTAGATGCCTCGTCTGTTTAAAAATGAGCAGGACTGCCTCCCTCTTGACATGATTAAAAGAGAATGACCAGAAGGCACCTAGTACAGAACAGACATCCAGTCAGTTTAGCTGTTAGGATTTCTAATCAGCCTGAGTCACCAGTAAAACCATTCTGGAGCCATGTTGTTTCAGAGCTAGCTCCGTCACACACAGACAAAGCATTCTATTTGGACACTTTGGAGAGAGTGGGCAGGTTCCAAATTATAATGTCCAGTATTAAATCAGAACCCGAGGGTGGACGAAAGACCAGAGGCATTGCTAGCACTCTGTGTCTCCACGCAAAGCAAGGTGCCTTTCACTGTCCCTGAAAGAAAAGATGGAGTCCAAGCTTTTAATCTGTTTCTTGGGGCTTCCTCCATGATTTAATGTAATAGTCAGGCTTTATATCCAGTTACTGTAAAGTTTTTGTTTTGTTTCGTTTTTTTTTTTTTTTTTTTTTTGAGAAATAAGTATTCTGTTAGAATTGTGTTCCAAGATTCGGCCATTTGACACAATGTGACATTGCAGACGCTGCCTGAAACTGCTGGACTATAAATTCTCATGTCAGATGAGCAGTCTGAACCCAGTTTCCAGCGAAGTGCCTCCTTTCACTCTATCATGCACTTTGTGCGTGAGAGATGGCGGCGGCAGCCGACGGGGGAGACCCTGGAAGTAGGAGAGAGAGAGAGAGAGAGATAAACAGAAAAGCTATTGTCCTTCACTTGGAAATGAGTGATCAAAGACAGCCACCCGAGTTCTCAAATTCTGTGTTCTTGGCACATAAGCATTCCATCATGGGCCTCTTTTCATCTTGCTCCCGTCCTATATCAACATAAAATTTCCCTGTACTAAACATTCGGTAATTGTCAGTGAAGAAGCAGACACATGAATGCATGCACATTAAATCCAAACCCCACAGTCCAACCGTCAAAGAATTGTCTTGGATGTTGGGTCATGTGCCCTTGAATTCCACGGCACGGATGCACGGCAACCATGAGAGGCACCTACAGACATCTCCGGGGGCGATCTCAGGAGGACGGGACTCCGAAAACAGCAGCAGCAGTGATGGATCACCAGATGGAAAAATGCTAAAAGTTATCCTAGAAAGGAAAGTAAATGTCATTTTCTAGGTTTCCATTTCAAATTTTTTAAAAAAAGGTAGTGGAATAATCAGCAAAATGCCAAGAAAATTAATTCAATATGCATAGAAGATAGAATTCCAGTCAAACGGCAGACTTCAGAAGGACGCATTGTCATATGGGAGGGAGTCTACAATAAGTGTCCAAGACCTTCTGTTTTAGTTTTACACTTACTTTGGATGAAGCCACAAACTTTGCAAACCATATGACGAAAACTTTCTGCTGGATATTTTTAATTTGATCTAATTGTTCTCGACAGTTCCTTATACCACGTTATGCATTATGCACATTGAAGATGGGCCGTGGGTAGGGGAAACTCTTCCAATGGGAATAGAAAACAGAAAAGGGTTTCTTTTCCCCGTCTAAACCTGAAATAAACCGTCCCATGCCAAACTGTGTTGTCCTGTGCATGAAAGAGAGAAGCAAGCTAGAAGGAATCACAGTGCCGTCCGCTGTTAAGGGTGAGTTCTTGCTCCCTTTAGAATAATTCAGCTGATAGCCACATCCTCAGTGCATTTTAACTTTTTTTATTTTTTTTAATTAATTTATTTATTTATTAAAGATTTCTGCCTCCTCCCCTCCACCGCCTCCCATCTCCCTCCCTCTCCCCCAATCAAGTCCCCCTCCCTCATTAGCCCGAAGAGCAGTCGGGGTTCCCTGCCTTGTGGGAGGTCCAAGGACCTCCCACCTCCTTCCATGTCTAGTAAGGTGAGCATCCAAACTGCCTAGGCTCCTACAAAGCCAGTAGGTGCAGTAGGATCAAAACCCAGTGCCATTGTTCTTGAGTTCTCAGCAGTCCTCATTGTCTGCTATGTTCAGCAAGTCCGGTTTTATCCCATGCTTTTTCAGACCCAGGCCAGCTGGCCTTGGTGAGTTCCCAATAGAACATCCCCATTGTCTCAGTGTG
Source organism: Microtus ochrogaster (assembly GCF_000317375.1). Taxonomy (NCBI): domain Eukaryota; kingdom Metazoa; phylum Chordata; class Mammalia; order Rodentia; family Cricetidae; genus Microtus; species Microtus ochrogaster. The sequence goes on along the minus strand of NC_022022.1, from coordinate 23,762,893 downwards.
TGAGTTCCTTGCTTGTGCTCTCTCTCCTTCTGCTCCTGATTTGGACCTTGAGATTTCTGTCCAATGTTCCAATTTGGGTCTCTGTCTCTGTCTGCTTTCATCGCCCGATGAAAGTTAATTTCCAGGAGGATGACTATATGTCTTTCTTCTTTGACTTCTCTAGCAAAACAGAAGCATTTTAACTTTTAAACTGTGTCAAATTGGAGGCCAGATTCTGCTTAAGTAGTGTTTCATTGAAGCTTCATTTAAGCAGACTCATTGTGAGGGTATAGTCAGCTGTGTGAATGTCTATATTGCCAGATTTTACACATTTCCCATCTCACTTTCTACTTCTAAAGGGAGTACTGGCAGGTCCCCAGGGCCTTCCTTCTCTCTGAGGAGCATTCCGTATTATTAATCCAAAGCCACTGCTCATAAATAATCTACATGTCCATCGAGCCCCAGCAATTAGAGGTCTTAGGTCATATTAACTTCCCGCTAATTGTCACAGGAGCATCAAAGACTAGCAATGCATATATAACCAGCCAACTGCTTGGAATTCTGAATACACTTGCCAGTCTGCCAAATACACTATTTTGGATCATCTAGCATATTCTGTCAAATGCTCTAGCCACATCTTGATATTGACCCCAAAAAGTTCTCCTGCTAAAATGCCCGGGATATCAAGTCAGAAACGTGCAAAAGAAGAAATCACCAGATTTAACCACTATACAATGATTTTAAAATATTAGTATCATTAATAAAAATAATTTCAGTATAAGAGATGAGGAATCAAAACGTCAACAAAAGAGCAAAGAGAAAAAACAAGAAAATAAGTGTATCAATCTGATGGATTCATTGAAAACATGAAAGAGCAGGCGTTGGTAGATGCTTACAAAGTAAATCATAAGCCTAGAGCAGGGATAGGAAGCTATAGCTCATTGCCTCCTTTTTGAAGTTTTGTAAACATAGCCCCTCCCATTCCTCAGCATTCTATCAGCCGTTATCTTTACACTATCATAGCAGAGCCCCAGCACTGAAGTAGAAACTGTCAGGCACTTACAGCCTGAAAGACTTGCTATATGGGCCTTAACATGTTAGACAACTTCTGTCTTTGACCTTAGGAAGCACCATGAAAACTAAGCCTCTGATTACAAACTAACTTTCTGAATGCTGTAAATGCAACATGAACTTACGTTCACATCCTCAATGATTTCACACTTTACACCATGTTCGGGTGGCGTTGGTTTCACCATCTTGTTGAAATCTTAAAGAAACTTGTCCTTTCTATAGATTGCTCAATTCTCATATACAAATTTAGTGAAATCATGAACATTAATTTGACCTATGTAAAGCGAACGAGATTAAAAAAAACAGCCTTCTCTGGTGTCACAAGAGCGTTAAGGAGTGACGTTTCTCTGTGCAAATGCATTGTAGCCTTTTCTAAACAAATACGCTAATACTGTAAACACATTTGAGGAAGATGGCAGACAGACTTTCATTAGGGAAACAGTTGAAAATGAAATAGAGAATGGGTATTGCCAAGTATTGCTGTAGCCCAGAGCTCTAAGAACCATCTGCTTTTCTGCTAATAGTGACACCCAATTTTTGTTGCCACTGCTGATGAAGCAATGTGACTGTTCAGGGCCTCTTAGATTCTGAAATCTTTCCTGCTACCAGAAAGCCCATCATCACCCAGAGCTGAACAAGAACGCCTGGTGCGTCACTACAAGACATTGACCTGTCCGGCATTGATGAGTTGTACATCTTTTTTTTTTTTTTTTTTTTTTTGAATGGGGGAAAGGAAACTCTACCGCCTTAGATACATTATGCTGAAATAAATGAATAGTTCAATAGCATCTCTAAGAGTATAGGAGAGAAAATTCCTAAATCTCAAAATCAGAGGCTTGGCTTCATGACCACACTAGGAAGTTTGGAGTCTTCAAATTATCAATTCTTTTTGGTTGACAAATCCAGAGCCCATTATGTAAAAGGAGTCCAGGACAACTGCAGACAGTGATTTTGGACATCTTTCCTCTGCCTCCTCCTAAGGGAACTGGGGCCACTTGAACACCCACACTTGCCTTTATTTTGTGTCTTACTGATAGAATGGGCTATTGAAGACTGGGGTACAGCTCCTGTTGTAGCAAACACATCGTCCACTCCTGTTCACAACTATTTTCCACACGGAAAATTTGGTCACGGCACAGTGACCAAAAAGTGAAAGGTGAAGAGTGACAGCCTGTGCTCCAAGTTCCACAACCTCACCGACAAGTTCTTTGCATCTCAGAACTATGAGATGTGAACATATCAATGTGAAAAACTATGTGGAAAAGATTAGTAAACTATCTCACTGGGTTGACATTTGCAGTGACGGTGACAAGATGCTCCTGGCGTTTGGGCATCAGTTAGAGCAAGGGCAACAACCATTGGCTGGCAGCCGATGGCCTCTCTTCCACCAAGCACTCCCAGCAGGAATGGCAGGACCCAGCCAATGTCACTTGATGAGTCTGTGAACTTTCGATGTCATTAACTCTTGAGCCATAAGCACACGTCTCTTAATATTCTGTGTATGGAAATGCTAAAGATGCAAAGAGCACTTTGGTTACGCAAAAGCGTGGTGACTTGGGAAAGGCACTCCTGACTAAGCTGTGAGCTCCCTAGCTGGATTTTTCATGGAACGCCATCTTTACTTTTCAAAAGATAGCTGATTAACTGACGGTTCATCCTGAGATTTGGGGAGTATTTTTGAGAAAATGCACAAAGTTAACTTGGCTCTTCTGGAAAATGATTTCCAATAACTGTGGATTTATTAATCTGAGTTAACTAAAAGAACAAACCTGGAAAACTGAACATATAAATATGAATATTGCACAAACAAAGGCTGTGTAATCCCACAGAGACAGGTAGCCTGCTGAGAGCTGTGGAATCAGTAGCTAGCTGCTCAGACCAAGCTGGAAGCCTCCAAATAACAAAGCAAATGGCCCAGCTCCAGTCCAAGGCTGAAGGCCTGGAAGTTTCTTAGAGAGCTGCTATGATAACTCATGTTCAAGGCTAAGAATCTGTATATGGCAAAGGCAAAAGCAGAAAACCCACCCTACAAGAGGAACCCAGCTGCAGGCACACACAAGCTTCCGGCTTTTGTCTTCCAGCTTCCGTTATTCTGGATGTTTCTTTCAGCTCAGTTCACTGACATGCCTGCCAGTGTCTCCAAAATCATCATAGACACATGCAGAAGTATACTTTCTTAGAAGTCTCTCAGGCCACTCAACTTAACAACCAATTACAGTCGTCCATGATAACAGTTAAGCATTGGGAAGGATTTCAAGTTTTTGGAAAACAAAGCCACTACTGTGGGTCAAATAACTTTCCAAAGCTGAAAGACTCCTAGAGGAGATCTAGTAATGTAGAAAATGTGAATGTTTGGCAAGTATTGCAATTGGATCGATCTTCAAAGGATCTGAATGAAGATAGATAGACAGATGATAGATAGATAGATAGATAATGATAGATAGATAGATAGATAGATAGATAGATAGATAGATAGATAGATAGATAGATAGATCATTTAAATCATACAATTTGACATATAATGAAATGGGTCAGAATTCTCAATGGCCAGCAGATGTTACAAAATCACCAAAGATCCATTAAGATAAAAATTAACACAACGGACTTTAGTGCAGCAGAATACAGAAGGCTCCTTAGTGTGATGCCAGTTTCCACATTACAAATTATCTACAACTTGTCTTAGTTTAGTCCGAATCACAAAAGATCCCACAGCTATACAAAATGACTCTTTAAATACCCTTTTTCAAGAGCGTGACTGAGAGGGTGAATGCTCCGCACACTTCACTCCCCCAAAACACTCAGCGGTAGACTGTGAGCACAGAGAGACCCAGCTGTCTCCTATTAAGCCAGACATTAAAGGGACTTGGGAGAATGTAAAACAATGCATTCATCTCTTTTGGAGCAATGTTTTCATTAAAAATAGGTTCTGTGTTTTAACATGTAAAATGGGCTTATTCTTGCTTTTAGTGAAGTAATAATGTCAAAATCATCATCAGATTAATTTCTTATGTGATAAATAGCAACCATTAAAACACCCACATAAGCCAACTCCTTTCGGGAAAATACTTTTTAAAAGTGCAAGAGGGTCCTGAGGTCAAAATTTCAAGAACTGCTGTCTTCGATCTCTCTCTCTCTTCCTCTCTCTCTCTCTCTCTTTCTCTGTTGCTCTCTCTCTCAAGTAAACTATTTGACAATTTCTAACACTCTGACATACAAGAGTAAAGATTTATAAATTCTCACATTAATACCTGATACATAATTTTAAGAAGTTTATAGTGTCATATTCATTTTATAAAATCATGTAATAGTTACAGCATTGTCACAGCCAATAGTCCCATGAAAAATCACATTAGAAGGTATTCTCTTGCAATGACATGTATCATGTGGTACATATTGTACCCCACGGTTGAATCAATTTGCTGTTCTCTAGTGGCACACAACACGGGGCATCTTTCTATATGTGTGTTTGTCATCATTGTACCTTCTTCAGTGAGGCGACTGTCCACACCTCTCACCCAAAGAGAAAATTTGCTTGCCTTGAAAGCTGTGATCAGTAGGCCTTCTCGTCGTTCAGGCTCCACGGAGAAGCATAGCGCATCAACTGTCCCCACTTCGTCTTTGCACACACGTTTAACTCATCTTTCCTGACAATCACGTCTTCAGCCCACTTATTACTGCAACTTCTCCTCCCACACGTCCTCCGCTACCCCCTTTCTAAGAACTCACAAACAGCCAACCAAAGGCCAGCGTGGTCCCGCGCCTTCCCTGTGGATTACAGGGACCTGCTCCTTTCTCTCTCAAGGTAAAAGATGAAGCAGCTGTGTATATCGACCCAGGTTTGTCTCGGTCACATTCAGATGACCATAGCTGTTACTGTTCTTCGCTGTGGCCTTTCTGCCGCGCAGACCAGTTTCTCACATTTAAGCGGGAAGTGTTGTAAGGTTGATCTCATGGCAGCATTTGTTGTAATAGGTGCGGCAGGGCTGCGTCCCCAGCACCCCACTGCCCGCAAGGCTAGCTTTACCCGAAAATGATTACACAGACATTGTATTCTTTAAAACACTGCTTGGCCCATTTCTCGGCTAACTCTCGCACCTGGACTAGCCCATTTCTTATAATCTGTTGTAGCCCACAAGGTGGCTTACCAGGGAGCTTCTAGCCTACGTCCACCCTGGGTCGGAGCTTTATTGCATGTGCCTCAGAGAGCAGAGCTATCCGCACGTCCGCCCAGGAGCCGGGAGCATGGTGTCTCTCTGAGGCATCTGCCCCCGAGAGGAGAGCTGTCGAGTCTGACCTCACTTCCTCTTCCTCCCAGCATTCTGTTCTGTTTACTCCTCCCACCTATGTTTTAACCTATCAGGGCAAACAGCTTCTTTATTTAATTAACCAATTACCTTCCTCCATCAAGCATTGGTGAGAACCATGAGAAGGCCTCTGAATGGCACTCCATCACAATTGTGTGCTCACAAGGATACACACATTTTCACTGTTTCAAACCACATTTTACTTAACTAACTTACTCATAAAAATAATACGTAATTTGGTTCAATACCTGACCTTATTTTCAGGGTACAACACTATCTCCAATACTTCAGCTCTGTTTGGTTGTTTTTTTTAACATAATTTCTTTATTGGTTCTTTGGGAATTTCACATCATGCACCCCAATTCTGCTCACGTCCAAGTCCCCCAATATCATCCCCTCATTCTTGCAGCTCCTCCAAGATAATTTTAAAAATCTAAACAAAACAATATAAAGCAAGAAAACAAATAGTAACAACAACAACAACAACAAAACAAACAAAAAAACCTCTTTGCTTCTCCATCTCTTCTGCCTCGCCAATACTTCTTCCTGGTGTCATTGGAAGCTGTATGCCACATAGTATACTCTTTTATTCAACCAGCTTCACTAGCAAATGTTCACTGCAATGAGTCATTGCTCTTGTTCTAGGTCTCTGGTTTCCTGTACACCATCATCACTGGGTCCTCACTAAACGCCTCTGGGATATCCCATGGCCACCCGAAATCATGGAGATCCTGCTGGTATTGTTCCGCAGGACCAGTCCCTTCATGAGCACCATCAGATCATAGATATGGTAGATGTTAGGGTGGGCCAAGCCAAGTCCTGGCTGTGGGCCTGGGTGATAGCTGAGCTGGCTAGTCCAGGCCACTAGAACCACCCCCACAAACGATGGGGTGGAGCCAGGTCCCCTATGCCCATACCATTATGGTCAGTTCTTCCTTGCCTGTGAGGAGGGGTAGGGTCCGCTCTCCCAAGTGCAGGCCCCATGAGGATTGGGGCCAGCTTTCTTGCTATAGTGTCCAGTGAGAGGCAGGGACAGCTTTCCCAGAGCAAGTGAAGGGTGGGGGGGCACCTCAGCATGTCTCTCCTATTTCATCATATCCCCTGAGGTGACAACAGGCCACAGATCCCAGTTTTAACTGGACTACAGACCCAGACATGGCTGTTGGCAGCAGCCCAGTTCCAGATGACTTCCTGGCTCCAGGTGGAAGCAGTGGCTACTCAGATCGGGATGGCTCCCACCCCTGACACCAATAAGGCCACAGCTTGAGGCCCCAACATGGGGCTTCCGGGTGACCTTTGGTGGCAACACGGGCAACAGACTTCAGTACAGACCCCAGCCATAGTAGGACCATGGACCCGACATGGTCCTTGGCAGGAACCAGGTCTGGATGTCACCATTGCCCCAGGTAGCATGGGCCTCAAACACTAATGTGGCCCCAGACCTCTGGCGTCTGCATGGCCTTCGTTGCTAACAGTAGCCTCAGACATCAACAGAGACCTTGGCTGAGGTAGGGCCACAGACCCAGACCTGGCCCTCAGCTGCAGCTCTGGCCTGGATGTCACCATGGCACTTAGTAGCAGCACAGGCCACTGAGATTGGTATAGCCCCAGCCACAGCAGAGTTCTTTGTCACCAACATAAACTCAGGTGACTGACATGACCCTAGGCATCCACATAGCCTTGGTGGCAACAGGAGCCACAGACATGAGGACATCAACCCAGACCTCAGCTGCTATAGGTTCACAGACCCAGACATGGCCCTCAGCAGCGGCCCAGGCCAAGACACCTGGCCCCAGGTGACTGATCAGACCTGGGCAATCACATGGCCTTCAGTTGTAACAGGAATCACGGACATCTACTGAGAGCCTTTCGCTGTTGTAGGGCCATGGACCCAGACAAGGCCACAGGTGGCAGCCCAGACACACTGGGAATCCTTGCAGCCTCTGGTGGCAACACAGTCCACAACACGGACGATGTGGATGTCCGTAGAGACTCTGACTGTGGTAGGACCATGGACCCAGACATGACCCTTGGCAACAGCAAAGCCCAGACATCACCATGGATCCAGGTGGCAAACAGGCCTCCCGCACCAGCCTCCTCCCCACCATCTGCATTTCTGCTGATCCACGTCTTCCCACAGCACATGGAACATCCCACTTCTCGTTTTCTCCCATTTCTCCACCACATATTTGCTCCTCATAATGGGACCCACCTGCTCAGCGATGTCTTCCTGTCTAGAGTCCACCTAAACAGAATTGCACCAGGGCAGGAATGAGGGTGAGGAGCATAGATGTCTTCTTCCTTCTTTTTGTGGATTCCTTATTGCTAGGGTGATTTCTAGCAAGGAGAGGAAAATGTATGGCTTTGAAATGATTCTTTTGAAAGAAAGCAATCTTGCGTATTTAATACGGAATTTATTTCATTTACACGACAGGTCTTTTAAAATGTAATTGTGTATCTGATACTTTCCCAGCTATTGATGGGTGATATTTCCAAATATTCAGCCTCTTGAGAGAAACAAATGCTAGGAAGCAGAAACAAGAGAGGAGTTATGCAAATTCAAAAGCTACAGTAAAAGAAAACAATGTAGAAGGAAATTTAAACTAAATGGAACCCTATTTTCCATCAACCCATATTCTTACAATTTTTTTTTCTGAGTTACATCCTATAAAGTGTGTATTTAAGAAGAAACTAACAGAAACCTAGACTGGATATAAACCATGAAGCACTGTATTAAATGGTAGTATCCTTTCCAGTAGAGAGAAATTGATAAAAATTGACCTCTCTTTGACATATTTACAGCCCATTCTTCCACCTACTCCTCTAGGACCCACCCCATCCCAACTTTATGTCCCCCCGTTTTTAAATAATCCATTGAGTCCAATTTTTTCTGCCTATGTATTCATAGCTGCAGGGCCAGCACCAGTCAGTCAAAAGCATTAACTTCTCATTACAACATAGGCACAAATACAAGTTCCAAGAAAAATAAATCTGCATACAGTTAGCTCGTATTTCCATATTTACTTTATGAAAATCACATTAATAATTGGAAGTTAACAAAAATGAAGAAAAGCAATTCTCCTACATTCTCAATGGTTATAAAAAATGCAACACTTGAATTAAGAAGATTAATTCCAGTCTGAAATATTCACTACTCACACTGAAAATTCCTAGGCTGTACATCTCATTTTTAAGGGACTATCTTTTTCAATATAATGTCTTGATCAATTAAGGATGTCATACAATATATTTTATCATAGTCATACCCCATTCATCCCTCTAAATCCTCCAAGATCCACCTGCTCCCAACTTCACATTCTTTTTTTTTTTTCAATAACCCATCGAGTCCAATTTGCACTGTCTGTGTACTCAAGGTTGTAGGGTCATCCACTAGAGTGTGCTCAACTTACTGGGGGTCACACCCTTAAAGAAACTTGAACATCCCTTTCCTAGAAGTCATCGGTTGTCAATACTTCCTCAGTTAGGGCTTTGGACTCATGAGCTACCCATACCTCCATATTAGTGTATTGACTGGCTTGATCTTCCGCAGGTCCTGTGAGGGCAACCACAAGTGTTGAGTTCATGAGTACAGTGGCATTGTCATGTCCTGAAGAGACTTTTGCTTCAGGTCTCCCTGACCTCTTGTTCTTACAGGCTACCCATAGGACTGTTCCTTAACAGTCCTGCTGCTTAGTTTTATGTCAACTTAACATAAGCATCATTTTGTAAGAGGGAATATGAATTGAGAAAACCCTGTCACTAGATTGGCCTCTAGGCAAGCCTGTGGGGCATTTTTCTTGATTGGTGAGTGATGTGGAAGGGCCCAACTCACTGTGGGAGGTACCACCTCTGGTCTGGAGATCCTGTGTGTTATAAAAGCAGGCAATCTGAACAAGCCATGGAGAGCATGCCAATGAGAAGCCATGGCTTCTGCTTCAGTTCCTGACTCCAGGTTCCCACCTAAGTTCCTGCCCTGTCTTCCCTGGATGATGGACTGTAAACTGGAAGATGAAATAAACCTTTTCCTCCCCAGGATGCTTTGCCTGTGGTGTTTTATCACAGCAGTAGAAGCCCTAAGATGGTTGTTTTCCCCACCTCCTTGAACTCTACCTCAACTGCCACACGTTCTCTGAACCCTGGTAAGATCTGGCCTATTTCCATTTTGAAGTTACACAAGAATTAACAAAAACCAACCTTTTCTACCTTTGCCATATGAGTAACCGACTGCCCTTAGTGAAGGTCAGCTCCCTGGACTGAGTAGTAATTGTGTCACTTCAGATAGTTTTTCCAAATTCCCTCACCAACGTACCAATGAATACCTTCATGGTTGTATCATTCCTGTGCAAATTTTCTTCTAATCCAGATGTCCTCTTGTTTAAAAGCTGACAAATCATTGCCAAGATGGGTTTAAGTCTCTTTCCTCGATTTACCACAGTTTCAACAATACACGTGTCATTTCCCAGTTTCTATAGAGCACTCCCACAGATTCTCTGATGAAGGTATTCTAAAGCTGCAATCAAGACGTCAGCTAGGACCACAGACTCACCTCAGTTGGGACTAAAGAGAGACCCACTCCCAAGCTCACATAATAGTTGGCAGCATTTGGCCCCTGCCACATATTTTCTGATGGCCCTTGAATCTCATCTTCCTGATCCTTGCCCCCCTCTATATTGGCATCTCACGTCACAGTGTCTTACTTCATCAATCCCAGCAAAAGAAAACACTCTTGCCAGACGTGCACTGAAATCTTCTACAACATAATCACATATACATGATCACTTACATCTGATCACCTTAATTACGGTCTACACGACTGGAAGTAAATCACAGCACACACAAGTTAGAAGCAGTAACCAAAGGTATGAACACCAAGACTTAGACTCATGCAAGCCACAAAAGTTTGTATGCCAGCTTGCTAAAATTACCATCTCAGGAAGAGGGAGCTTGGGTATCAAGTCAAGATAATTTTCGTGTTGGTTCCAGACATCTTAAGACCACATACATATTGCTACAAAGTATATGTATATTGTAACATGCTAAATTGCAATAATGAATAAGCAATGTTGGACATGAAAGGAAACTCTCTTACTGTATATATCCAATATCTGGCCTAAATCAGAAGGCTAATCTGCCTTTGTCTCTAGTTGAAATGCTGTTCAGAAGCCCAAATAAATAGCTTTAGAGATGGCAGAATTTTCTAAATGCTGTTCATGAAGACATCTGAACCTGGAAACGATGGGTGGATTTCAGGCATGTCTCAGCATCACCAACAGTGCCTATCAGAGTAAGGTTTACAGGAAAGTTCCTCCAGAACATCTCAGGGGTCACAATTTAGACAAAATTCATCCAGAAATGAAGAATTGTAATTCCCCCAAATCCATAAAGTATTCAGTTAAAAGTCGAGGGCATTCCCAAAGACTAGAACTCTTTAGAGTGAAGATTTGAGAAAATTCACAAAAAGTTTTTAAATGGAAATTTGTCACCAATGTGTAAGAGAAGGCCACTTGTTTGTCCTGGCTGCCCAGAACTGACACAATCACACAGAAACTGTATTAATTAAATCACTGCTTGGCCCATTAGCTCTAGCTCCTTATTGGCTAACTCTCACATCTTAATTTAACCCATTTCTATTAATCTGTATATCACCATGAGGTCGTGGCCTACCAGCAAAGTTTCAGCACGTCTATCTCCAGTGGTGAAGCCAGGGTGTCTTTCTTTCTGCCTTCCTTCTCCCAGCATTTAGTCCAGTTTTCCCTCACCTACCTAAGTTCTGCCCTATCAACAGGCCAAGGCAGTTTTTTTTTTATTCATTAACCAATAAAAGCAACACATAGACAGAAGGACATCCCACACCACCAAAGTGTCTTTAAGTGGGCTCCACACATGTCCAAGCTTTCAGACAAGTATATTCCCAGGTAAATTATTCAGGAAAGGCAAAGACTGGATTGGTTAAACTATTATTCAAAAGTGGAATCATATTTAGTGAAGTCCCAAAATGAGCTTTCTTTGACATGTCTCAAGCTGGTTCATACGAGTCCTCTATTCTCTCATCTGTAGAGAGATAATCTAAAAACTAAGGTCTATGAATATGACCAGAACGAATAAATGACCCCATCAGTTGAGGCCACAGAGGATATTTTAAGAAAGAAACATAAGGCAGTCACTATTACTTCTCCCAGGATAGCTGTAATTAGAGAATCCTAATTGACGTCATTAGTTAAGTATATAATCATAATTAACAAAGTTACTAGAAAAAATAAATCTGAAGTTTTACAAAAAGTGTTAAATATTTTAAATTGGCAATAACGAGTTGACCCTCATCATCAAAAAAAATGAAATTGAATAAACATACATTAATTATAGGGAAGAAAGAATATCACATTTTTGCACAAAATTGAGTTATAACTTGTATCTATTTCTGACTTTATCTCTGAAGAGCATTTTGTAAATAGTATCAAAATATTGCAGGCTGTATGCTAGTTGTTCGCACATATAGAAAATAGAATCAAAGTTGGAGAACTCTTTTTACAATCTTATAGTAGAATGGGGGTGTTAGAGGGGCTATGTAGTACCCACTATATCCTAGTATTTATATTATGGCACAAATACCCTAATTACTAGGGCCTAAATGATAAGTTTGTCTTTAGCATACAACAATCTTAGTGTAAGCAGGTAGACACAGATATAGTAACTGTGATGGTTATACTTGCATGTCAATTTGACTATATCTGGACTGAACTGAAATCCAGAAAGGGAAGGCACACTTTTAAACTGGATCTTGATGCAGGAAGACAACCTACCTTTGATATTAACCTGGATAACACGTACCTTTTATCCAGACCTTAATGCTGTATAGTACACACCTTTAATCTAAGCCTTGAGGCTGGATGGCACACCTTTAATGGGGGTCACACCTACCATACATCGGGAGAACGAAAGAAGGAGAGGTGTTCTTCACCTGCTTGCCCCCACCTCCGTCAGCCCATCCATTCCTTCTTTGAGATCCCAGTAGACCAGCTGAAACACCCAGAGAAGAATTGGTACCAGACTAAGTTTTGTGAGGCAAGGGTTGCTCAGAATACTGAGCCAGGTGAGGGTGTCCATGGTAAAGGACTTAGTGAGCATGTACAATGTCACACAGCTGTGAACTTTACTGTTAATCTGCATTCCCAATGACTCCCAGAAGTCAACAGAGCAGTGAAGAAAAGACTGATTAAGTGGAGGGGAAAAAAAAACAGTTTTACTTGGCTAGCAAGAAATTCGGCTATTGTTCTGGGGGCAAAAGGTGTGGTTTTTGTAGGGAAGTGTTATAATCATACTTAGGAATTTGAATGATGACTGTTGAGGCAATATAGCGAATAAATGGGACTGAGATAGAGAAGAGGCTTAGGAGATGGCTGAGATTTCACACAAAAGATATGAGAGTATTGTTTAAGGTAATGCTCATAAGAAATAAGAGCTTTGCATGGCAAATATTGTAAAAATCTGTAACTAACTCTCAGCAAGAAGATTACTGGATGGATGGATTATGGATGGATGGATGGATGATAGTCTGAACTTAGGACAAATAACAAGATTATGGCTAAACTGAACTAAAATCTACTACGGGCACTAAGACTCAGTCAAATGAAAAGGAAGGATCATAGAAAAGTTAGTGTGTAAAGAGCTCTGGAAGGCATTCTAAAAGCAAGGCGTGTATTTGGAGTCACAGGATCATGCAGTCGTCAGAGCATTTGGCATCAATGAGTGCAAATGCATGGCTTGACAAGATCGTTCGTTGTGCAAGGACAAGCAATGTCACAGATGTCAAAACTCTTCTGAAAGTGGGCTGTGGGGATCGAGCCTTCTGGACAGCTTTTCAATCAGATACATCAAGAGTTGCTATAATTGAGAAATAATGAAGAATCAAGAAGAATATATTCTGCGTCTGTGAGAGGAAGAGGGACACGTGACCCAGAAAATACGGATGAGCATCCCTATTGGCATCTGTCACGGTTGGGAAAACTGCGAGTGTACATTCCTACCTCATCCTGCACTGTTGAGCTGACCCTGAGGATACACCCTACACCACTCCTTAAGGTTGTAATAACCTTGACTCCAAAGAAAACAGATCTTGAAGGGGAAAGAAGGCTCCTGTACAGAAATAAGCAGGGATGGTCAGACTGTGTTTCTAAAATGGTCACAGGCCTTGGCTTTCCTTGAAATTCCTTCCTTCTTCCTTTTGAGTCCCATGAAGCACCACTGTCATTTATAAGACCTTTCTCTTTTCCTTTTAGTTCACAGTGAATTGATTTTTCCTGGTGAGATATAATACAGAGATACAGCTTCAATTTAGAAGGAGAAAGTTTGCCTTCTCCTACAAGGTTACCATGGATTCAAGAGAGGAGAAATGGAAATATGAGGAGGGGTGGGGTGTGAAAAGTGAAACCCTACTTTACTTGTGGCAGGGTAGTTAGTTGCTGCTCCATACCCACTAACCCTCGTTCTTGAACAAGAAACCCCCTAAGTTCACCCAGTATTGTTAAAGTACATTGCCTTCCTACACTGTGTGACTTACAACTAAGTTCTGGCTGCTGAGTATTGAAAATGATGGCGGACTGACTGCAAGAGATTCTAATCACTTAGAATTAGGATACTAATTCACACACACACACACACACACACACACACACCTTTGCATTCTTCCTCCTTCCTGCAGTCTGGAAGGTGAAGCATGAACTTTGGCAGTTTTCTAACAGACAAGGAGACTTTGAAGAGAAACGCCTTCCACATCATGCTGAAATGGGGCTGTAGACAGAGCCTAGCCCTCTGCTGACCATAGCAGACACCAGAAAAATCCTGGGTCCTCTGTTTCTTTTCACACTAAAGAGAAACAAGGCGCCTCTCTCTCTCTCTCTCTCTCTCTCTCTCTCTCTCTCTCTCTCTCTCTCTCTCATCTAAGGTGTTGGCTATTAATGGCACTAAATGTAACTGTGGTCGATGCTAAAACACAATTGGCTTGAGTTATATAACTTGTTCAACCTTAATTCTCAATGTTCCTTTGGCACTTACCATAGTAAGCATTTTCTTAAACTAAAAAGAAATTTATCAATTCTTCCATTTGTTTGTTTATAGAAAAAAAGGCATTCGGTGGAGGAACAACATTCTAAAAATTATGGAAACGGACTTTGGATAACAGTCCCTTGAACTCCGTGAGTACTAAAATTTCAGATCTCTCGCTCTGCCTCTCTCTGTAGCCCAGACAGCCCTTTAACTTGAGATGTTCCTGTTCAGCCATCCTTAGTGCCAGGAATATAGGCGTGTGTCATCATACCCAGCGAAGCATTTGTTCTTAATCTTTAAAATAAGAGATTTTAAAGAGATGGTCAAAAGATTTCTCTAGTCTCATACATCTTCTGTTTATCAAGGGCTGTTGAAAGTATCCAAAAGCAGAGTGTAGAGAGATGGCTCGGCAGTTAAGAGTACTTGCTGTTCTTACCAAGACCTGAATTTGGTGCCCAGCACCCACAGAATGGTTGACAGCCATCCAGAGTTCCAGATCCAAGGAATCTAATGCCCTCTTTTGACCTCCATGGGCACCAGGTAAACACAAATTACACAAACATAGCTTCAGACAAAACCCTCATACACATACATCAACCATTTTTAATTGAAAACACCCAAAAGCACAGTTACTGTTTTTCAAGCAAACAGCCTTGTGCCTGGCTCTTGAAAAATAATAAATGAATCACAATAAAAAACCAAGGAGATTTAAAGACAAGGAAACCAACGAGCAGAGAGGTTAAATAAGTTGCTTTGAGTCACCTGGCTTATACCTGATCATGCGTCTCAAACTCAGGACATCACACTGATTTCTGATCTTACCCACCAACCACCTTGCCAAGAACAGAGGGGTGAACTGGCAACACGGAAGATACAATTTGCCGCTGGGTGGTGGTGATGCCTGCCTTTAATCCCAACACTCAGGAGGCAGAGGCAGGCAGATCTCTGTGAGTTCGAGACCAACCTAGTCTACAGAGTGAGTTCCAGGACTGGCTCCATAGCTACTGAGAAACCCTGTCTCAAAAACCAAAAAAGAAAACAAACAAACAAAAAAAGGTACAGTTTATCTGTCCAGTGCAGACTCAAAGAATCTGAGTGAATATGAACACCTTACCGTTGAACTATCTCTTAACAAAATTCCTTCCCAACATTCAAACACAGCATTGATGGGAATCTCCCAACACCACTAAGATTTCGGAAGAGAGTCTGAGGTATGCCGCTGGCTACTGTGGAAAGCCCTCTCCTCGAGATGCAGGACCCGAGATGAAGGACCTGCATCCCCTAAAGAAAATTAGGTGCGTATTCATTCAAATAAATCAATTTTTATTTTAACGAATAGATAAGTGGCTATATAAACCTGCTTATCTCAATCTTTCAAGCTGGGGCGCACAGTAGTCTCGCTGCTGGTGGGCATCAGATGGGCTGCGCTCTGGCACGCCTGCTGCAGAACTCCCGTCCATCAGGGGCTCCAGCCACTATTCCTTCTGGCTCCCCTCACTGTACACAAATTGTGTTTCACATTAAAATGCAAAAAAAAAAAATAATGCCTCTAAGCTTATTCTACATGAAATACAATATATTTGTCAGATAAGCAGGGCCCTCGTATTAATCATAAATCAACTGTGTTTATCCATAGCCAAGAAAGGACGAGAATGTTCTTTCCTCGTTTTGAAATCCAGCCTGGTCTTAACAGCAATAATGCTGCCTTTCTTATGACTCACGGTCCCGCACCGCAGTTGTTAGTACTGGGCTCGCCGGCTCACTAGCTCGCTCGCTCGCTCCCTCAGGGCTGTGCAGCATTTGAGACGATCCTTGCACTTGGGGTAGGATTTGGGGAGTTATTGAAGTAAATCCTTTTACTCACTAGATTTTCCTCTTTTTTGTATCTCATCTTCAGTATTTTTGTTCATATTTTACCGAAAACTTCTGAACGCTGTCGTAAGCAGGGCAAGAGCGCACTCTGTGATCCTTCTGGAAAGATACTCAAGGATGACGAAGGCTCCTCACTGACCCCAACCCTACCTTCCCCTCTGGAGTAACAGCTCCCTCTCTTATTTCTCCGACTTTACAGATACGTTGCTATGATGCACTGAAACACTTTCCGATATAGGGGTCTTCATATACAGTCATTATGCAAACACACACATACAAATGTGAGCTGTTCCCTGCATAACCTCTACATTGGCATTGAAGGGCTACACGCAGAGGCAGGGGTATGCGGCCCCGACACCTCCAGCAGCATATATTCCCTGAAAACTAAGAAGGTGGCAGGAAGCCATCTCTGACTGACACCTTCGGGAATATGAGGTATGGTCTTGGAATTATGACAAACTGTCCCTTGCACATTAAATATTCAAATGACAGAGTAAGGAGAAATAAGTGGACCCAGGACAAAAAGGGTCATTGGAGAGGACCCACAAGTCCCAGGTAGAGTTCGGAGTCACTGTGGACACCATTATTGCCACACAGAACATAACAATACAGGGAGGGAATTACCACTGTGTCCTTGCCACCAACACAGTCACAGGTAAAAGCTGCTTCAGCCTCCTCGGTAACTGTGCCTAGGAGGGTTAGTGCTGTGGTCTTCCACCTAAGGGCTACCTTTGCCTTGGCAGCCTGTATATATGTAAGATGGTTGAGTTTTCTGTTTTAGTTGGTTTGTTGGTTGGTGTACCATTTGTGAACCGCAGAGGTCCTCAAATGGGCTCCACGGCATCCCCCTCCCCCACCTGAGGTTTCTTGTGTGGAGCTGCCCTGACACCTAGTGGCCATAGGCAGGAATCTTTGATTCCCCCATAAGTAGTCTAATTTAGAAAGTTCCAGTCCGACATTCTAAGTGAAATTTTACTACATTGCCACCCATCCTCCACGAACTGATTCCCCCATAAGTAGTCTAATTTAGAAAGTTCCAGTCCGACATTCTGAGTGAAATTTTACTACAATGCCACCCATCCTCCACGAACTGTTGGCTTGTGGGTTACTTGCAATTCCAATTCCTGTGTTATTTAGAATCAGAGCCCGTCAGCTGTGGCCCATTATGAGCGCGTGAGAGCTCATCTCAAGAGTTTCGGTCCTCTAAGACTAGCCACTCTTAAGACAAAATACAGATGGTTAAACCACACACTAATCTCAAATGAGAGTCTGTGTGAATTAATTATAACTTTTATTGTTTTGCGTAAATTATAGTGAAACTTTATTTACACATAAGCCGACTTTCTAGTCCTTTTTGCTAGTTAATTGGATTTTTACCCAGAATGAAAAAGTCAAAATTGTGAAGAAAGAAGTGTTTTAAGGAAAAAAAAGCAAAATTATTAATAGATTGTAATGATTCTCAGTAGATTCTATGGTGACTGATTTCTGTGGCTTAAGCTTTAAAAGAGAGACAGACAGACAGACAGAATTCATAGAAATGACATAAATATAAGGAAAAATAGTATGCATCTTTGTTCCCTTAGATTTTAGTCTAAAAATGTCCAAAAATGCTGCCTGAGACAAAAATGGCTGCATTCCACCAGCGTTTATCCCAACTGTGATCCTGTGAGCAGGGCCGGCTGTAAGAGGGGCCAGGAAGGACAAGGGTGGTAGAGAAACAGCCAGTTCAGGTGCAATGCGGTCTCATTTAGTACTGGTTCCTGGAGCTGCAGGACCGTCTGAGACCATGTCTGAGGCGTTGCCCAATAGATGAAAGACTGAAGCAACCCAGGTGTCAGTTGCCCCATCCGGCCAGCTTTGCCCCGTACGTCATAAAATTTCCCATTCATACAGTTTTCTCAGCTCAAGAGTCTTGGGCTGCAAAAATCACAGGAACAGCTCTATGTGGACAGAGGCAGGGCATTTCTGCTTATTCTCTCTGGCTGTCACTATCCTGACACTGTGATTGATGGGTAAGATCAATGGCATGCAGAAACGATGTGTATACAATGCTAATGACAAATTTGGTAACAGCAAACAGGTCACACCCAGCTCATTGTTAGATGTTTTAAATTTAATGAACATTATTAAGTATGTTAATTAAATTATGTGTTATCACTGTCCAGTACAAGCCTGCACACAGGGTTTTTATGTTTCTGTTTTGTTTTGTTTTTTAGAGAGAGCATCTCACTCTGTGACCCTGGCTGTCCTACTCACTATGTAGACCAGTCTAGCCTTGAACTCACAGTGATCCACCTGAGCCACTGAGAAACAGTTGTCACAAGGGCAAAAGTCTGTTAATAACCCAGCCATGGTCTAACCGCAGGTGCTCAGCCTCCAGTGTCTATACTCCTCATCAGTAATCTACGACTCAGTTGTAAAAGGGGAGAATGCATTTCCAATCCACATGTGCCATGAGGACTAATCTCCAAAATATGCAAAGGAGTTTCTTACCGCAACAGTAAAAATTCAAAACTAAGCTAAGGAATTCAAAATCCATTTGTCCAAAGAAGACCTGTAGAAGACCTAGAAGGCACATGAAGAAGTGTTCCACATCACTAGTAACCAGGAAAATGAAAATCAGAATCATAGTGAAGCAACACTTCACATCCATTGGGATGGCTGTTACCTTTTAAAAGGCAAGTGTTGAAAAGGATGTGGCGAAATTCAAACCTTCACAAACCATCACTGGGAATGCAAAAAATGGTACAAGCACTTCAGAGGATTGTAAGCTCTCCAAGAGATTAAAAACAGAGTTACCATATGAGTCCGTAAGTCTATTCCTGGGTATCTCTCCAAACACATGGAAAACAGGATCTTGAAGAGATATTAACACTCATGTATCCTTATGTCTCTGTGCACAAAAGTCAATGGGGAAAGTATCTAAGTATCTATTGACAGGTGACTGCGAAGCATGCACGCAATGGGAGACCATTTGACCTTCTAAAAGGAAAGTCTGCGACACGCAGCAGTATGTTTTTATGACACACTGGGACAAATACTGCGTGAGTCCAATTATATGAGGCATCTAAAGCAGCCAAACTCAGAGAGTTAAAGAATGGAACCAGGGTGATCAGGAGCTGAGGCACAGGGGAAAAGAGGAATTACTGATTCATATACATAAGGTTCCAGACCAGACAAAAATTGAGGTCAGCTAGATGATGCAGTAGATAAAGCCTTATGATCTGAATCCAACCCCTGGAGCCCACATGGAAGGGGTGTGTGTGTGTGTGTGTGTGTGTGTGTGTGTGTGTGTGTGTGTGTGTGTGTGTGTGTACATTTGCATATACACATAAATAAATGTAAATATTAAAACTACAGCAACAAGAAAACATAGCAATAAAATGATACCTAATGACATTTGGCCGTACTCATAGATTGGTGCCTTCACCCAGCCATCATCAGAGAAGCTTCCCACTGAAGTCGATGGAGGCAAATACAGAGACCTGGTGTGGGAGGTCCTTCTGTCTATGTGTTGTTTTCATTGGTTAATAAAGGAACTGCTTTGGGCCTATAGCAGAGCTGTAAGGGAACAGAGCTAGGCAGTGAAAACCAAATGGAGTGCTGGGAGAAAGAAGGGTGGAGTCAGAGAGATGCCATGCTCTGCCACCAGAGATAGACATGCTAAAACTTTGCTGGTAGGCCACGACCTCACGGTGATGCACAGATTATTGGAGATGGGTTAAATTAAGATGTGGGAGTTAACCAATAAGAAGCTAGAGCTAATGGGCCAAGCAGTGATTTAATTAATACAGTTTCTGTGTGATTATTTCGGGACTGAACAGCCGGGGAACAACGAAGCAGTTTGTTCCCTGCAACAGAGACCCTCAGTCAGACATTACATGGAGATGTTTCTGCATTAGACAGGATGCCTCCATCAAATCCCTCCCCCTGGGATCAGGGAACCCTGCAGAAGAGGAAGCAGAAAGTGTATAAGATGGAGGACACCAAGGAAACCAGACCCTCTAAATCAAGATGATGAACACACATATGACCTCACAAAGACCGAGGCAGCATGCACAGGACCTGCATGGGCCAGCACCCATGCAGTTGGGGTCCTAAGCTAAAAGAAGTAGACACATATCCATAGCCCTAACTCAGAAGTCATCTCTGATTGATAGCCATTGGCAAATGAAAATCATTTTCTCCCAAGGGAGTCTCACAGGGGAAACAAACCTCGCTTAAGCGTGGTCTGCATGGCCAGCAGCAGATGGCTGACAGAAAATAAACTCGAAGGCATCTCTGGAGGTTTCTTGTCTCATGATGTCATGTCAAGGTTCTTCCTTTTTTTAGTATCTTATTTTTTTATTTTTAAATTTTATTTATATTGTTCTCTTCTCTTTTAACCCCATAGGTCCTTTATTACAGATTCTAGTTTAGTGTTCCTATAAGCTTCCTGAGCGGGCAAATGAGTGAGCCTGAGCCTTGTAGTCTTTCTCTCTTTAAAAAAAAAAAAAAAAAAAAGTGCTCTCTGCTCACTCTCTGGCTTTCGGCTGCTACACATATATATTCATTATTCATAACAAAAATCATGTGTAAAATTAACATCTAAATTGGGGATATTTTCCGTTATGGGAGGTTATACTAACTTAAGAGCATTTATTCCAGGAAAAGATGGTAACTACTTTAGGAAATATTCATCCTCACCTAGAAAAAGCTCATTTGCAATAAATTATTTATTAAATATTCTTTTCTTCTCACATAAAAATTAATTTAGTCTTTAAAACAAATAATATAAATATAGGTATAACTGCAAAGATCTACCTTTAAACCCGGGTCCCAATTTCAGCTGTAGTCTCGTGATCTATAACAACTCTGGGGGACAGCATTACTAACAGCAGGTCCCTAAGTGAGGATACTGAAACTAACAATGTTGATTGATTTGCTCAAAGTAGGAACTAGCAGAGCTGGGAAGACTAGAATTGGGAACTAGATTCTGATCCTTTAAGTTGCTCCATTAGTGTGCTTGGTTGGTTAACTGGATTAGTTGATTGATTGCTTGGTTTATGTGGATTTTGTGTTTATCTAATCATACTTCCTCCTAAATATTACAAAGAGCAATTTCGGATTCGCAGTAGCTAAAAAGAATCAGCCACTTGTGTCATTTTAAGGTACAGAAGAAGGCAATTTGTGACGACTTCTACAAAAGAAAACTGAGTTTATTATTCTGAAAAAATAGTTAATTATGTAAGATGCTGATAAAATCTACTGAGTCTCATTAATGAAGCAACAAAAGAAGACACCAGTGTATCCGCGCAGTCTTTTAAAGAAGTACTTTATTACACTTCTTAATTTATTTACTTGTATTGGGCAGTCGAGTGTGTGCCAAAATGTGTAGCTAGTGGTCAGAGGACAACCTATGGGAGCTAGTTGTCCTGCGTCCTCCACATGCTTGTGTGGACATGCATATCCACACCTGTGTACACACACACACACAACATAAATAAATAAATGCAAAACAATCAGGAAGAAAGCTCTTGTGAATAATACAGAAGCCTTCCCACAAGTTTGCCCTTTGAGGGAATGGGGAAAAGAGGGGTATATATTAAAGTCATTGCTACGATGAAGGAATGGAGCCTGATCTTTATATATTAAAAGAATAATATGCAGACCTGGTGGCGTGTCCCTGCAATCCCAGCACTTGGGAGACTGAGGAAGAATTTCAAGTTCTAAGCCATCTTAGGCTACACACTGAGCTCAACCTAAGCCACCGCAAGATCCTATCCCAAAAGGAAAACAAAGAAAATAAAGTAGAAAAGCTGTTCTGGAAGAAATGAGGGCTATTTAGGCTGGCAGGGTAGGTGTCCTAACATACCAATGTGCCTCAAGGCTCTGCCAAGATCACTTAAAGGAGAGCCATAGGAGAGCATCAGAACAAAATAGGAGGGAAAAGACCAGATTCCATGATGGAGGAACAATTCAGCGGTGCCTTGGTGAAGCTTCAAGTACTGTGATAAGACACCATGGACAAGGCAATTGACAGAAGAAAGTAAGTAATTTGGGGTCCACGGCTCCAGAGTGCTAGAGTCTGTGACTATCATGTCAGGGAGCATGGCAGCAGGCAGACGTGGCTTGAGAATGGTAGCTAAAAGCTTACATTCTTATCTGCAAGGAGGAGGTGGAAACAGAGAGATAACTGAGAAAGCGTGGACTCTGGGAACTTCAGAACCCACCTACAGCGGCACACCTTCTCCAACAGAGTCAACGACCCAATCTTTCCCAAACAGTCCCACCAAGTGGGGACCAAGAATTCAAATAGATAAGCCTATGGAGTCCATTATCATCCAAACCACCACAAGTGGCTTCTGAGAAAAGTGTATGAGGTGTTGCCAGAGCTGCTTATAACAGAGAGGAATTGGAATAATTCAGAATTATGACCAAGTGGCAGATTAGAAGAATTATTCTATTATTGTGGAATTTTCTATTAGTCCCTATCAACAAGCAGTTCTCCAACATTTTTATTCATATATTCATGTCTGTACTTTATGTACAACCATGTATTCCAAGAAAGCATAAGTTTTGAAAGGAATATATTTCATACGTGCAGTCATGATTCCCATAATTATGCTTAATTTGATCACAGTATATGATCCATATTCAAAATTCAGTTCTCTTTCAAGAAATGATTCTGTCACCCAACAGATTACAAGGAGTTCACTAGACATTACCACGGTGATTATCCTCAACAGGAAGAAGCACCATCACACTATCTAGCCTAAGTGTGAGCCTGGAATACACAGTGGCAGTGTCTCTTCTACACTCATGCTTATCAGGTTTTATATAACCCTAAAAATCTCCAAGAATCAGCCATTAAAATCACAGATTATCTCGATAGCTAAGCATTTGCTCTGTAAGGAAAGAGAACCAGTTCAAACAAGCCTTAATTATACAGAGCCCTCAGTATAACATGTGCTAATTCTGTCTGGCATCTAGCTGTTCTTCAGATTCATTGAGATAAGTTATGTTCGCATACTATCATAGAGACCAAAAAAAACTGTACCTAAATCTCATAAGCAGAATCTTATCAGCATATTGTATTGTAGGAAACAAGGTAATCTTCCAAGTTGTACAAGCCTACAAGTTTTTTTATTGACTTAACAATTTAAAAACTGAAACATAATTTTAAATAGTATTAATTCAATTTGATGAAGTAATTTTAATATTAATAATTATTTAATTTTTAAACGTTTCATTAATTTAGTCACAAGAACTTGAAGCTTTGTACTCCAAGTTCTAAAAGACCACAAACAGCAAGCTGGGCAGTGGTGGTGCACTCCTTTAATTCCAGCACTTGGGAAGCCAAGGCAGGCGGATCTCTGTGAGTTCGAGGCCAGCCCGGTCTACAAGAGCTAGTTCCAGGAAAGGCTCCAAACCTACAGGAAAAAAAAATGCCACAGATGCCACTCCAAGCTATTTTACCCAGAAAAACAGCAAAACTATCTGCCATAGTTTAAGGAAGAGGAAAAGCTTTTCACAATACAAACTGGCTAAAATAATCCCATGTACACGAACCAAACCAGCCCTACAGAGAATACTGGAATCAATAATTTGGGCTGAATAAAGGAATAATTATAACCAAGAAGCTACATGAAGAAACAAATGAAGTTGTAATGACTGAAATACAAAGTAGAACTAAGAAAATAAACAGCAAAAAAAAGGCAACAAAAAGATAGCAATAGGCACATAACTCTCAATGACTTCAGTTCCCCATCAGAAGACACAGGCTAATTCAGAGGGTTAAGAAGCATGATCCATTTTTTTTCTTTTCTTTCTTTTTTTTTTTCTTTTTTGTCTAAAAAAAAAAAAAGACATGCCTTACCCTGAAAGGGAAAGGATGGATAAAGTGCTCCAAGAACATGGTATCAGGAGGCAAGCAGGTGTCACTCTCCTTATACCTGTCAAAAAAGACTTCACATCAAAATTAATCAGAAGAGATAAAGAAGGGTACTTCATTCTAATCAAGGGAACAGTTAGCCAAGAAGGCATTACAATCCTAAACATATATGCAGCGAACTCTGACACACCCAATTTCAAGAAAGTGTTTTACTGGATTTCAAGCCACAAATAAGCTCAAACTCACTTTCTCCTAGGGGCAGGTCATCTGGACCAAAACTAAACAGAGACACGTCAGAATCAATTTACCTCATCTATCAAACAGACCTAATAGACATTTACAAAATTTTCTACCCAAACACCAATGTTCTTTCAACTTAACATCCCATGGAAGTTTCTCTACAATAGATTTTTAAAAAAAAAAAAAACACTCAACAAATACAGAACTGAAATAATACCATTTTGTAATGAAGCTCAAAATTAGTAGTAAAGTAGGAAAACGTTCTCTATAAAGCATATTGCATCATGGAGGTTAAGCAATACACTACTTAATAAAAAATGGGTCAAAAAAGAAATCGAGAAGGAATTTTTTTAATTACTGAAAATAAAAGCAAAAGACACAATACATGCAAATCTCCAAGGCATGTTAAAAGCAACCCTAAGAGAGAATTTTATAGTTCTAAACTGTTATTTAGAAAATCAGAAACATCACAAATAAATAGCTTAATGATGTACCTCAAGAGTTTGATAATAAAACTGGGTGGTGGTGGTGCATGCCTTTAATCCCAGCATTTGGGAGGCAGAGGCAGGTGGATTTCCGTGAGTTCAAGGCCAGCCTTGTCTACAAGAGCTAGTTCCAACACAGGCACCAAAGCAACAAAGAGAAGCCTTATCTCAAAAAACAAAAACAACAACAGAAAAGAGTTTGGTTATACAAGAACAAAGCCAGTCCAAATGCAATAGACAAGAGTAAATTTTAAAAATAGGGCAGAAATTAGTGAAATAGAAACAAGAATTTTGGATCTCCTGAGTAAATTAGGACCATGGGGACCTTGGGAGAGGTTGAAGGGGAGAGGGGAGAGCCAGGGAGGGGAGCCGAGAGAAATGTAGAGATCAGTAAAAATTAATTTAAAAAGAAAAAGAAAAAAAACAATAAACTTAATAGCTGTTTCTTTGAAAAAAATCAACAAAATTGACAGACTTTTAGTCAAATTAACCAAGGGAAAGAAATAAGAGATGCAAATTAATAAAAAAAATTAGAGAGGAGCAGAGAATATAATAGACACCACAGAACCACAGAAGTGCTAAGTATTGCAAGGGACTACTTTAAAAACCTATGCTCAGTTGAACTGGAATACCTACAAGAAGTGGAAGAATTTCTAGACACATCCAAACCACCCAAATTCAACTAAAAAGATTTCAACAACTTAATTAGACCCATAACAAACAAGGAGATTGAAACAATAATAAAACGCCTTTGACTAAAAACCTCCCAGGTCCAAGTGGGTGCAGAGAAGAATTCCGCCAGACTTTCAAAGAAGAACAACAGCTGATATTTCTCAAGTTTCTCAAGAAAAAAAAGGAAGGAAAAAAGGAAGGGAGGGAGGAAGGGAGGGAAGGAGGGAAGAAAAGGAGGGAAAGAAGAAGAGATGAAGGAAGGAAAAGAAAAAACACAAACACTTCCAAACTCATTAGAAGAAAGTATTCTAATATCGAAGCCAAGTAAAGACGGTACAGAGAAAGAAAATGTTGCAGGCTACAGGCCAACGTTCCAGATGAACAGCAACAAATTACAGTAAAAATGGAAAGCTGAAGTGGAGAGACGGTTCAGCAGCTAAGAGCACTTGCTGCATTTACAGAAAGACCTGAGTTCAGTCCCAACACCCACATCAGGCAGCTCACAACTGCCTGTAACACCAGCTCCAGCCCTCTGCAGAACCCACACAGACATACACATAAAGACATGATTAAAGACAAAAAGTATCTCTTTTTGAAGAACTAGAAAACTATCCTTAGCCAAGAAGTCATGGAAGTACCTCAGTACACACACAGCCAAGAGGCTGTTCAGCTGGCTTTCAATGTGAACTTTTGCTTTAACTCTATGCTTGAGTTTTATGTTTCTCGAAGCGCTTCCACGCACAGAAGAGACTAGCTCAGCAAACTGCATACACGTCTACGCAACCACAGCAAAAGATAACAAGCCCGCGGCGAAGCAGACTCAACATATACCCTGGGCCAGCAAAATCCTGATCTTAAATTTCCAGAGAAAAGAAACAGACTCACAGACAGTTGTTAAGGAATTCTGGGAGAATCTCTTCAGAAAGAGAGGCTAATAGGTATAATAAATGACCCAGGGCATGGATAGGAACAAATTACGTAAATAAACTTAAGAAGACATTAGACATGAACGGCGGACCCAAACAAATGTGAACCTGTAAGTCACAGATGCAGATTCCAAGGCGGCTCAGCCCGCTGGAAGCTGTTGGAGCTCACGCTTCTCTCTCCCTCGGGCAGAGTTATGAGAGCCTCTTAAGCTGTCACGTTTACAAATGTAAGCAGAATAATTTTATGAAGAGATATTTTGTCTTATTAAACACGGCCCCAGAACATAGTCCAGATTTCCCTCTTAGGAAAAGTGAATGAATATTGGAGCAGAAGGTTTACATTAGGCTTTTTATTTAAATTATCATTACCGTGGGCTCTTAAATCACCTAATGATTCGTTTGCTTAGCAAACCAAAAACAGAATGTTTTAAGATAAACTTTAACTTACTACAAATCATAAAATTATTTCCATATAAAGTCTGTTTATTAAATGTGCTAAACTGTTATATGGTCCCTTAATATTTATGGAGAGACAAAGAGTTGCCTGGTTGGAATACCTCTAAAAGCAGTATATACTTGATGGGAGGGGGTGGAGAAAAGCTGCCATGGTATAAAAACAGAGGATACAAAAGGAATATCTGAGATACCCAAGGCAGAGAGTTAAATTACTACATCCCACAAGAGCCAAGATGATGTCACTGTCCGTGGGGCCATGCTCAAAGCAAAGAATGTAACTTTCGAGTTCATCTTTTAGACACTCGTGATTTTAGCAGATTCGAAGACAGGACATTTGGATTTCTTCATATACTGACTGTAAGGAATTTAGTGACTAACGCTAGAATGCATGTTGCCTTTTCCCTGGTTTTTGAATGCAAACAAATTCCTTAAAAAGATATATTTACAAATTACCATGGCTTCTGGCAAAAGATCCTAAGGTTAGTACTTCTACAGCACTGAGACCTGACTGTGGATTGTACATATTTTAGCTGCAGACACTGTCACGGGCCCCCCAGGAAGGAACTACAGATGGCTTGCAACACCTCGCAGTCAACCACTGGGAAAATTATTAGCCATGGATGCTGTACTTCTGTCAAATAAAAACTGCCTGGAGCAAGGCTGTACTGCTGCAGCGATGAGCAATTATCAATAGCCTTCTCAAAGCACTTTAGTGTGAACTAGTAAAAGAATTTGTGCAGAGGTTCTAGAAAACTCTCTTCTGGAAAGTTTACTATAACACTCTACTATCTTTTTTCATTTTGTGTGTGTGTGTGTGTGTGTGTGTCAGAGAGAGAGAGAGGTGTCTCTCTAGTTTGTTATTTGCTGTATACATACATAAATATTTAAATGCCTTATCTAGTGCATGCATGTGTTTGAGTGTTCCCCTAAAACTTCACTGGAAAATGGCAGAGGGTTATCAATTTCAAAGAAAATACCACTTGCAAATGTTTTATAACCAGACTGTGAATGTGCAGCTAGCGACTCTGGTTTACTCCCCATATCTCTGCAGCATTAGTTGGACGTGAAATCATCTTCAACCTCCTTTTCCTGGCAAGCCAAATGTTCAGGAACGTACATAACACAGACATCGAGTGATGCTTGTCTTCTAACTAGAGTTACCATTTGAAGTTATGAACTTCGTTACATCAAGGCACATGATATTTTCCTGACTGCCTAATGAGATTGCGATGAAAATTTACGGCCTAACAGATCACTAAAGAAGTCTTTTATCTCTTTAGATGCAAAACCTAACCAACATAGGATAGAAGTAAAATATCTTCCCTTTGTGTCATCCCTCTTTCAGCCTATAAAGCCAACATCACACATGACTTCCATGACTCATGGCCTGGTTGCTTCAGTTATGATGAGAAACACGGAAAAAAAAAAAACTGCAGATCTCCATGCGAACGGAATAGAGATTATCGAACCTCCGGTCTACCCTGAAGAAAAGCACTCCTGGACGCGGTGGTTTTCTCATTGCTCTCACTTCTGACAAAGGTGATATGCTGCATACAACAAACTCTAAGGTCAATGAGAGGGTGTGAGAAAAATGATGAGTTTCATAGTTCTCAACTTGCAGATTCAAAGTCGTTGGGTATTTACGTTCTATCCTTACCAAATATCAAAAGAATGATAATGCACAATTTGAAGCTCAATTAACATCTAGGATATGTAGTTATTTGCTGTCTCACTTAATCCTTGAAGCAATTCTTATATGGTAGAGATAAAACTATCTTTTCCAAAAAGGTAAAGAAAGCCTAGTTGATGTATGATTTGCCTAAGACTTTGAAGGTAGTCGTTGCTGGAAGTCGATTTTTGACTGAAGACTCTTTAAGACAGCATATCTGAGTTCTTCCGGGATATCAAGTGTATCTTTACACAACGGTATTCTTTGGGGCTGAAAAGCAATGCCGGGAGACGCTGAGAATATAACTCCACACACAACTCCAGGGTACCACTGTGGATTTCCATCTTACGAGGTTCATTGCAAGATAAGGAAGCAGCCAGGAGATCAGCAGTAAATCCTCAAGTGTCATTCATAGAAAACACCCCAGAGCCATTATTTCTGGCCTTGGCAAAAGTCGTACTGACTCTTTCTTTACTTTCCCTTCTCTGGTTTTCATTAAAAGATGGTTCATGTGTAAATCAAAATACAGGATGTCAGACTGGCTTAAAAATACAGTATGACTCAAGGGGACCAGTGTTTGTCTTATAAACGCAATACACATTGTAAAACAAATTATTTATAATTTGATGTCATATGTTAATGAAATTTTGCTTTATGTTAATTGGAAGAACAAACTATTCAAAAAGCACTTTGGTGTGTTTTTTATAAGTTAATATTAATTTTTAACACATATATTATATATTCATATGCATATCTATTATGTATTTAGGCAGCACAACACAATGCCTATCAAGAACTTTAGAGAAAAACTGACTAGAATTTCAATAGTCATGTTGTCATGCAACATTCTTAAACTACTTTTCAGTTTCCTCATTTATAAACTAGAAGCTTATAAAAATGGTATCCACCTTAAACTTTCCTGTGACAGCTAAAATCAATTACTTGGAACAATAAGTATGGTACAAGGTAAGAGCTAACTATAATTATAAAGATCACATTACTTTGAAATGAGCATCTATGTCATTGCCTACATGGAATCTTAATAAGCACAGACAGTAACATTATGATGACCAGGGACAATTATTATAACCATATTAATTACCTTATGGGTCATTACTATGTACAGTCATTTGGTCAGAATCCAAATCTGTGACGAAAGACACAAATCAGATTTTCAGATACACGGCAATAAGACATTAAGGAATGTGACATAGGACTTTGAGTCAAGATACATGAATAAACCACTGTCTAGTGAGAGAGACAGAGGAATTTTAATAAGTACACATAAAAACAGTATGGACATGAACCTGACCATGGAAGTTAAGGGGTAGTTTACCTAACTCAGACACACAGGTAGGCCTTGTAAGTGTCTTAGAAAATTGTGTCTGCCCAGACACCAGAGTCTAAAGTTTCAATATGAAAAGAATCCTCCTACTGACAAAACTACCCTTGCCTCCATTTTGTTCCACTGTTAGAACACCCTTCATGCCTGGATATTTCAGCAGTGTGTTGTGGTTTGGAGGATCATTTGTAGACACTGGTAGGGTGGTATTTCTTAGTTTAGATAAGCTGTGCATGCTAAGAAATGGAAGACGCTGGGATAACATGCCCCAGCTCTGTATCGGGAGAGGAGGGTAGGTCTTGGTAAATACACCAATGATACATGAACTACACCATTAAAGAAAAGAGCGATCTTGGTGAAGCTGATTTATGAAATTATCTACAAAAACAGAGTTGGAAGCGACCACGCAGTGGTCTTGTGTGAAGTCTTCAGGAAAACATGCTTTTATGACTTTTATAACTTTTGGTCTGGGTGGACATAGCCAAGCCTGAAGCATGTGGGGAAAAATCATTGTTCTAAAGTCACTGTTCTACTTCATGGTTCTTGTGAATTGTGCAGAATACTACAAACTGTGCCAGATGCAAAAGAAGCCACTTGATTCACCAGTGACAGGCAAAACTGCCTCCAATATGCCTGCACTAATGCATAGGAATAATTGAGAATGAATTACAGGAGACATTTGGCTTATTGTGGTCCGATAACAGAAAGAGGTAGTGAACCCTGAGGAAAAGAATAGATTCTTGGACATTAGACATTTTCATGTTCTGGCAGTTGTGTGAAGCACCTTTTAACAGTATGAATTCCAACCATGAACCGTATCTATTTTTAATAAAATAAAGTATAAGATAAAACAAAAAAAACAGTGCATCAAAGTTGAACAAGACAAGCCAACAGAAGGAAGAAGGCCCAACAGAAGATAGAAGAATCAGAGACCAACTTGTTCACACACCCAAGAGCCCCATAAAAAAAAAAAAACTAAACTGAAAGCTGTAACACATGAATACATGCACAGAGGACGCTTTACGATCATCACATTAAAGCATCTATGTACTTTTTGGAACTAGTTTTTGAATTTTATGTTGTAAGACCCCCTGTAGAAATTAATACACCTATACACCTACATTAAATGTATAGGTAATGATCACTCACAAATGATACCTTACAATTTTCAAAAATCTGTTTTCTTAAGCAAATATCGCACATAAGACAAAACCGCATGTTTAGAGAAAATGTTTACTTGAAAGGTAATTTTAAAGTAGAATAGTAACAGCTCCAGATTGGTAAATACAAACCCTTCATCTATAGGCTCATATAAAATTTTCGAAGATTAAAGATATTTCTCTAAAGAGTGAAGGAGGATATGTCCATATGTGTAAAAGTTAGCAAAGCACGGGTGTCGGTTAAGCCCTGCTCTGCTGTGTGTTTGTACGAGTGTATGTCTGTATGTAACCCTTGTAGCCTTGGCCCAGGCACGCTTTGTCCTGATATGGACTTTGCATAATGTTTTCTGGTCCAGTTGTTTTTCTCTGGACCCTCCATACAAAGATTACTCCCTCTTAACAAGTAATGAAAGAAAGTTTGAAAATATATTAAGTAACCATGTTGTACTCCAGAGGGGAAAACTACTTAAACTTTGTGGGAACTGGAGATGTGACTTCATGTCAACATTTTGTTAAATATCAAGGGAATACACATTCGGTAAATCCAATTCAAAACAACTATAGATTTATTCCTTAGACACCATGAAGTACATGTTCTAACTCAATGTCTAGGGAAAGGGTGTGTTTGCTTTAAAAGAATAATCAGGGGAAGGAAACAGCACTTTGAATTAAAGAGGGAGAACATGAGCAAAGAAGTCGGGACCACGAGGGGTGCACCCACCCACTGAGACAGTGGAGCTGATCTATTGGGAGCTCACCAAGGCCAGCTGGACTGTGACTGAAAAAGCATGGGATAAAACTGGACTCTCTAAACATGGCGAACAATGAGGGCTGATGAGAAGCCAAGGACAATGGCACGGGGTTTTGATCCTACTTAATGTGCTGGCTTTGTGGGAGCCTAGCCAGTTTGGATGTTCACTTTCCTAGATATGGACGGAGGGGGGAGGACCTAGGACTTAACACAGGGAGAGAACCCTGACTGCTCTTTGGACTGGAGAGGGAGGGGGAGAGGAGTGGGGGAGGAGAAGAAGGGTGGGAGGAGGGGGAGAAGGGTGGGAGGAGGGGGAGGGAAATGGGAGGCTGGGAGGAGGTGGAAACTTGGGTTTTTTTCTCCTTTTTTCAATAAAAAAAAAAAAGAAAAAAAAAGAGCTCTTTCTCATGAAAGCCAGAACCACACCAAAAGGCATGATGCCGTGGTGTACCTTTTATTTACTAGGGATCAGTGGCTTCTGTTCTGGGAACAAGCATCCTGAGTCTCTGCTTCTCAGGGAGCCGAGATGGAATTGTGACAGTGATTTCATGCCCCTCATCATTCTGTTCTGAAAACGCATTGCTGGCACACAGCTCTTTTGTATAGGGCTGCGACAACAGAAAGACTACCCCCCCCAAAAAAAAAAACATTATTTCAAGAAATTTCAGTATAAATTCTAGCCTCAAGTCATTTCCTCTTCATTGTTCAGATGGGTTCTACTGACTAAATTAAACACAGTATTACTTAATCTGAATCATTTTGTTTTGCTTTGTTTCTTGAGACAGGGTTTCTCTATGTAGTCCTAGATTTCCTGAAACTCACTTCATAGACTTGGCTAACCTTGAACTCAGAGATTCACCTGCCTCTGCCTCCCGAGTGCTGGGATGAAAGGCATGTGCCACCAACACCCTGCTAGATCTGACTTTTAAAAGACGTGATGTGGGGAGGGGGAGGGGTGGCTAAAAAAATGAATCGGCACTGGATACTCTTGTTGGCATCCTAGGTTCATTTCTCAGCACCCACATGGTAGCTCACAACCATCAGGAACTCCAGTCCCAGAGGATCCCACATCTTCTGGCATCTGCAGGTATCAGGCACACATGTGGTACACAGTCATACATGTAGGCAAAGCCCCCATATGTTTGAAATAACTAAATTATTTTTTAAATCTAAAAAAATGAAAGATGGTGGTGGTAGAGCTCTGATGATGGCAAAGAGGGAAATTTGAAGAAATGCTAAATTAAAATCGTTTTTAAAGTGTGTCCAAGGGAGGAAGGCGAAAGGATCTAGGAAAGTGAGAATCTAGGAAGAATGAAGGAGCAGGACCTGGGGAGGATTGAGGATCAGGACCTGGGGAGCAGGACCTGAGGAGGACTGGGGAGTTGAACCCGGAGAGGACTGGGGAACAGGACCCGGGGAGGACTGAGGAGCAGGACCCGGGGAGGACTGAGGAGCAGGACC
>NC_022022.1:23728448-23729490 GCF_000317375.1 Microtus ochrogaster | reverse complement strand
CAGGACCCGGGGAGGACTGAGGAGCAGGACCCGGGGAGGACTGAGGAGCAGGACCTGGGGAGGACAGACAACCAAAGAGATAAGCCTGATTTTCATAGCTGCTCATCCCTGGGGGAGATTTGATTCAACTGCTGCAAAGGCTAAGAAGCTCAAGGATTCTGCGCCATTCCTGTAGAAGTAAAAGAGAAGATGGTAACATTTAGGGCACTAACTTTCTTTGAGTGAGTGATTGTATAACACACCTGGACTTAAACCTGAACACTCTAGTATTTACATCAAATAGAAAGTAATGAAATATTCTGATTAATAGAAAAAGTGGTGAGTTATTTTCAAACAGACACACATAAAGTAAAAAAAAAAAGATGCATTAAAGCAGGATAAATGTTATGTTGTTGCTATGGTGTGGCTGTCTACACAAGTTCATGATGAAACTTAATCCAGTAGTGAGGTATTAGCAGGTGGGACTTTCGAGAGGTTAGGTAATGAGAGGCCTTGTACACCTGAGTCATGGATTAATGGATTAGTAGGTTAATGGGTCATCTGAAGGGCAAATCTTTTATAAAAGCCAGTTTGGCTGTGTCTCCAGCGTGCACCTCTCTGTCACCATGTCATGCCCTGTTCCATCTTAGGACTTGGAAAAGTTCTCAGTCAGCAAAAAGGAAGCCAGAAGGACCTCTGCAGACACAGCTCCCTGAACTTGATTTCCCGGGCTCCAGAGCAAAATAAGTATCTTTTCCTCCTAAATTCTTCAGTAAATTATTTGTTATGGCAACACAAATCTGACCAAAACTATTATGCAAACATATTACCATGAACATCAGTTCATATGAAGCAAAGGGCATTGCCGGAGTTAAAATATCACATATCTTGATGCTAAAATTTCAATTTACCAAGAACAAATAATTCTAAATTTATATACTCATCAGAGCATAGTCACATCATACATAATATGTCTTTAACCCCAGCACTCAGGAGGCAGAGGCAGGTGGATCTCTGTGAGTTCTAGACCAACCGGGTCTACAGAGTGAGTTTCAGTACAGCC
>NC_022022.1:23714353-23728348 GCF_000317375.1 Microtus ochrogaster | reverse complement strand
TATATATGATCTTAAAAAAGAAAAAAGAACCAAGTGGTGGTGGTGCATGCCTTTAATCCCAGCACTCAAGGAGGCAGAGGCAGGAGGAGCTCTGTGAGTTGGAGGCCAGCCTGGTCTATAGAGTGAGTTCCAGGACAGCCAGTAATACACAGAGAAACCCTGTCATGAAAAAGAAAAAAAGGAGGAAAGGAAAGAAGGAAGGAAGAAAGGAAAAAAAAAA
Organism: Microtus ochrogaster; assembly: GCF_000317375.1. NCBI lineage: Eukaryota > Metazoa > Chordata > Mammalia > Rodentia > Cricetidae > Microtus > Microtus ochrogaster. The sequence continues at coordinate 23,728,128 of NC_022022.1, read as the reverse complement.
AAAAAAAGAAAATAAAAGAAAGGAGGAAAGGAAAGAAGGAAGGAAGACCTACTAAAAACAACAAGAAATGGTATTTTTAAGGAGGGTTAATGTGCTGGACTACATGGATGCAGGGCTAATCATGAAAGAGTTCATATACTGAAATATATTTGGATTTGTTACATACAAAACACATTTGTCATCATTGCGGCAAAATACCTAACAGAAACAACCCAGGGTAGGAAGTGCCTGTCTGATAGCGTGGTCTCCGAGGGGTCAGTTTCTGTCCTTGGTTGTGTCTGTTCATGCTCATGCACTTGAGCAGAGAGCATGGCAGCAAGAGCCTGAAGTGACCTGTCTGTGTTTCTAGGCAGACCAGAGACTCTACAGCAGATACAGCCTCTAGAGTCATGGTCTGGTGATCTACTTCTTCTGCCCAGGCCCCACTTCCGCCCTAGCATCACGCCACCCAATAAAGCCATCGTCTTAGGAATCCAGGGTTTAATCTATCTACACTCAGAGCTGTTCCTCAGGAATCCTCAAGCCTTTCCTAATGCAGTCTACTTGACAATCAAATTAACCACCGCAAACGTCTACCTTGCAAAAGCCTTCAGATAGAGTTTGGGATGCAGAATACATCCATGCAGAAATCTAATGCTTTTAGACAGAAATGTGGGCAAGGGGGTAAATATGTCCTTCACAGTAGAAATAAGAAGTGTCCAATATCACAAGTGATGAAAAACTGAATGAAAGCCTCCTTGAGAACCCATAGCTAACAAGGATAATAAGAAAGGAAAGTCTAACTCCGATGTTACTTCTCACGGGTTGAATCCAAGGCTCCTGTTTTGAGTGTTTGCTTCCCAGAATGTGGTATTATTTTCAAGGCTGTCGAGTCTTCAGAGGGTGGAGCCCAGCTATGGAAAATAGGTCACTGGCAGTGGAGTTTTGAAAGTTTTACCTTCCCCTGGTTCCAGCCATGCTCTCTGACAACTGGCCAGCTGTCGTGTAAACAGCTCTTCATCATACTCCCACCAGAAGGGACACACTCATACCCACAGCGGGCCTTCCCCCACAATAACAAATCAAAGCCCCTCTAATACAATGGCATAAAATAAGCCTTCCCCCATTCAGATCGCCTCTGGTTGGTATTTTGATCAATGAAATGAGAAAAGCAATTGATAGGTTACTTATATTTGAAAGTATGCAGAGCCATAGGACTTATAACACCGATAAAAAGTAAAATAGTAGGAATATTGTGGGACACAATAGAACAGCTCTTATATGTGTTCATGCATTAGCTTTCCGGTGCTATAACAGGTACCTGAAATGATTGTCCTATGAGGGCCCACAGTTACAGAGGTTTCCATTCATGGTGGGTTGGTCCTAGTGTCTTTAGACCTGTGATAAAGCAATGCATTCTGGAATCATGAAACCATTTAACCTCATGAACAGGATGTGAAGGAGATAAAAGGAGACTAAGTCCCATTATACCCTTCAAGAGCAAATACCTATAACTTCCCATTAGACCTCATAGCTTAAGATTTCAACCACTTCCTAACAGCAGCAAGCTGGGAGCAAGCCTTTAACACGTGTGTCTATGAAAAGCATTGTAGATATCAACTATAGCAACATACACACTTCCCCACTTATAGCTAGGTAACCAACAATAGGAGATGCACATGTCCTTCACAGACATGTTAAAGAATATTTGTGAAGACATTATCAATGATGTAAACAACTTGAAATATAAATTTCAATCAATCAATGGAAATTACAGATTATATTCACATAAGGGAGTTCTGCGCAACAAAAATGTTGAAAGAATTGAACTCAGCACCACAGGATGGTTCTTAGAGGCAAAACCATTGATACATAGAAGCCAAATTACAAAATAAATATCTATTTAAGTTACACAAGTTGTTTTAATTAGGCCAAACTGCTATGGTTATAGGCATGTACTTGGGTACATTTATAATAAAAAAGATGCTTGTGGTATTAGTCAGGTATTGGTTTACTTTAAGAGAAGATGGAATGGCGGACTGGAGAGAAGTGACATCCCTTTTCTTAGTGCTTTGTATAGGTGTCCACTTAGTAATATATCATTAGGCTATGATTTTACTTTGTGTACTATTCTATGTGTGTTCTCTTTCTCAGTCTGGAAGTCCTTAAGCAATTGTTTACCGCATTGGGAGTGAAATGAAACCTGTGCATATATATAGCTATTTGAGGTAATTATGCACATGAGAATAAACTAATGCTAACTTTGCAGGGCTAACTTTGAGAAATAGTCATCAACAACTGAGCCAAGCAAATAGTATAATAATATCAAAGAAAATAATAGCTAAGACACATGACATGATCAGATATTATGCCAAGTCTTTTATACATAAACATTTAATTTTAGAAGTCATATATAGAACAGATATATCTGAATGACATCCTCCTTTCAAAATATGAATCATAGGGATGCTATTTCTAAAGAAGGGCAACATGAAAAGACTCCATGGATGATCATCACTGCTCCCAAGGGTGCGACCTTTCTGAACATCACAGGTGTCATCAAACAAAAACGCTTGTCAAGGACTTGATGCCAAGGAGTCAAGAAGAGATTAGGTACTTTAAAAGAGATCAAGTAGCTATCCATCAGGTCAGGGTGGGGACAGTTAGAAACCTTTGTAAAATAAAAAAAGAGTGAAATTCACAGAATAATTTTAAAATCTTAATCTCAGTTAATCTACCAGTCTCCTACCATTTTATATATCTCTTCTCCTGCCTTAAAAAATTTCCTTAATATCTGTGTCTACAATGAATTTCTTCTTAGCTTTTAAGATCCTAACACACTGTTGGCATAAGCTTTCTTGTGCTAGCTGTTACTATGCCATAGCCAACAAATATACCATGATTGAAATGATGGTCCAGCCCACAAAGACAACATTAAACACATCAACCTTGTAGTGCTTGAGTCTCTAGGGCTATATTTTGACTCCTTTCTATGCTGAGGTTTTAAACTCACTGAGAACTGTGTATTGATGGTGATAGCTTAAATATACAGTCTACAATTTGGCTAAGGAAAACAGTTTCCTTAGATACGTAGATACGCTGTCTTGGTTAGCCAGTTTCATTTAAAATGGTTTGGATCTGGTGTGGGCTCGCTGCAGCTGCTGAACTCCCCAGTGCCCTCCACACATAAAATAACTGCAAATGTAGGAAGTTTTCTTCCTATGACTTTGATTTAAAGGTCAGTAGGCACAAGTGTCAGGTTATTGACTGGTGCACAGGCAGCTTACTATTTGGCTACAGCACAAATATATATATGATTCTCCATGTCCCTCCTCCAAAAGCCTTAACCAGTAAGTTCTCCTTTACTCAGTTACTAATCCTATGCCTACATTGATACAAGCAACTCTAGTTAAACTTGGTGAGTCATTTTTCAAAAGAGAGAGTGAAGGGGCATGAAATAAGGGGGACACTTTGTTGGGAAGATGATAGAGTTCAGAGGGAGAGGGAAGGGAATGACGAGGAATGGGGGTGACTGGGATCACAATATATTACATATATGTATAAACACATCAAATAATAAATTTTAAAATGTTAATTTTTTAATTAAAAATCTTAATATGGACTTCTGGCAAGGTTATAGAAGTAAGCTGTTCTGCTAACTTTGGCTAAAAGGTAGCTGGAAAACAACTGTTTCCTTTTAATTGATTAAAAAGCTTGAAGGTTTTGTCTCAGTACCTTTTGTTCTTAGTGAGTTCATTTGTTTACATCATGGAATTTTTATTTGTCCTTTCCTTTTGCTTTGCTAATAGCAATGTCACCAAGATCACCACAGAAATACTAGAGTGAAATAAAAAAAAAACAAATTTTAGGAACATGTCCTGTGGTACGATTGAGCATCCTTTGGGTGCATACCCAAAAGTGGTATTGCTGGCTCTTATAGTAGGTTGTTTCGTAATTTTCTGAGAAATCACCATACTAATATCCAAAGCAGCTGTACTAGTTTGCACACCCTCCAGCAATGCAGGAGTGTTCCCTTTACCCCACATCCTCTCCAGCATAAGTTGTCATCAGTGTTTTTGATCTTGGCCATTCTGTCAGATGTAAGATGGAATCTCAGAGTTGTTTTGATTTGTATTTCTGATGGCTAAGGGTATTGAGCATTTCCTTAAGCGTCTTTCAGCCGTTTTAGATTGCTCTGTTGAGAGTTCTCTGTTTAGGTCTGTACCCCATTTTTTATTGGATTATTTGTTATTTTGATGATCAGTTTCTTGAGTTCTTCATCTATTTGGGAGATCAGCCCTTTGTTCAATGTGGGGTTGGTGAAGATCTTTTCCCATTCTGTAGGCTGCTGTTTTGTCTTGTTGACTGTGTCCTTTGCTTTATAGAAGCTTTTCAGTTTCAGGAGGTCCCATTTATTAGTTGTTTCTCTCAGTGTCTGTGCTGCTAGGGTTATATTTAGGAAGTAGTCTCCTGTGCCAATGCGTTCAAGAATACTTCCCACTTTATCTTCTGTGAGGTTCAGTGTGGCTGGCTTTATGTTGAGGTCTTTGATCCATTTGGACTTGAGTTTTGTGCATGGTGATAGATATGGATCTATTTTCATTCTTCTACATGTTGATACCCAGTTATGCCAGTACCATTTGTTAAATATGCTTTTTTTCTTTTTTTTCTTTTTTTTTTTGCTTCTTTGTCAAAAATCAGGTGTTCATAGTGTGTGGATTGATATCCGGGTCTTTTGCATGGGGATCTTGGAAGAGGGCAGAAGGGGAGGGGGAAAGAAGAGAGGAGAGTGGAGAAATATATACAGCTCAATAAAAACAATGAATTTTCAAAAATTTTAAAAAAGACAAATTTTAATACTAAGGATGCATCAAAACTCCACTTCTTTCAGTCACTTCTGTACAATATTACCAAAATCATATGATAATCAACTTAAACAAGAAAAATTCTATTCACCAATTCAGTAAGGCATTTCTGTTGGAAATGTACTATGTATGTTTGCTTTGGTTATTGTTTTGAGGCAAAGTCTTGCTATGCAGTCTGGCCTGGCCTGGAACTCACCATGTTTCTACCTCTGTCTCCCAGGTGCTGGCATGCCTCTCTTAATATGTTTTCTGTGCAGTTTGCTTTTGAGACAGTATCACACTATGTAGCCCTGACTGGCCTGGAGCTGGCTACATAGACTAAACTGGCCACAACCTCTGGGAGGTTTGCCTTCAGAGCGTTAGGATTAAAGACATGGGCCACCATGTCTGACTAGATTTTTTTAATTACATTTTTGAGATGATTGCAGATTATGTAGCCTTAAGAAATAGCATAACAATCACACATTCACTGATCCAACTTCCCCTGGGGTCACATTTTCAAATCTGAATGAAGTCATAGACAATTCTTGTTGGGATGCCTGGTGCAATGTTTCTCTGACCACACATCCCTCTCCTTCCTCCTTCTTTCTCAAATAAAATCACTAATCTGGTCTCCTTTGTTCTCACCTTGCCACTGAAATAACCTTGTTTAAACAGGCTCATACTGTATGTGGCCTTTGGGGATTGACTCTTTTTACAGAGCATGATCCCTAAACATTTATCCAAACTGTTGTGTGTATCAATGGTTTATTCCTTTTTAATTGCAGAGTAGTCTTCCCTAGTACCACACTAATGGATGTACCACATTTATGGAGCCATTTGTTTGTTGGCAGACATCTGGGTTGCTTCCAGTTTACTATTTATCACAAACAAAGCTGCTGTAACTCCTGAATAAACATAAACACGTCCCTCTGGCAAACACCCAGGAGTGTAATGGCTGAGTCACAGTCTAGTTGCTTGCTTACACTTTTAAGAAAGCACCGCATTTCCCATACCAGCCCTCTGCATTCCCAGCATCAAAGTATTGATCCAGTTTCCCCATAACCTTGAACTCTCATGTTTTAATACCCATGGGCTGCTAAGACCCACATATTAGGGTAATGTATTATTACATTAGGGTCCTGTAAGCAGTTCCATTTCCTTACAAAACGACTCATTTAATTTCAGGCAACTAGTGCCAGATAATGAAGATACAGAAACATAATGATAAAAGTCCCGCCAACAAATCAGGTGACAGCTCTGTGTTCTTTCTCATCTCCCATTGTTCTCTCGACAGTTTCCAAGAATCAAAGACTTGTTCCTCATACAGAAAAAAAGGGGGGGAGGGGGGTCTGAAGAGCTGACTCAGCAAGTAAAGGAATCTCTGCACAAATAGAAGGACCAGGTTTAAAACCACAGAACCCTCTTAAAAGCCAGGCACAGCAGCAAGTATCTGTAGTCAAGTGTTTCATGACAAGATGGCTGGCAGAGGCAAGATGTCTGCCAAAGTCCGAAGTCCACAGGCCAGAGAGCCCGCCAGTACAACAGCAAAAAGACATTGTATCTTACACAAAGTGAGGACTAGCAGTTAGGGCTGGTCTCTGACCTCCACATAAGTACATTGAGCAGTCGCACACGCCGTGTGTGCAACACATACAGACATCCACACACGTGAACTTTTTAGAATCTTGTAACATGACAAAGAGTATCGTTACCAACCATGTGAGTTAGTAAAGTTCACCGTGTTCATCTTGTTTTTAATGTATCAAAAGAAATCAGCACAACAACTGGTTGAAATGAAGTAAAATAACTATTAGTCTGTAACAACCAATTAAACATTTCAAACTGTCTAAAAGGGAAGAGTGTCAAACTGGCCATCCTAGGAATGATGATTTTTAGGGTGATGGGGCTTCTGATTGCCTGGCATGATTGGTCCACATTGCACATCTGCCATTCTGTCCTGCTGGCCTAGCAATAACTATGAACAGTGTGTCAATCAAAACCACCTAAATGAACCACATTAAAAAGGCATCATTACATGAACTCACTATGTTGTCTTCTCCTTTATCTTTATCATTTAAATAAATGTATGCTTTTACATTAGCTAAAAAATAAACAACCGCATGTTATATTGCATCTCACACATAAACACAAAAATATCTGTGTTATTTGAAAAGATGAAAATGGTCACAGAGGAAATATTAACACGGTAGTTATTTGACACAAAATTTTAGGGAACAGAAATATAGGAAGACATGTCATAGAGAAGAGTCACGTGACAAAGGCAATTAAAATTGTATCCGTAATTAACATCCAATGAGTTTGTTAAACATGCTGATCAAAGAGACTCTAAGATGGAATAATGCAAGAATCAACTCTTTGTATTCTCTAAGGGACTCACTGTAAGTATGTGTTAGGGTTCTCTAGAAGAACATGACCAACAAACAAAAATAATATGCATCGATATATATTATTATTATTTAAAGAAAATTTGGGAAATTTTGTTGATTTGGGTGGTGGATGAGGGTATAAGTTAAATGTCAAGCTTCACAACTTCCCTTCTGAATGCTGTTCTAAACGTGTGTAAGCTCACTTAAGTTTGGGTCTGGTTAATTTCAGCTTGTCCTTTCTTCGGTTGCCTTTTCCTCCTCCACTTCCGATTATCCATCAAACTCAGTTCTAACCTCTCGGATACAACTCTTTGTGGAAGAGCTGCTCATCGCTTGAAATTTTTCATGAATTAAAAATGCCATCATTGGTGCACACTCAACTCACTACCTTAAGAAATCCCCTGGATTACACGCTTTTTTATCCTGTAACTCGGGGAATTAAACCTGGGTTTAGGTAGAATAAAAGCTTGCTCAAGTGCCCTTTGTCCTCTTACTGGAATATGCATCTTCACTTGCAAAGCGGAGGAGCAGGAAGCGGTGACAGAACCAGAAAGACAGCTCCACACACTGAGAACAACCAGAGCTCCTGCTCTTGTGTTTTGAGTTAGCCTCTGCTTCCCATACCTTGAGAAACATCAAATCAAAAGAATGTGACTCAAGACCACAAAGAGAGAGAGAGAGAAACCACATAGATTTACAGGCCTGCACTTAAGTCCGTGGAGCTGCACAGCTCCAAGCAGAAGGTTTCCGTTCTTTTGAGAATGGAAATTTTCAGCTCCTTCCAGGAGCACCATCTGTTTCCACTGGCTGGTCTTGGTTTTGAATTATTTATTGCAATAACCTCACATTTATCAGCTTAACCTTTGGATTGGTTCCCAAAAAAATTGGCAAATATTTAGAATATTTGAGTAGAACAGTAGAACGTAAAGATTAATTTTACCATTGTGTTTAAGTCATTTGGGAATCTGTGCTATAATCAAAACAACGAGAAGAAATTGCATAGTTAACTGTGTTTAATAAGTCTGATACTTATGGATATTCAACTGGTCTACAAGATGGCACTACTCATGATAATCTATGTATTTATGTAAATTTTTGTATGAATGTTTTGCCTGCATGTATGGATACTCACCACATGTGTGCAGTGCACATGAAGGTCAGAAGACAGTTACAGTGAACTACCGTGTGTTTTCCGGAAATCAAATCTGAACTCTTGATGTTCTCTTCAAGTGCTCTTAACCGTTCAGCTGTCTCTCCAAACTTCATGCTAATTCTTTTCAATAATAATAACTGGTTCAATTGTCAAACTAAAAGCGAAATTTAATTCCCCACCACAGTTACCACAAGATATTTCCTTTATCAGTCTGCTAATGAGGAATGGGGGGGAAAAGAGTTCCCAGAATCAAAGCTAGGACTTTAAAAGTTGACAAACAGCTTTCTTGTGGATCTTTACTATCTGGCCAATCTCAGCGTCTTAAGAAAAATAGAAACGACTTCTAAGCGGCAATGTTAAAGATAAACCTCTAGATCTGAAGAAATTAAGTGTGGAAGCACTGTGGAGATTCCCAAGCGACAGCGACGATGTGTGGACGTGCACAATCATATTAATCTCAGTGAAAATTTTCCAAAACAGAAGGGAAAATACAGGTTTTTGCATATTTCACAACTCCATCTATACCCTCGTGGCCCGGTAGCCCGAGGCAACAGTGTTCCAATGAAGACACAAATTTAGAAAAAACCTTTACAGCGTCTACTGGCCAATCGAACTGAGGGTAGGACCCATACATTTACAGCAGAGGCCGCATCCCAGCAAACTAATTGAAAGTTAAAAACAACCAATGCCAGTGGTGCATCTGCAATACCAATGTGCTGACCTGCACTGCTTGGCTGTACAGTTCTCTACAGGGTGTTGGCTGTTTTCCCTTATGAAGGCTGTGACAGGGAGCTGGTATTTGCTCTCTGTGTCTGGTATCTCTAGAGAGTACCCCTAAATAACACATGGCCAGCATCAGAGGAGATCAAATCAAGTACAGATTCCATTATGCTTCCCATTTACACTGTGACAAAGTAAACAGAGAAAATCTTTAGTGTCATAATGGAGAAACTCTGTAGTTGATTTTCACCTTCTTGGGTTATCAGGATGCTACCTGCAGTCCAAGAACCTGACCACTCCAATTCCAGGTAGTTTTCTCAAGCTGAGGGCAGCCCTAACAAGCTGATGCCTTTAGGATAACTTTGGGTGGGTCAAGCAGGGACTCCTCCTAAATCAAGGCAGAACTCCAAATTCTTCCTTTCTCTATTTTGCCTTAGTTTGTTGATGTTGTATTTTGGGGCCTAAAATTTTCCTCTATGTATATCAAATATGTATATACATATATTTTTACGCATTTCTATGGGTGGGATCTTGTCCGTGCATACACATTCCTGAGCTCACATGAAGGCCAGAGATGAGTACGCCATTTCCTCTTCTGTTGCATGTTCTCTTGAGACCAAATCCCTCACTGACCCTAAAGATCACAATTTTCCCAGCGAGGTGGCTGACCAGCAAGCCCCAGTGATTTTCCTGTATCCAGGCCCCTGTTCTAGGCACTGGGGTCATAGGCACAGGTCATGCCTCGCTTCATTACATAGGTGCTAGGGATCTGAACTCGGGGGTTCATGCTTGCATGCAAGTCTTTTCATCTTCTGACACATGGTTTGAATATCTAGGACAAGAAAGAACTAAGAAGCCATTCTCCATTTAAAAACGTCACTTTCATGAGTATTGGTCTTTTAAACCTATTCAACGCTGGTCCATCAGGATTTTTCCAAAGTTCTTACTTGTGCTGTTTATTTTATTTTATTTTATTTTATTTTATTTTATTTTTGTAAGCATTGTACAGCAAGGGTCATCTCAGCAGAGGATCCTCAGTTGAGAAAATACCTCCTCCATCAGATTGGCCTGTAGGGCATTTTCTCAATTAACCATTGATACGTGAGGGCCAGCCCCACTGTGGGCAGGCGCAGGGGTGGAGGGGGTAGGGAGAAAGGGGGCTCGTGGTCCTGGGTGCTTTAAAAAAAAAACAGGAATAAAACCTTGAGGAGCAAGCCAGTAAGCAGCACATATCCAATGGCTTTTGCTTGAGCTTCTGTTTCAGTTTAGGCCTCCAGCTTCCTGCCCTGTTTCACTTTCTGCCTTGGTTTACTTGGGCCGGTGGGGAAAATTAACCCTTTCCTCCCCAAGTTGCCGTAGCTCTTGATGTACTTTTCACTGCAATCGAAAGTTCACTGGGACACCACCAAACCTCCTCTCCAGACTGAAAATCTATGTTGATGAGAGAAAAAAAAATTCAAAATCTATATCTTTATTCCCAAATCCAGCAGTCAGTGAACAGAATGGGGGTTGTGTCTCTAGATTCCCTCATTTCGGTGGCCAGGCAGTAACATCTCCAGCACTTTGAAGAAGGCCCTGCATCCTTAGTTCTTTGTTCAATCGTCTCCAGCACCTGCACCTTTGTCTTTGACAGCAGGTTCCCCATGATGTATTGCTAGCAGGGTACAGAGGCCTCAACTTCTATTACAAAGGCCAAGGAAGAGAGGTGACAACTTTCCCTGCCCAGTGACACTGAAGACATGGCTGCATTGCCAATCCCCAAGCAAATGTTTCCCTTCTGATCTGGGAAGAATCATGTTCTAGACATAATTTCCTGTCTTAGGCCCTTGGAAGGCTGAGGCAGGAGGATTTTGAGTTGGATGAAAGCCTGTGCTACACAGCATTATTTCCTGAGCTTATGGTCCAGCTTGCTCCCCTTATCCCTCTAGTCTAGCATTAGACTAATAGAGAAAGAGGTGACCCTAGCATTTAATGTCAGGCCTGCCCTCCAGAAAAGCATGATGAGCGATACCTACAGCGTCTAAGGAGTAAGTCAACCAGAAGAAACCAGCGTGCGTGCATCAAAACCTGGTAGCCCATTAATAGGTTTGATTTTTATGTTTTTACATATCAATTAAAATAAATACCCAAGAGAAAATACTCAGTTGGGTGAAGACATTATTATTTTAATCCACAGTCCAGAAAACAAACATAGTTATAACATAGATCTTTCAACTGTCTTTAAAATCATACTTTAAAAATGAGAATTTACCATCTCTTTCACTATGAATAAGTTATAGCAAAAAGGAAATAGTTTCTTGCCAGGCATTGGTGGCACACGCCTTTAATCCAGGCACTTGGGAGGCAGGGGCAGGCGGATCTCTGAGTGCAAGGCCAGAGTAAGACCAGAAGCCAGAACTCCAGGACAGCCAGGGTAACTCAGAGAATTACTCTGGCTCAAAAAATAAATAAATAAAATAAAATAGCCGGGTGGTGGTGGCGCATGCCTTTAATTCCAGCACTTGGGAGGCAGAAGCAGGTGGATCTCTGTGAGTTCGAGGCCAGCCTGATCTACAGGATCTAGTTCCAGGACAGGCTCCAAAGCTACAGAGAAACCCTGTCTTGAAAAACCAAAATAAATTAATTAATTAAATCAAATAGTTTCTTGAGGCTGGAAAGATAGGTCAGCAATTATGAGCACTGACTGCTCTTACAGAGGGCCTAGGTGCGATTCCCAGCACCCATGTGGCAGCTCACAGCCTCTGGCACCCCAGTTCAGAGGATGTATCACCATCTTCGGGAGTCTCCTCAGGCACCAGGCACATACATACATACATACATACATACATACATACATACATATACATGCACAGATATGTGTATTGGCATAAAGCATACGCATTAAGTGCTAAAACTTCTTAAACATTTTCAATAAAAGACAAAGTTTTCTCACCTTCTGAAAAGAAAATAGTAACTAGAAAAATCACCAGCAATGAAGACAAGGTGAGCTTTCCCAACTGTCTCCTAAAACTGATTTCAGAGTTTAATAAGAAACTTAATTAAAATGTTTGTCAGATCACAAAGTAGTAAACAATGTGTATTAATGTTTAAATATTTTAACCCTTTACTAGGAATTCATCACCAATTTTTGAAGAAGAAAAAAAAAAGCTATAAAGAACCATAGGAAAGGTCTTCAGAGAATGGGCAAACTCGTCTCTCATCCAAAGCCACACCATGTTCAGGTCAGGTGCACCTTCCCAGCTAGTCAGTTCCCATATCTACCTCAGCTCTGAAACACCACTGTCACTTATGCAGAACAATTAGCCTACAGATGAAGAGAATAGAAGAAGGGGAAGTGGTATTTAAATACGTTCCACCACCTGCCAACGGTGGCATAAGTGAAGTAATGGGGTCCCGCTGTGTGTAGGAGCTGTCAGCCTTGTACTGGCCTTTGGGAAAGACTTTGACTCTACATTCAATATTTGTAATTCAGGAAGTAATGAGGGGGGCGGCTGTGAATACAGCTCAGGCACTATGTTTGCCTAACATGCTCAAGTCCCTGAGTTCAGTTCCCAGCACCACATAATCCCGGAGGCAGGTACTACTCACTTCTAATGCTAGTACTCAGAATACAGAGGCAGGAGGATCAGAAGTCCAAGGTAATCCGCAACTACAAGAGATAGAAACCAGCCTACTGAGTGCTTGAAATTCTGCAGAAAGAAAGAAAGAAAGATTGAAAGAAAGAAAAAAGAAGGAATGAACAAGTTAGTGGAAATTTGTGACATAAGATTTTATTTTTTATTAAAAGATTTATCATCAGAGTGATCTCAAAGTGACAGAAGCAACTGGATTCTAAACAGAAAGGTATGGACAACAGAAATGGAACATTCAGATAAAATGAAAGTTTCCTGATGTAATATGAGAAATAACGGAATTTTCCCCTAGATGTAATTTCCAGGCCACAGACACAGGCGAAACTCTTAAATATTCTGATTTAGAATGTCTGCAATTTACCTCAAGGCAGCAGAAAAGTACTGCTGGACAGACCTCCATGTCAGAAAAGGTTAATCCGTGTCACTAGTTATCAAGGTCGTATACGGTTTCAGGTGCGCCTGACCCCGTAATTAAGAGTATTGTTTTCAACACTCCGGAATTTCTCCACTTGTCTCCAAACAAATTAATATCTCTAATCTAAAACAAAAAAAAATGGCTTCAGACTTTGTAAAGGAAAAACTCAAGGGATATAGTCAAATAAGTAATAAAATATTGTGTCTCGAAGATTGCGGGAATCATAAACATTCTTTGTAACAACCGTGAGCAGTATTGGCAAAATGTCAGAAAGATCGCCTGACCTAGGCAAATCATTTTCCTGGTGCTCTGGCTCCTCCCAGTGGCCGCTATTGGTGGCGCAGGCCATCAGGACACCTGGATCACTGCACCAACAACAGGCCTTCGAGATATTTATTTCAAGGGTGAAAACCTGCTTAAGAACAGGAACTAAACCACTTCTGACCCCACAGTTCAGTTATGGCTACAACGTGTAGGGGAAAACTAGGTCCCCTACATCCAGCAGAACCTGGTCTCTGACGGTTCCACTGTATATTAAGTAAGGAGTACTCCTGAGATCAGCGCTCTCTCTCTCTCTCTCTCTCTCTCTCTCTCTCTCTCTCTCTCTCTCTCTCTCTCCCTCCCTCCCTCCCTCCCTCCCTC